>NC_088376.1:53660000-54260000 GCF_037993035.2 Macaca fascicularis | reverse complement strand
CTCCATGTGTGACATTAAGGATGAAAATACTTATTTGGTGCTTATTCTGTAAGGACATATAGCCTCGTAAAATCATCCTAATGAGAAAACAAAAGGACAATCTCTATTAAGAATTATTAACGAGATACCAAAACCAAACGCATACCTGAGACAGTTAAGCCCTTTCTATGATCCCCACAAAAAATCATGGGCCATTTATGAAACTTCAGCATCTCTCTAGGTGACTATCTATACGTGAATGAAACATAAATTTTTGAGTATACCTCTGAGGGTATCTACACATAAGAGCTTCAACAAGAATCTTACTTTCAGAGTAGGCTATCATGAAGATACTCTTAGTCTCTAGCCCATTAATCTGTTAAAAACAACTGTATCTCCATTTGCCTGGGTTAGAGAAAAATAGCCCAAACTTCCTCTGTGAGAACCCATACCATGACAGTATGACTGTCAGGAGCCTAAAACTGTTCCTTCCAAAGAATCCAAATGGCTCTTGATCCTCCAAACACTATGCCAAGGAATCATTAAATCAACCGGATCCTTAAAGACCATTCCTGGACACTAGCATCGTACAAGGTCCCTGAGACATACTGTTGTGCTTCTTTGTGGAGACAAATATACATATATCCTCATTTTTACAAAACAGAAAAATCAACTATTTATATATGAGTTAGAATCTAGGGATCGATAGGTAGTTTATAAAACTTGTGCCCTCTTTTGGCTTTGTATGAAGCAGGATGCGATCTGCATGTGACAGCTGCATGCAGATGCATGAAGTAGATGTTTTCTAACTCTTTGCTCTTCTTTTGCTTTTATTGAAGAACTGTATGAAACACATTATGATTTACATGGTAGAGAGAACTAGAATACTAATAAGTTATATATCTGAGCTATTGGACGATACTCTTATTTACAAATATTACTTGAGATGATGGGAATTTAAGAAATAGGAACTGTGCAGGTGCAGTGGCTCACGCCTGTAATCCCAGCACTTTCGGAGGCCAAGGCAAGTGAATTACTTGAGTCCAGGAGTTCGAGACAGCCTGGGCAACATGGTGAAATCCCATCTCTACAAAAAATACAAAAAATTAGCTGGGCATGGTGACACGTGCCTGCAGTCTCAGCTACTCAGAAGCCTGAGGTGAGAGGATTGCTTGAACCTGGGAGGCAGAGGTTGCAGTGAGCCAAGATTGTGCCACTGCACTCCAGCCTGGGCACCAGAGTGAGACCCTATCTCAAAAAAAAAAAAAAAAAAAAAAAAAAAGAAAGAAAGAAAGAAAGAAAAAAGAAATAGAAACTGAAAACTATCATTCTACATTTTTAAAAATCACAAAACATTCAGAAAAACGTGCTATACTTTTAAAAGGAAAAAGGAATACAAGTTGAAATATGGTTTTGACACTCTTTCAACCATTTATGTCTAAAGGTGAACTATTTATATGTGAACATATTACTTTCCCTCCCGACTACCAGTTTGTCCCAACACACTACTGAAGTACAGAAAATAATTCAGATATGCAATCTTCTCCCTGAAAAAATAACAAATACCCCTATTTGACTAGCACTTCCCAATTCTGCCATGCATAGCTGTTATCATCATGTGCTCCTAAAAAGAAAACACCCTAATCTCTCCTATCAGACTGAAATGGATTCCTACTTTCTTTGTTTTTTCCAGAATAATGCCAGGAACACATTATTTCAATTTGTAGAAACAGTTCAATTAGTTGAAAACAGAATGAATAAGTTCTTTAATAACTTGAAATATATTACAAATGTTAAATAAGAACCACAATGTGGGAATAATCAAGGAAACTAGAGACTGAGAATTAGTAAAAACTTTTAAATGTTGGTGGGCATAGGTTTGGCCACATTAAACCAAGATTAGATGATCTAACATGTCATCCAAACTAGACAAGCCAGGACAAGAGGGCAAAGTGAGACCACGCCTGGCAAATCAGGACATCTGGTCACTTTAGTTCCCTGTTAATTTCTGAAAAATTTTCAAGCTTTATTTTAAATTAGTGCCTAGCACATATAATAAGTGCTCAGTAAATATCTGTTCAGAATAACTAAGATTTAATTTAGTTTATCTGTTAACCAAGAAATCTAAAGGTAAATTAGGTTTTATATTTGAGCATCAATTACTTTACCAAGTGCTTTCTAATTGCCTTACAGTTGTCAGCATTGTCTTTTGAAAACTCAAGTTTAATTTAATGTTTAGCATCTATTGTTCTAATGATTTCTTCTTCCTGCCAGCATTCATATCTAGAGAGTAACTTAATTTCTCCCTATTTATTCTGCTCAACCAAAACAATCGAGGCCACTTTAACTTCATATTTTTTAATGCATGGAGAGACCACTCTGGGAACATGACTTGTTTGTTTTTGTTTATGTGAAACACAAAGTGAGACAGCATCTCACTTTGTTGCCAAGGCTGAAGTGCAGTGGCAAGATCACACTTCACTGCGGCCTCATATTCCTGGACTCAAGAGATCCTCCAACCTTGGCCTCCTAAAGTGTTGGGATTACAGGTATGAGCCACTGCATCCAGCCTGCAGGAAGGTAGTTTTTGATGGCATATTTGTGTCTAGCCAGGTGTCAGGTGACTTTAAGCATATAAGTAAGAGAGAATAAGATATCTGTTCCTGCTCAAGCTTCCATGCCTCAGATACCTGACTTGTATGTGCAAAGGGAATGATCTACAGAGAACTGCGACAGTCTAATAATTATATGCCCATCTCCACATTACTACCTGAGATAAATTCCTACACATGGTCTCTTTACTTCATTTTTATGCACTTTGCTTTGGGTTTACCTCTATAAACAAAATATAAATAAAATATAACATTAAATACGTAGTTTCTAAAATTTCCATTTTTAAGAAGCTTCTAAAGAAGCTGTGCTGTTCAATATTGAACTATCTTCCTAATCTTTATAAGAAGAGTTCTCTCTCTTACTGCTGTATTTTTTAATTGGACAGAAGTATGTGAGCTCAAAGAGATGTTGACTCAAAGGCTTTTGGCATAATTTGAAATTAATGCATCTGATAAGTTTCAAATTTTTGATAAATGATCCTGAAAGATAATTTTCATTCTTTTGTGTCTTAATCTCTTCTGTATTGCAACTACACCCTCAATCAAATGAGAAAATGTGAAGAGCTCCTTCTCACGCAGGACTGGTTACACCTCCAATGAGCGATCAATAAGGATTATAATCAGAGAATTTCAGAATCAGGAGTTTCCTATCCACTCAATTTACTAGTAATGATTAAAATCCTTATTTAGTAATTTTTCAGTAGTGTTTAAGGGTTACAAGTAGACAGACAAGTTATATTCATAAAAACCACAGCCAGATTTTGTGACTTGGTTTCTGGAAATATAGATTTGGAAAAAAAGTAATAAAAGGCATATAACAAAAACCAGTGGGTAATGTTTTACAAGTCACCTAGCAGAAAGAGTTTTATTTATAACTCCTAGTTTGGAAGTTACTGAGTGCTTTAGGCTAAAACAACACATGGTATGAACCAGAAGTTGTGGCCATCACATCATATTGGTTTATTTCAACTGCAGACAACAGAGAGGAAATTCTATAATTATAAGAAGTCTTGTTGGCTAGTCATGTTTGATACTTTTAAAAGTTTTCACCTCAAATACAACTTGGTTGGGAATCAATGAACAGTAACTAACTGCTAGAATAATCTAATTCATTCTAAAACACATCCCATACAGTAATGAACCTTTATGGTATTAGCATGTCTATAAATTATAAGAACTGATTGAGTATATATTAACTTCCTAAGAAAGCAGAATATTATAGAAAAATAAGAGTGGTAAAATGAATAGCAAAAATACACATTTTTCATTACTTTGAATTAATATAGAAATCATGGAACCTTCTTTTGACTTTAAATACTTACAAACAAAATAGTTGTCAATAAAAACATTTTTTAAAAAGTCAGTGATTGATGCAAATTGTTTTCTATCTGAATTACATTATCACCTGAATAATAAACAATGCCCTATAGCAAACATAAGCTGTCTCCAAAACATTTTGGAACTTCATAGTTTAATTCAAGTTTTTCAATAAAATCCTCACCTGACCCCTGAATACCATAAAGTGTCAAGAAAAACAGTCTTTTCAGATAAGTTTCCAAGCTCTCCTTTGCTGAAAGTAGTTACTGGAGAAAAATGCCTATATAACAAGTATTAGATAACCTAAATATTTTCAAAGTTTGAATATGCAGTTAAGGACATTTTTATCAACATATAGATAATGTTACCCATTAAATTGGCAGTGAAACAAGTTAACTTACAGTCACAACTGAGATGTGTGCTCTTTTTTATTCTAATGCTTCTTGGGTTTATGTTGTGGGTTGGCTACCTGATACAGAAACCTATAAGTAATTTAATGCAAAACATGCATTCTTAGCTAGTCCAGGCAAAGCAGTAGAGATGAAGTCTTATGACATGCATGCACAAGACCTATGCTAAAAAAAAACTTCTCCATACTGGAAAGAAAATAGAGATGATGCGTTCTGTTGAGATTTTGGGAATAGCCAGTGAGTGGGATGTGATGAGAGGGTAGTTTCATAACCACAGTTTTCATTATCTTGCATTGGCCTATGAATCAGCATGCCATGCGTTCCTCTGCTAATGATATAAATTACCATAGAGAGAAGCAAGAGCTCAGGAATAGACAGGTTCAAAACTGGGACTGAGATGAAGGTGCATGAACTGGTCTCTGTTCCCAAGCCCAGGCCATGAACGTCTATTGGTTTCTATATCATACATGTATATGATGGAAATCATGACGCGATCAAAGGGGGGCACTTTCAGAAAAAAAAATTCCATTAAAGTAAACATGGTCAATGCATTCATGATTCTGTGTTACAGTCTCAAACATAAACCGAGTGAGTAACAGTGAAATGAAGACTATAATTATTACCAGCTACAGAAAAACCTGCTTCTCATTTTGACGTTCAAAGGGCAATGCTATAAAAATTTATTAAAAAAAAAAAAAGAAAGAAAAGAAAGAAAAAGGAATGACAGCAGGGATGTTACCATTATGTTGTCAAAGTCTTCCAGAAGGGAGACAGCAGAGTTACAGAAGTCCTACAGAAAGGGGACAGCAAGAAAACGGCAGACAATACAGATAAGATTTTTTAGCCTAATGACGTGGGTAGCCAAAATACATATGAACTATTTCAATTAAAACAATGTTGCAGGAAGTCAAGACTTAAAAACATAAGCCCTATAAGGGTTTTATTAATTCATATGTCAAACATCCTCACTGCAGACTGCAACACTGATAAACAATATGGTGGTATTCATATATTAGAACAGCACAACATGGAGGTTAAATGGTGACATAAAAGTAGAGGAGATATCAGACAACGAAACGTGCTGCAACCAAGGGGCTTTGGAACCCCCATGTGAGCAATAGGGGCCTAGGGTCCTTCCCGCCCTAGAGCCAGTAGGGGAGCTCAGGACATGTGGGTCACATTAAGCAGACAAGACATTAAGTGAACAGTCAGCAGGCCATATGTTCTTGAAGGATGTGATTAGCTCCATCCCCAGTAAATCCAAGGAAGACATCATCAGGTTAACCACATATTCAACTGATCGCAGTAGACAACAAATATTTATAGTGTCACCATTGTTTGCACACTAAGAGGGAATTTGATTTACGAAAAGTCAACTGAATACCTGGGGAAAATTGCTATTTCTCAACTAAATGAATCCCTTTTTAAATCATTTATATATTCAAATTCCAAGGGATATATTACTGAAATGTTAAAAATTTCCCTGAACTCACTGAGTTCTGGAGGTAGACATGAAGCAAAGGATTTCACCAATAATAAAAAAAGCATTTTACTATACTGAGAATTAGAAAGTATAGGAGGAATTTCCCAGGTAAATAATACCTATTCTCACCATTTTACGCATAGGTACATAATTCATTGCATTTGTACATTGGTTTTTTTTTTTTTTTTTTTTTTTTTTTGAGACAGAGTCTCGCTCTGTCACCCAGGCTGGAGTGCAGTGGCCGGATCTCAGCTCACTGCAAGCTCCGCCTCCCGGGTTTATGCCATTCTCCTGCCTCAGCCTCCCGAGTAGCTGGGACTACAGGCGCCCACCACCTCGCCTGGCTAGATTTTTGTATTTTTTAGTAGAGACGGGGTGTACATTGGTCTTTAGATTCAACTGCCATGCTTGTATTAGTGATTCATTTCCTCACCCCTCCATCCAATCTTCTGCCCTCTCTCATAAAAATAAAGCGGCAAACACTATCTCCTAGCTCATTATATTTGCCTAATCATAATTTTAGCAAATAAAATCAGCACCTTCCTCATTGTTCAAATAAACAGAGAAATACCAGATATAAGTAATAAGCGAAGCACCCACCTCCCTGGACATGCTTTCTACCCAAAAAACAAAATGATAGGGTTTAGGACATATTTACCAGTACAGTGGTTTTCTTCTCCTAAGTTCGTTTTTGTCATTGAAATGTATATTAATTACACCCTCTGAATAAACACATTAGTTATCAATACTGAAAATATGTTTCAACAAGACTATTTTCCCTACCTTTAACAAATGAAACTATAATTTGAAATATGCTCTATTTATATGGTCAGGAAGTTTACAAAAGGGAAAACTTGAATAGCTAGTAAAGTTATAAAAAATGACTAAACTCACAGGTAATCAGGAAAATGCAAATTAAGATGTCACAATATAATATCATTTCACCTGCTCTGATTGAGAAAAATAAGGTCTAGTAATACCAAGCATTGGTGAGAATATGGAGAAAGAAAAATGCCCATATACTATTCTAAGAGGAATCACCACCACTTTCAAAATCACTCAGCATTTCCATGTTCAGGTACACACCCTAAAACTTTCCACATGTATAGAAGAAATGTAAAAGAATGTTTACTCTAACAGTTAACAGTTAAAAAAATTGAATAACTTAAATGACCATCATCAACAGAATGAATAACATATTAATATTCGTAATGAAATAACATCCAACAGGATAAATGAATGAATATAACTATGAAACAAAGTAGAAATAATTAAAATATTAGCTACAAAAAAGCTGCAAAATAATACAACACGTGTGAGAACATTTACATAACATTTCAAATCTACAAAGTAATACTGTACAATGTTTATGTTGGTGGATGCAAATGTATATATTAAAAGTACAAAAACATGCATAAGAAAGTAAAACACTAAATTCATGATGGGGATTCCCACTTTAGAAGAAGGGAGGGAAATAATGATACAAGGAGGCTCATCCACATCTATAATGTTTTATTTAAAAAATAACCTAGAGCATTATGGAAGAATATTATTTAATAAAGTTAGGTGGTAAGTACATTAGTGATTATTACATTATTTTCTATTCTCATCTATATGCTTGAAATACATATACCATTAAAGAGTGAGTGGGAGGGATGGAGAAAATAAACATATTCCATTTCCTTAGGGTGGGAGATCAATTACCGAACAAAGGGTAATTGCTCAACTTAAACAGTAATCCAAGAGCATGTTCCCATGAAATCACAGATTCATTTTTGCCAAGGAGCTAACAGCTCTGGGAGGTTCTGACTCAGTCATCCTTCCTTCTTTAAATTACCTATTTCCTTGATTTGGATACACAAATGATGGGACCTACTCCATGGTGGATAACCAAATCCTCTTTACAAGTCGCTACATGTACTGGCTATAACTGGGCACACATTTCTGCCCTCTGAAAGGAATCTTCCTCTTTTCTGCCCTGAAAAATCCTTATGATTCATGATCTGTATGGAGCCTATAACCAAGCGCATTTTTTTAACCAATTTGTCTGAATCAATTCAAGCTAAACATATCTTCCGTCTATCCTTCTTTGGACTCTTGAAAATATGCTGTCTGGAATTATTACACGAACAATAAAATAATTTAGTATACTGAAAGGAAAAATCAGAATAAAGCAACACCATAAATCAAGGCATAAAGACATAAAGTTCTTTTCCTGGGTCAAAACTTTAGATTGTTTCTGCAAGCCCCTTCCCTAGATGATTTGATACTGTGAGGGTTATGAAAGTTCCTTAAGGCCTGGCGCGGTGGCTCACGTCTATAATCCCAGCACTATAGAAGGCCGAGGCAGGCAGATCACCTGAGGTCAGGAGTTCAAGACCACCCTGGCCAACGTGGTAAAACACTGCCTCTATTACAAATACAAAAATTAGCCAGGCGTGGTGGTGCACGCCTGTAGTCCCAGTCACTCAGGAGGCTGAGACAGGAGAATCGCTTAAACCTGGGAGGCAGAGGTTGCAGTGAGCTGAGATCGTGCCACTGAACTCCAGCCTGGGCAACAGAGGGAGACCCTGTCTCAAGAAAAAAAAAAAAAAGAAAAGAAACTCCCTTAAGATTCCTTCTGCAAGCCCCTTCCCTAGATGATTGATATGGTGAGGGGGATGGTGAGGTGAGATGAAAAAAAGTTCCTGCTGTCAAAAGAAAAATACTGAGTGTAAGAATGGAATGGGTGGAAAATAATTAAAGCAGCATTTTGCATTATAATCAATATTCTACATTCTGTGACAGTTCTAACAGAATATGTGAAAAATAAAATACAGTGATACTTTTAATACTGAGATTGGAATGAGTCGCTCAAGCATCACAGTATTTAAAGAACAAAAACACACCACTCTAAGAAGCTAAAATGACAATTAGGATGACAAAACAACATTCCTTTTTATGAGTTTGTTCTATTGGTAACCATTAAGCAAATGAGGATTAAACCAATCCTATTAATGGCAATTTATGTGATTATACAAGTAAACCATTTGATATGCCTTCATTTTAAAGCTTAACATGTTTAAGAAAATAATACTGTTACAGGAAATGAATTTCTTTTGAAATAACAAACCATAAAAATACTAATAAGCAGCAATGGTAAGTATGACAGCTAACACTTTTTGAGCACTTACTATGAGCCATCCACTGTTCTAAGGGCTGTTTTACACATACTAAATCATTAACTTCACAACTACCCTATAAAGTAAGTACAGTATAGAATTAGCTCCATTTTATAGATGGGACTCTGAGACACAGAAAGGTAGTGTAACCACTGGACTGAGTTCCATCTAAATACAGGACACTGAGTAAGAAATAGAATAGTTTGTTTTTGTTTTTTGTTTTGTTTTTTTACAGCAGTCGCCACTTCTCTGCGGTTTCCCTTCCCACAGTTTCAGTTACCTGCAGAAAACCACAGTCCGAAAATAGGTGAGTACAGCACAGTAAGGGATTTTGAAAAAGATGACATTTACATGTTTGTTACAGTATATTATTACAATTGTTCTATTTTACTATTAGTTACTGTTACTATCTTACTGAGCCTAACTTATAAATTAAACTTTATCATACAGGTACCTATACATAGGAAAAAACATGGTCCATATCAGGTTTGGTGCTCTGGGGTTTCAGCAACCACTGAACGTATTCCCTGTGGATAAGCAGGGTGATGGGACTACTGTATTTTCCTAGATGAAGACTGCAACCAAGAAGAATGAAAACAGGTTTCTTGCCAAAACATCTTTCTGCATGTCCATATGCACTAAAGCTATAGGAAAATATACTCAATTATAACAATTATTACATCAAATAATCTCATTAAGATACTTAACAATATCCATGCTATTCAGCACTTGTTGTCTACGTACTGTGTTAAACACTTTCTTAACACATTCCTGAGGAAATATAAGACAATCCATGACAGAATATTCCATGACTGACTGAAGCTCATGTACAATCTCTGCAGTGGAACTAGAGGGTTATTTTATGGAATTCTGGTTTTCATTGTGTATCACTGAAGGGTGGATGGTTTCTGCATATGCCAACTTCCCCCAACCAGACAGGAGGAGGACAAGCGGACACTGTGAGGTCTTAGATATATCCTGAGTTCAGGAATTTATGTTTACCTTTCCCATTTAGGTTTTCAAAACAACCACAGCAGACATCACTAGAAGGGCCAGTTTCTGGAAGCACTGGGAGGGAAAGCTAGGAGAAGGGTGTGCGGATAAAAATCAGACTGCTGAGGACTAAAGCTACTAAGAAACTTCAGGCTCCTGGAAACAGCTGATGAAATCTTACATTATTCATTTGATACACAGCTCATAGATTTGTACTATGTGCTTAGCAGATGAAAAGATAATACAAAATAGTATACAGCCCAGTGTCTGACCTCATAAGAAAAGGGAGTAACCAGTGGGTTACTAGACAACTGTCATAGGAAGCAGTCACATCCAAAACCTGGAGAAACTTATCAGCATGTAAAAGCATCTGCTGAATTCCAGAATCGGTTTTGAAGATTAATACAAATGGAAATTCTCTGTTCGTTATATTTAAGAAAATGAACCTCTAGAATAAGAAAATTACTAGGATATGGATAAAAATACATCTACTTACTTTTCTCTACAAGAAGCCAAAAAATGAAAAAATAACTATATTATTAGACCTTACGTAGCTAGAGAAATTCATATCGTATGTGGGTGAGTAACCTGAGAAATTCTTCCTGCTATAGCGTGAAATGGTCAGTACTTACTAGAAAAGCAAATTGTGCCCAGCAACATATATTAAAACAATTGCTCAATATTGCTTACATTCCATATAATTCTGTCTTTAGATTCTGAAGGATTATCACAAGAATTTTTCTGCCATAACACCATATTTAGCTAAATTCCAGTTATATTAATAGCTTATGCGTGATCTATAAAGAGAAAGGAAAGGCACTAACATTTCCTCAGAACCTCCTAAGTACAGGTACCGTGGTGGATGCTACATGCAAATCTCATTAGCTCGATGTACTACAGGATCACAGTACATTGTGACTGCATAATATATGCATTTCTCTTCCTTTAAGAATACTATTTTCCTCAATTATCTAACACTTGAAGAATGATAACAGAGAAAAAGACATATCTTACTTGTGAAAGCCCTTCAGAGACTCCATAGTTAAGTTTCAACTGTTAAAAACAATTATGAAGTGAGTTTGAGATGAAGAAGTGAATACTGTACAATCACTGTTATGAAGCTGAGCTTTTCCAATTTGAAGAAGGCATTTCTGGTCTTAAAAGTTTAAAAAGAGAAGAATAAAGAAAAAAAAATCGAACATTGTAATGGAGTTAGCACAAAAGAATCAGAAAAAGAATGAACTAACAATTAATTCCCATTGGTACAAGCAGTACAACTGTAGGTGGTACAAAAGGATAGAGCCAGGAATTTTTGGTAGGAGAAAGAAAAGTAATGCTGTCATCCAGGTACACTTCTCCAAATATGCAAGGATATCTTTGATTACATGTAGATTATTCAATTAAATGATTTAAAAAAATTTTGAAGCTGAAATCGTGTCATGGCTTATATCAGGAAGAGAACCTTTTAAGGACAGGTGTATTTACCCATAAATAGCCCAGTGGGCTTTCCCCCAGTGCTAGGAACCACTTAACAGTATTTCAAAGTTAATTTGGCAGCAACAGCTTGAAAGTGGGCTATAAATAAGAAAAACTATGCCTTGTGATAAAAAGGTAGATACGAAAAAAAAAATTAAAGTGGCACTTACTTTACTTTATTTATTTATTTTTCTTGAGATGGAGTCTTACTCTGTTGCCCAGGCTGGAGTGCGGTGGCGTGATCTCAGCTCACTGCAAACTCCACTTCCCAGGTTCAAGTGAGTCTCCTGCCTCAGCCTCCCAAGTAGCTGGGACTACAGGCATGCTCCACCATGCCTAATTTTTGTATTTAGTAGAGACAGGGTTTCACCATGTTGGCCAGGCTGATCTCAAACTCCTGACCTCAAGTGATCCACCTGCCTCAGCCTCCCAAACTGCTGGGTTTATAGGCGTAAGCCACCGCACCTGGTCCTAGGCTTTATTACTTTGAAAGAGGGCTAAATTCATTCTAGTAGGATGGTTTTCCAACGTCTAGTGAATTTTTTTTAACTCAAAAATGATTTGAAGCAATAGTACAACTCTAATTTTGCTGATTCCCAAAAAGAGCTAAAACTCTCAATGAGGCTTTAAAAAATAACTGTAAACATGTTGCTTATTTAGGCAAATTAAATAATTTTTCATATTTTAATCAAATGTTCATCATTTATGTGCAAGCAGTAGCTTAGGCCCATCTTTTCTTACACTCAGGAAGCTAAAGCAATTGCTAGGGTTCAGGGAGCGACAAGCACGTGGTGATGACTGTTGCTTGCATTATCATACATTCAATTAGTTTCTTCTCTCTTGTCCTTATAATTCAGGTAAAAAAAAAGAACCATTTTTAAGAATGAATGACTAACCTCACCATCACCATCCACCAAAATCATCACTAAGTGGCCCAAATGCAGGGAGTGCCATAAATTACACAATGGAGATATGCCTAGAAAGTTATCCAACAGACAAAGAATATTTTTTTAAAGCATTTGAATTTCTTGCTATGTTGAAAGTATTGTGGTTTTTCTTAGAGCAGGATGTACCTGTAGATTCGCTATTTCCATTGGAGGGTCATGAAGGTACCTAACTCATAGAGTTACCCTGGTATCTAAGATAGCTAATACATTTAAGTGCTTAGAAATGTTTTGGCATATAGTAAGTGCTCTGTTAGTGTTAGCTATTATTATCAAAATAGTGCATGACCACTTTAGAAAGGCTAGAAAATACAAGTATACAGAAACTAGAAAAAGAAATCCCCATTCTCACCTCATACTTTATTTTAATGTATTTATATAGATGCATAGGTTCTTCATGAGTTTATACTAAGTGCTGATGTTTTCTTAAACATGGATCACCTCTTCTATAAAGAACATTGGGTTATAGGCCACAAAAACAGAAATATAAATTAAGAATTAAATTGAATTTATCCAGATCCTGACTGTTGTTTATAATTTATTTTCTGCTCTAGACCTTATTAAATATACACTAGAAACAAAAAGTAAAGGCAGGGCACTATCAGAGAAAACCTAAGAAACATCGGGGCTTCAGAGACATAACCTCACAGTAATAAGTCTAAAAATAATACATGAAACAAGAGCTGAAAGTAGTACAGAATATGGTGGTAATTATAATAGGAAAATGAGCGCTCTGAGAAGGTCACCTCAAGGATAAAAGACCTGCTTCTTCTAATTGACCAGAAAGTCATCAGTCCTTCTTTCTGTTTTGAGGTATACTTTTAATAAACCTAAGACATATCAAATTCTTATTTGATCAATGATAACAGTAAAATACAATGGAAGAAAAGTATTTATAAGCCTGTAACAGAGAGAGAGACCTGCACTCACACAAGTATACAGCGATATGCATACAGGAAGAATATGCCACATACCCCAAACTCATACCAAGCTAGTGGAGGTAATAAAATGCAAAGGACTCCTTTGCTGGGGTCTGGACAAACCTGTTGGAAAGGCCGAGTCTGGGCTTGCCTGAGAAGCCGCTGTTGCTGCTGCTGCTGCAGAAGCTTCATCTGTATCAACTGCTGCTGCGATGTGATTGCATGAAGAGAAGGCGGCTGCATCATGGCGCCGGAGCGCCGCTGTAGCATGTTTGACAGAGCTTGTTTGGTGTTGGTTGGGACAAAGGAGCCTGCAGGGTCCAATCTGGAGCCACCTACAAAAGCAACCAAAAGGAAACACTTTCTAACTATGTTAATGCAACAGGTCTTCTTATTTATCAAAACACAGAAATTTCATCTTCTAAGTCTCACTTTATGAAAAAAGTAGAAAACAATGCACTGTCCCACCTGCCACAAATACTAAAGACCTGTTGAGTTGCATAATTTACAAAAGATGGGGGGAGTGATGTAGAAGTGAATTATACTACTTTGATATAACTTCATGGAGGTCTTCAGTTCATAAATTGAAATGCACAAAACATACAGTTGTTGGCATAATTTCATAATTACATGGGTTTTAAATTAGGCAAGGCCCTCAGGAACATATTACTTATATAAAACATACTGCCTTTGTGATGTATTTTGCCAAGTTTTTAAGCCATTCATATAAATCCTTTTGTACTTTTCATCAAATCTGAAGCTCATGTCATTGAAGCCTTTTCACTATGGTAAAATGAAAATGCATGTTTTATAGTAGAGGCATGAAAATGCTTTAAAATCTTGAAATGCTTGCAAACTTCAAATACCATGATTGTTATGAGAAAACATCTTTTTTGAAGGCTAAAAATCAAATAAACAAGCAACTATTATATTGATGCTTAAGAAACCACAAGAAATCCTTTACATATTTGTATATTATAATTTGTCATATGTCTTTAAAACTTAGGGGAAAAAAGTCAACATATGCTGGCTTCACAATAAATGTCAATTCTTCATTCACCAAAAATAGTCCTTGATATATGTAAATGAAAAAAAAAAACTCTACATAAGCACCTCATAAAAGTTGTTTTATCTTTTTTATAAAGCAAGATGTATGATGAAAACAAACATTTTAAAGCTTTTTTTTTTTTTTTGGAAAAACCCACATTCTTTTAAAGACTCAGTACCACAATCAGCAATACAATTTATGAAGTTGTGAAAAGAAACTAAAAATCTTGGGATGCCGAACTTACTATGACAAAGGTAAAAGTCAATGTTGGGAACTGAGTCATGAAAAACTATCCCCCCTTCCTAAATAGATAGCTGCAAAGATAGAAGGCTACACACCTCCCCAGGGGGCCTCCCTCAAAATTTGCTCACAAGGAAATTCCTTGTAAGCTCCAAGAGACTGACTCTAAAATTAACAGCTTTTATGGTGGGGGCGGGGGTTGTGGGGGAGCAGGACAGAGCTAGAAGTCATCCCTCCGCTTATCAGAGACAAATACATATTTGACCTCTTCCTCTACTCTGTGTTTACTTAATCTTATGTAAAAATGCAGATTCAACACCATAATTGACTAAAACTTCAACCTGCTTCTTTCATATGTAAAATGTAGATTCAGGGAATGTTGATCAAAGCCTCAAAAGAATGAAACTGCTTACTCCTTTTATCTACTTCCCCTTCTTTTTCCTTCTTCTTTCCCCTACTGCCTACTCTTTCCCCTTTAAATACTGAAGTCCCCAAACCCTCTTTGGGAAAAGCACAGATGTTCCTGTGATTTGTGTTCCTTTTTCCCAGGCATGTCCTCAACCCTGGTACAATAAACCTCTAAAATGAGTGAGATTTGCCTCAGTCATCTTCTTCTATTTACAAAGCCATTCAGCAGCATTTGAAGAGCATTTGGAAAAAACCAGAAGTAACACATGGCAGGGTAACTTCTGTTGAAGCAACAATCAGAACGTATATTACGTGTTAAGAATTACGTATATTAATATGTAAAAACAGATTCATTTATAGAAAAGGGAAATTCTTTTTAAAGATTAATTTTTTAAAATTTTCCTAACTCTATGATCTTGTACCTCTGGGAAACTATCAAAATAAAATATTACAAAATTGGCTGAAGCCCTTTGTATACCTAATTACTTTCCTCACTGATTCCTACCAAATGCTATTCTGAATCTGGAGTTTACCATCCTATGCATTTCTTCACAACTTTATCACACTGGTGTGTATATATGAGAAAGATTAGGGAAAGATACATATGTTTTTGTATGTGAGTGATGGTGGGAGATTGTTTTGCATTTAAACCCTATATGAATGGAATCATGTTGTACATACTGTCTTGTAACTTTAGAGGATGCTTTTTTTTTTTTTTTTTTTTTTTTTGAGACTGAGTCTGGCTCTGTCGCCCAGGCTGGAGTGCAGTGGCCGGATCTCAGCTCACTGCAAGCTCCGCCTCCCGGGTTTACGCCATTCTCCTGCCTCAGCCTCCGGAGTAGCTGGGACCACAGGCGCCCGCCACCTCGCCCGGCTAGTTTTTTGTATTTTTTAGTAGAGACGGGGTTTCACCGTGTTAGCCAGGATGGTCTCGATCTCCTGACCTTGTGATCCGCCCGTCTCGGCCTCCCAAAGTGCTGGGATTACAGGCTTGAGCCACCGCGCCCGGCCGAGGATGCTTTTTTTTAAGTAAAAATAAATTCACTCATATAAATCCTCAAAAATAATTTTTTTTCAAAATTTATTTATTTATTTTTACTTTCTTTTTTTTTGAGATGGAGTCTCGCTCTGTCACCCAGGCTGGAGTGCAATGACGTGATCTCGGCTCAAGCAACCTTTGCCTCCCAGGTTCAAGTGATTCTCCTGCTTTGGCCTCCCAAGCAGCTGGGATTTCAGGCATCACCATGCCCAGCTAATTTTGTTTTTGTATTTTTAGTAGATAAGGGGTTTCACCATATTGGCCAGGCTGGTCTTGAACTCCTGACCTTAGGTAATGTGCCCGCTTTGGCCTCCCAAAATGCTGGTATTACAGGTGTAACCCACCATGCCCAGTCCAAAATTTATTTTTTAAATGCCATCTCATACCTAAAGTTCCTCAACTTACAAAAAGCTTTCTATAGTATTCTACAGGGAGAGATTATGTGCTTTTTCAAAGTAGTAAGCTTTCAATTCACAGACAGTCCTTGTGTGTCAGTATCTACAAAGAAACTTCTACATCTCCAAAGTTTAAAATGGCCAAAAATTCACATGGACCTTGGCATTAAAAAGAGGCATTAAAAAGAGGAAGTTTAAAAGGATGGTGATTGCATCCTTCTTTTCCACTCTGAGTCCAGTTTGCAGTCTATATTCATTCACTCAACAATCTATTTTTAAAGGCCTACTATAAAGCCAGAGGTTCCTCTAAGTTCTGGGGATACTGCAGTGAACATAACAGAAAAAATATCTGTCACGAGGCTTACATTCTGGGAAGATAATAAATCAATAAGAAAGTCAGATATAGGCAAGTCAGATGCTATAGAGCAAGCTTGTCCAACTCATGGCCTGTGGGCTGCATGCGGCCCAGTATGGCTTTGAATGCAGCCCAACAAAAATTCGTAAACATTCTTATAACATTATGAGATATTTTTTGTGAATTTTTTTTTTTTTTTTTTTTTTAAGTTTATCACCTATTGTTAGTGTATTTTATGTGTGGTCCAAGATAATTCTTCTTCCAATGTGGCCCAGGGAAGCCAAAAGATTGGACACCCCTGCAATAGAGAAACAGAAAAAAGAGAGAAACAGAGGGTAGAGGGAAGGGGTATGGATTTACAATTTAAAACAGGTTAGTGAAGGCCCCAGTGAGAAAGTAATGTGACCAAGCCCAACGGAGATAGGCAGGAAGTGATGTAGATATCTGAGGGAGAGCACTGCAGGCACAGGGGTCAGCAAGTACAAATGCCCTGAGCTAGGAATATGTGAAAATCACTTACTGAACATGTCTGCAGGGTCAAGCTACCTTCAAAAGGCTATATAACTATTACACTTTACTTTTAAATCTTACATATATACATGTGTGTAACATAAACTTTATTTCATCTTTTAAAAAGTAGGTATTTTGCACGTTTTGGTCACTGCAATATCCTAGTATCCAAAACTGGGTCCACTATATCACGAAGCTCAATACATTCTTGAATAAATAACTGAATCCTCCACCCTATGGGAATAGATATTAGCATATTCATTTTACAGATGACCAAAATGAGGCACAGAGAAATTAAGATTTGGCCAAGGTTATGTAGCAAGAGAGTGGTAGAACCAGATTTGAACCTAAAACTCTTAACTACCAGACCAGTTCCTTTAACCACTAATTTAGAGGACAAAATATGGATTTCCCCCTGCTATAAGCCACAAATGAAACATTTTCTTCCACAGACCTCAAATGTCACACTCAAGTTATAATAAAAATCACAATAGAAAATTTAAAAAATTATTTGTTAAAATGGCACAATAAACCTCTAAAATGAGTGAGATTTGCCTCAGTCATCTTCTTCTATTTACAAAGTCATTCAGCAGCATTTGAAGAGCATTTGGAAAAAAACAGAAGATCAATCTAAGCTGAGAGATTTCAAATAATTTAAACATGCTAAAACATGCAATGCTTCATATAGAAAGAAAATTGAATTCATTTCTAATTAAGAGATGTTTTCATTTAGAAAATTTTCATTTCGGATGAGAAATCTACATGGGCTCGAGCCAAAGCAATACTAAAATCAGGAACATTTTGTTTTCCTTGTTGTTACCTAAATCTTGCTGAATCAATTTTCTTAGTTGTCATGATAATTCAGAACAATAAAAGACACTGTGCAATATTGTGCAATCTTTTAAAACGCCAATAAGAATTGTATCTGATAAAAATACACACAAATTTTACAACATAAAATCTTTATCAACTTTTATATCTTACAGCTTAGAATCACTAGCTAATTTCCTTTTAACACTAAATAAAAGTTCCAAAATCAGTACATAAACTCGTGATTTAACCTATTTTAGAAAAGAAAGAAAAAATTTCTGTGTGAAGGGAGTTACAGAAATGTCAACTGAGCACTCAGTAGTTGAAATGTCCAAGTTTTGTGGAGGTTTCAGGTTAAAAGCTAAGAGAACCACAAGCTGTTTTTCATCTCTGAGTGATCCGTGCTTTCTCGTCACATACCTGGAGTAAGAGATTGGTTCTGAAGGAAAAAGCCGGGCTGCTGGGGCTGGCCCACGAGGTTGTAACCCCACAAGGTGGACTGTGGATGGTGCATCATTTGGGAGGAGATAGGCGAGTAATTAGGAGGCACTCGGTATATGTTGCTCTGTGGATATTCCTTCAACATAAAGTTTTTTAAAAAGTTACTTAACTCCACATTTCACACAGCTAATTAACGCAAATAACTTCAGTAAGCTATCTGAGGTACCTTCTATCCCAATGTACAAAGTTATTTTTTATAAAGGAGAAGATGGAAGGAAGAGTGTTAATAAATCCCCTGGAAAATATTCATTTGAGGTAAACTTTTCCTTCACTTAGAAAGTGCTTGGCTTGCACTGGGCAGAGATGGAAAAGGATCTCTTCTGAATTCTATTTCAAAAGACTACAAGTGTGTCAGGAATACCAATACTGAACGACACTCATCACTGAAAAAGCACCTTCGGTTGCTAAGACTCCTGATAATTTCAACTTAGAACGCCTTTTCGGTATCTTGGGTCTGCAGAATTATACCAGAGAGCCCTACAGTGCTTCAGAACCACTCCTTGGCCAAGATGGTATTTCACTTGCAATTTTCCAGATATCATTCTAAAGAAGTAGACACTCCCCTCATCCCCCATGCTTCCTCTTCTTTATAGTAGCTGCAAAGCCTCCAAGGATCACACCTGAAGGTCTCAATTTCCCAACCTTCCCTCCTCTAGTCTAGCCCTAGAGGATGGAAGAGAAACAAAATCTCATTTCCCTGCAATTTTACCAGAGTATATCTCATTGAAAAGAGGCAGCTTCAGGAAGAATAGAGGAAGAGGGGACATGACCAGACTGACTTGGGGAGCAGGATGGGTTTCAGGGCTTTTGCATCTGAGAAGAAAAAAAGCCCATCCATATGGACTGACAGGCTGGAAACCCCAAATTTGAGGCAGTTTCAGTCTGGACCATTTTAAACATCCCTTCAAGGCAAAGGAATACTGGTAGGAAGACTGAATGAGAAGAGGGTACTGATGCTCAAGTGGCATCCTGAAGTGGTGGTGGTGATTTCTAGAATAGTATTAATCACCAAGCTATCAGCTAGGAATAGATGTATTTTAGTTCTCACATAGGTAAACATAACCAGTCATGAATATCTGAACTAAATGGTGAATATTTCTTCCATTGTGCAGCAAGAACACCGTGGAATTTCATTTAAAACGTCTCAAATCCTCTATCAAGTATTTTCCAGGTTTTAATTTAATTTAAATAGAAAGACATTTTACGTATTACTTCTCAAGGTTTATAAAATTATTTCTAAATTGCCATCAAACAGATTTCTGTTGTAATTAAAACAGTGTTATATGTGGGGAACACTAATAGAGAGCAAGAAGTAAAACTATTTTAAATTAGGTTTATTTTCATATTTTATAAAGCCTAAAGCATGGTATAGAAGTAAAATATATAGGAGGGTAAGATGGAATAGTAAAATATAAAATCTCAGGAACATCCTATTGGCTATGTTAACTCCAACTTTTATTGAAGAAAAAGCAAATAGAGCTTTCAATGTTTATTTACTGAAGATATCAACCACTCAAAATACAATAAATATTTTAGACATAAGTATGTGAGAGAATGGGATTGTATAGTTCAAAAAATTGAAGTTTCAAACCCAAGGAAATTGGGAGACACTGAAATATTAACTAAATATCACAATGGAAGCCTACAATTAAATAAAAGTATTAAAAGTGGAGGAGGGAAAATCAAAAGCTTTAATCTTGTTGTCTGTGACAAGTCACTGTGTGCCATTTAGTTAATTACTGCAGAAACCTGTTAGGAGAACTGTCATAACAAAACTTACCCTGCTCTTGGTAATGTTTCAAGGGAAATGATTTGAGCACGAGTAAATCTCATACTAAAGGCTAATGAGCCAGGGTTCTCCTTCCTTCCCCCACTTACATCAACTCTTGAGCTAGATTTCGTCTTGCGCTTCCTTCCCTTTGTTTTCTTTTCTTCATCTGTTGTGGTTTTTCCCTGATCTGACAGCTCAGCTGACTTCCTTTCTGGTTCCTGAGAAACTGGAGATGTGGGCTCTTCCTCTTCCTCCTCAGGAGGCAGGGGCAGTGGCTGGAGGTAGTAGCTGCGGGGCTTGGGCATGGGGTGTGTGTGATACAGCAGGAGGTGATGCTGCTCCTCGTACTTGATTACTCTTCGGTCCACTCGGACTGTCCCAAACCAGGCCCAGGACAGAGGAGCTGGGTTCTTCTGACCCTCAAACAAGTCCCACGGGGACACCTTCTGCTTCGTAGAGACCTGGAGACCCTGTGGGAAAACAGCACTCTATGACAGCACACTCAGATATTTTCCTTATTCATAGGCCAGGCTTGTATGGAACAAAGATTCAGAGAACATTTTGGCTGGCATGAGCCCTAGAGAACCTGAGAATACAGCAGAGAGCATTACACAGCTACATCACTGGAGAGCAGTGGCTAGAATTCAGACCTTTGTAAGCACAGTTCTACAGTTCTTTATACCACATGATGCTCTGTTTAGGCAACACGGGCAGTCTAGGATATTTTATTGTCAATATGTATTTCCTTTTTTTGCTAAAAAAAATTCTAAAAGGTTTTTGCTAAAAATTCTAAGACTGCAAAGTTAATCTTACTAAATTATAACCAGTTCTAAATCTCTGTAATATATTTGTAAGTTTTAAGATAATATGAAATTTAAGAGTCAAGTTATAGTCAACCTCTAAATGGGTTAGTATTAACTTCAATCTAAATCTGTATGAACTTGGTTCAATATGGGAGCCCTGTACTTAATAAGCCATTCTCTCAATATAATATTATTATTAGAGAATTAAATTATAGCAGCAGGAATAAGTAAAGTCTGTTAACTCAAGCTTATCTTTACTGACTCCAGAAAAAAAAACAAACTGTTACCCTGTTTTTATTCTTAACATTAATTGGTGACACCTCTTGGTACTTGCCTTAAAATGCCAATTTAGAAATACTTTTCCTTAAATGGCCCACCAAATAACTACTTAGTCATTCCCTAAGATGTGAGTGTCACTGTTGTAATCTATACTTATTCTTTTATGAGTAGCTTCATCTAAAACCAAAGTTCAGGCCAGGCACAGTGGCTCAAGTCTGTAATCCCAACACTTGGTGAGGCTGAGGCAGGTAGGTCACCTGAGGTAATGACTTCGAAACCAGCCTGGCCAACATGGTGAAACCTCGTCTCTACTAAGAACACAAAAAAAGGCTAGGTGCAGTGGCTCACGCCTGTAATCCCAGCAATTTGGGAGTCTGAGGCGGGTGGATCACGAGGTAAGGAGTTCAGGACCAGCTTGGCCAAGATGGTGAAACTCCGTCTCCACTAAAAATACAAAAATTAGCCAGGCATGGTGGCAGGCACCTGTAATCCCAGCTACTCAGGAGGCTGAGGCAGAGAACTGCTTGAACCTGGGAGGCAGAGGTTGCAGTGAGCCGAGATCACATCACTGCACTCCAGCCTGGGCAATAGAGTGAGACTCTGTCTCAAAAAAAACAAAACAAAACAAAACAAAAAAAAAACAAAAGTTAGCTGCGCCTGGTGATGCATGTCTGTAATCCCAGCTACTCAGTAGGCTGATACTGGAGAATTGTTTGGACCCGGGAGATAGAGATAGAGGTTGCAATGAGCCAAGATCGCACTACTACACTCCAGCCTGGGAGACAGAGCCAGATTCCGTCTCAAAAATAAATAAATAACAAATAAGTAAAACAAAACAAAACCAAGGTTCAATTATCACCTGTAAATTGACTGTTCCCAATATTTGTCTTGAGATGAGAACTTTTTCCTTGGTGTAAAAACCACATATCCAGATGGATTCCAGATGTCTTACTACCAGGAAGTCCGCTGACACTGCAAACTCAAACTTGACCATGACTTTAGCTTTTTTTCTTTACACAAACTGGTATCAGATTCTCAGACTACTCTAAATTCCCTGGTAAATCTGATTCTTTCATGTCTTCTTATAAACTCTCCCTTTATTTGTACCACAATTTTCCCTACCTCCCAGCTAACTCTTAATCCTTCAAAATGACTCATGTCAATTTTCCTGGGGACCCTAGTCTATCCCCTAATACTGTCTCTGTACCATGACACACAAATCTCATCACACTGTAATTGTCTGTCTACTTCCCCCTTCACGGTAGGAACTCTTTCATCTTGGTGATTGTGGAATGTCTGTGGTTGCTTAATGTTCATTAAAAGAATAACTGACCACTTTTCTCAAACAATTTTTATTTGAAATAGCTTACTACATGAAGGTTTTCTTTTTTTTTTTTTTTTTTTCCCCCCAGAGACAGGGTCTCACTTTGTTTCCCAGGCTAGGGTGTAGTGGCTATTCAGAGGCATGAGCCTAGCACATTGCAGCCTTAAACTCCTGGCTTCAAGCAATCCTCTTGCCTCAGTCTCCCAAACAGCTGGAACTAAAGACATGCGCCACCATGCTCAGCTTACAAGAAATTGTGTATTGATAAATGTATTCTGCTTCTCAATCTGAAGTAAAACCAGAACTTATTTTTGCTATTTTTTTTTTTTTTTACACTAAGCTTTTACTTAGTTTCTCTTGGCATGTTTCAGAAATTTACTTAAATTCAGGGAAACATTTTAAGTCCTTTAAACATATAAAACGAAGATCTTCAAAGATATGACTTCTTTATATGATAATGCCAATGACTAAGTACACTTAGAAGACAAGCATATGCCTTAAAAACATCAACAGCAAAATTGAGATATTTTATATATCCTATGGTAAGACAAGAAAAAGTATTTGATTTTTTGTAAATAAATGTATATATGAGAAAAAACATTTACTCTTGCCTGTTTTTTATCTATAGAGTCAAATCCAGCAATTTTGTTTCCTTTTGTGTCAATCAAGGAACCCATAGGTTCACAAGTGATGACATCACATGTCTGTTTCGGCAAAGGTAGTAACTGTCGAACTTTGTCAATACTTTCTGATCGCTTGTCTCCTAGCTCTTTCTGAAGAAAAAAGAGAGAGAGAGTGAGTGAGTGAGTGAGAAGCGGGACAGAAATTACAATGAAGGCAAAAGTTAACCAGAAAGAAGGTTCCTTATGAAACATTTCCCTTTTTATAGCTTAGCGCATGTTCTTTAACCCTGAACATGGTCTACAAGGCAGTTCCAAATAGAGTAGTGAGTGTTTCATTTCTTCTATTTAAGTAGAAAATAGAACACATACACAAAGGCACTGTTGTTACACAACAAACATCGTAGTGCTGAAATGACAAAAATCCAGGGTAGCAGTCACAATCAGAATGCAGGAGCTGCAGAACAGAACACTTTCTCATGTCCAGGGTCAGATTACAAGGTAACCATTGATTTATTTGATTGGTAACGCATCAGATTTATTTGTTTTCTTTTTGCACTGTTTTCTTACAATTTTTTTAAAAGATTCTGTTAGTGGTCAAATGAATTGATTTATAAATATCAATGCAGATGGTTATTTTTTCAATTACACGTGCCAGTCCAAGCATAGAGTTATCCTAAATCTATCTAATGTTAGTATTCTGGTTATACATTTAACAGTGGATTTCTAAAGTTCTTTTAAAAATTAAACATGTTTTATAATATAATGTTAATAAAAAATAATCAAGGTTATGTGCTTGTAACTTCTGGGTACTGATAAGGTTAGGTGAAACAAATAGCAAATAATCACATTAAATTAAGTTGAATACAATTAATAACATTTAATTTAAGTAGTAAATTAAAATGCACTAGATAATAAATCCATGAACAACTTGAGCTCTTAATACAGGCTGATCTCAAACTTACTTTCAGTTTCTTTACTAAATTCATGTATGCACGCTTATTCTCTTCAGATCCCCCTGGGGATGCATTTGATAGGTCAGAGGCTAATGTTCCATTGATTAAAACACCCAGCATGTCAAGAACTGTTGTGAATAATTCACTAAGAAAGAAAGAAAATAATTGTTTTCATCTTAAAATGAAACTGAAATACACTTATTTAACTGAGTATTTTTATTCAAGGCACAAAATTTTTAATAGTATCCAAGTAAATAAGATGTGGCAGAAATCGTCATCAGTATATCAAAGCTTATACCATGCATACATGCAGCAAGATAAATGTGAAATGACAAAAACATACTTGTTAGTGTGCATGTCAACAGTTCCTGATGTAATGATCTGAAGGAGTAGGAGGGCCCAGTCTGTAGTCCACTGGGTGCTCCTCTGCACCGTGTCAAACATTCCTCCTACCTAGCAGATAAAATACAGTAAAATATTTGCATTCTGTAAAATAGAAAACAACATCCCATTGCTTTATGTGGTCAAATTTTCATTGTTTTTTCTTTAAAAAAACAAGGGATGCTCTAGTTTATAGATTATCTTATCTTTTCTCTCACTTACCTACATGTTTATCACTATTTTTAGTTCTTTCAGCACAGTTCATTCAAAAATTAAATAAAATGAAGAAGGGAAGTGAGTATCTGAATGTGGGCACCAATAAACTTAGTTTTCTTTTGTTCCAAATCTTTTATGATGTCCATTTTTATGATGCAATTATAGTTGAATTAAACCTGAATAATGCCAAAGTCATGTAATTCAATTATCTGCAACTTTGTGTTTGCTGTACAATTACTATTGAATCTAAGCCTGCTATCATAATACCATATGGAAACATCCACTAGCACAGCAGTGATGGGCAGGAGGCTTGGCCCGCACGCCTACCAGTTCACATGTTGGGACGAGGTTAGAAACAACTGCAAAAGTATCAAGCAGGCCATCCCCATAGAGGTCTGCACTTGGACCTGCCTGATGGGAAAAGAAAACTCAAAGGAGTGCACAATATGTGAGAAATTTTAAATTTCTTTAAAACTTCTCTGTGGGATTTGTCTTTATAATCAGTTTGATGGAAAGTTGGACAAAACTTTGAGTTAAAAGACTTTTTAAATGGTTTTAAATAAGTATAGTAGAAGCTAACACTTATAATAGTCTTCTCAGACCTACACTTAGCACAAACTGAAGAGAAGGAAAGATTCACTAGGGTAGAGGTAAAGAAGGCAAATCAAAGCTTAAAATACCTAGCACTGTCTGGAAGTATGACCAGACAGGAAGGAAAGCAGCAAGGGAAACAGAAGGCTTTAGAAACAGGGAAGTAGTTACAGAGAGCAAAGAGTGGAAGGCCTCACCTTGTAATGCAGACTCTGAACTTAGGAGAAGTGGAAAGCTGGAGTTATTTTCACATGTAGATATGTTTAATGAAGGGAAAATACTAGAAATGTCTCTTACCAAATTTAGGCGGAGTTGCAATGCTTCGTGCATCATCTGCCGCGCTTTTATGTCATCTTGGTATCGTTCTTCTCTCCAGTTACTTAAAATCTAAGATCAGGAAAAAGAAATCATTTTCTCTCCATTAAAGTTTAATTTTTCTCTCAATTAAAGATAAATTGAGCTTTATACTGATAGCAAAAAGCAACTTCTTATCTTTAACAAATTAAGAAACAAAGCTAAATAAAATTTTAGCTTTCTTCTTCCTCTATGCAGACAGAAATCTGGCTAGTTATTTTGCATTTACCCATCTAGGTGGAAGAAGAAAATCTTATATAATTATATAACCTATGATTAAGTCTGGGAAAATGCTTGAGAGGGCTATCACATTTAGCATTAATAAAAATTTTAAAATACATTACCTCATTGGTCTTACGAACAAAAACACTGGAGAGACAGAATTACATTTTGCCTCAGTCCTGTGTTATATTTCTAGGGACTTGCTGTGAATCCTAGCAAATGTATTATTTTGATGTTTTATAGAAGAGAAGGTCTGCTATCTTATGTATGTGTCTTCCTTGATAAAGTGAATGCACAGTGCTTTGAAAAATATGGCATTGTAGACATCAGCCAAGTGGCTTATCAGTTTATAAAGTGGGCTGCTTCTTCACTTCCTCACTGACTCATACTAATGCTGGAAAAGGAAAAATTTGCTTAGGAAAGGGAGCCACAAGTGGACAACACCCTAGAATCAGATGACATGAGCAAAAAAAAAAAAATTGCAATTCAAAACAAAAACAAAAAACCACCAACAAAAACCCTACCATGCTCTGAAATATGGTCGTTAATGACAGTCATCTTAAAAGAGTTCAAATGAATCACATGCAAAAGTACTCCATCCCAACAGATGACCTGTAAGTACCCTGCATGGTGAGACGAAAGCACTTCCTAAATCTCATCAAAAGAAATGAACCTCTTCTCAAGGCTGGCTTAAGGGGGCAAGGCAGTTAACTAAACAAGCTCTCATGGAGTTCAAATAATAGTAGTGGGACCAATAAAACTAAGTGTAACAAGTGATTTGAGGCATGCAATGGCATAGAGAATAGCTATGCTCCTACTTTTAGAGGGTGATCAAGGCCTCCCGAAGGAGGTAACATCTGAACAGAGACCTGAATGAAGGAAGGGAGCAGGCCATGCTAATATCTGGAAGGTAATCTTTCCACCAAAAGGTAAGAAAAGATGCACAGGCACTGAAATGAGAATTTGCTCAGCAAGTTCAAGGAACAGTAACATGGCCAGCCAGTGCAACAACAGTGGAGGAAAGAGGGCCATGACTGGTAGGAGACAAGGTAGACGAGAGAGCCAGTGTCAAATCATGCCTGCCCTTATCAGCTAGAATTTTTATATTAGGTATACTGAGGTAATATGTGACTTACATTTAAAAAGGTTCACTATGACTGCTATATCTAGATCTTTCATATCCAAAAGGCGAGAAATGACAACAGGATCAAAAAAGATTTAGTGTCCTTGTCCATGTCCATCTAGTACCATTCGAGGGAAAGACATGGTGTCACAGAAACACAGCGCCACAAGAAGGGGTCGATTAGGCTCTGCATCAGGATAAAACACCTCATAAGACCAATCTATCCACTTTATTAATTCCATGCTCTCCAATTTCTACTGTGAATGCTCAGTCTCCTTATAGTACATAGATGCAAGAGCCCCAAACAGTGACCAGGAGAACTGTGTTTGGTGAAAAGGCAATGTCCAAATTATTTCTAAATAAACCAATATGCCTTCTGATTTATTTCTTGTGTATTTGGTTGGCATCAGTAAAACTGAGTTTCTGAACCTACAGATTTCAAGCTGAAACTGTGCCTGATAATGTGGCATCCAAGCTTGAGGAGCTGGACTCACTGCCATGTCTACTGCAGCATAGATTCCTCCAGGTCCTCTCCTAAGAGGCAAAGTTAGGAGAGGGGCAGATACTTCGAAGTTATATGCAATATGTAAAATTTTACTTTTATAGGCTGTACATATTTATTGTACATATCATTAATATAAAGTTGTTAATCTTGTGGTGTCTAGAATGCCAGGTAGAAGAACAGGGCATGGATTGTTTCCCAGCATCTTCTCAAAACATTTTGTACCCTTATTAGTTTTTTTGTTTGTTTGTTTCTGTTTTTTTTTTTTTTTTTTGAGACGGAGTTCCACTATTGTTTCCCAGGCTGGTGTGCAATGGCGCGATCTCAGCTCACTGCAGCCTCTACCTGCCAGGTTCAAGCAATTCTCCTGACTCGGCCTCCCGAGTAGCTGGGATCATAGGTGCACGCCACCATGCCCGGCTAATTTTTGTATTTTTAGTAGAGACGGGGTTTCACCATGTTGGCCAGGTTGGTCTCAAACTACTGGCCTCAAGTGGCCCACCAGCCTCGGCCTCCCAAAGTGCTGGGATTACACAGGCATGAGCCACCTCACTCAGCCCTTTTTAATTTAATTTCAGTATTTGAAAGGCAAATAAATGAATGCCATTAGAAAGATATTTCCCTGGCTTAATATTATACTATACTTTACCTGGTTAACTTGATTCTGGAGAGATGTTAGGAGGCCTTCCCTTTGTTCATCTTGTCCCTTAAGGCAGGTAAGTACCAGTGAGAGGAAGGGTTGTTGACTCAAAAGAGACATACTACAAAGGAAGTAATAACAGCAGATCTAGTTAGAAATAATGCATTACTTCCTCTGGCAACATTCATTTCTTTGCCTCACTATTAGATAAATAAGGGAAGTGGTAAATAACCAAAGGCTGCTTGAAAATTTAAATCATACCTCTACTTATAAGATTAAAAGCCACTGTAATGCTTCTAAATCATTTGGTATGCTCTAATTGCCCTCGAAGCCATTCTCAAACTACCATCAATCCATACTGTACATGCGCATGCCAGGCAGTGAGGGTAGAAGACAGTGAATTCATGTTCTACATCAAGACGCAGGATTTTAAAACATACATCAGAAAGAATATCAATTTATACACAGGATAAAATTAAAAAATTTTTAAGTTCTCACATAAAACTCTTATTTTAGAGTCTGGGAAAAGAGGCCTATATGTCTGTTGAGCTTGTTTTGGGGTTTGTTTTTCAGCACATTTCCCAAGACCAAAAAGCAGCATATTAGTAGAGCTAATTTAGCAGCCAGGACTGATGATTCCAAAAACAGAGTATTTGCTAGCGACCTCTAGTGTGCAGCTCCAACACAGCCCACAGGCCCCAATACAGCCCGCAGCCTCCACTGGTAGAGGGGTGTCAAGGCATTTGGTTAAAAATTCTGTTTTAAATTGGCATTTTAACAAAATGTCCTCAATGAGAAAACAATCAACAAATCATATTGACAAACAAAGCGCCATGTTGGAAAGAAAAATTTCTTAAAATGAGACCTAGGCCAAAATATTTCAATCAGCATCATCCTACATGGGCAGAATGAAGAGCCCCTGACGTGGGAAGAGCAATCTTTCAAGTCTCTTCAATGCCATCTGTCCTGCCTGTGGGAAGTGAGGCAATGCACATACACTCAACTATTAGCAAATATGATTTGAAAATTAAAATTATGCCTTCTTGTTGGTTAACTAATGCTGGCCAAGATGGTAAAACAACCAGATGAAAAACAAATACAATACATACAATGCTGGGTCTCTACCAAAATGTACTGTAGTTAAGAGCACAGGCTCAGAAGCCAGACCTCCTGGATTTAAACCCAGGCTTTATGTCCTTCACTGTGTGTCCTGGAGCAACTCATGTAACCTTTAAGTGCCTCAGTTTCAACATGATATAAAGAAGAGAATGAGAGTACCTACCACATGATTGCTATGATAACTTTAAAAGCTCATAAACATAATGAGTTTTAGAGAGGAGTTGCCATTTTGTAAGCGGTCAATAAATGGTGGCTACTATAGTATTATTCATTAGTGGACAAGAAACCTATATGCTTAAAATATTGTTTTTAATGGAAGAAATTGTCAATTTTTTTCCTTTACTCCTAGGTTTCATGGCATTTTCACATTAGGGTGAGGTTTTGTTCTTTCTCAGTAACACAGTTTTCAAATATAATTACTTGAAACCTTTTCTTGGGTATAAAATAAATTAAGAAAACATTAGTAGTGGTAGCCTAGGAGTTTTAATGTCTAGTCTAGAACAGGAGTCCTAAATGTTAAAAATATGAGCAACTAGTTCAGACACCAACATGCCAGAATTATACATTATATTTATTTTAAACATAAATACCTAAATAATAAAAAAAAATTAGAAATAATTAAAAATAAAATACAGGGATCAGGTAGCTATCCAGATCTGATTCATTTGGTCTAAAGTAGGTCTCAGAAATCACTGTTTTTAGCAGTTCAGCAGTGATTTGGATATAAAGACAGAATTGAGAACTAATGTATTAAGGATTATAACCTGAAACTTTTTAAGAAGACAGCCTTGCCTAACAGAATATTTCCAGTTCCATTTAAAAACTAAATTTCAGTGGACCGTGGGTACAATGACCACACGGGTTTACAGAAAGTGAGACTTTCTCAATTATTCTTTAAACTCTCACACAGACGCACATCTTCCAGTCACACCTTTTCTGTTTCTGTCTGTCCCTTTCCTTTTTGGAAGAAGAACCCAAGTGCTGTCCCTTCTCCAGCTCTTCCCCAGCAGCTTTCAGCACTCTTCCTTGCACAGAAGTTGGCAGCCTGGCAATGAGGGGGGCCACCAACCATACGCCCCTGCGTTCGGAGGAACTAAAATCAGAAACAGGTGTTACACCAGAGAAAGCATCCTTTTCCCCGCTCTCAAAGTTATAACAGAAACTCCAAAGCAAAACTTTGATGTATGAGACACACAGACTGTTTCAAAATTTCCCTTTTATTTCTGTATTATCTTTCCTTTTTCCGAACACTAGGCATTTGCATGAGCTTTCCACCTAAGCTTACAGAAAGCAATAAAACATGCAGTTCTGGAAGGATATTGTAACTAAACTGATTTTAATGTTTTCCTATGACCCCCTCTCTGATTAAAAACAATCACTTTGTCCAACAAACAATACATTTTTCTGTCACAGTTACAATATGAAATACCATAATGTAAGCATACTAATAGCTAATTTTTAAGGTTTAAAATTCGCTAGTTATACTTTATGCCAAAATGATGAAATACAAATCAATCTGCCTTTCACGATTAAATAATTACTTTAAGATTTCATATGCCTACTGGTTCTAATTCTGCACAAAAATTATCAGGATATATTTTTGCAAAATGATAAATCACTAAAAACGGTGGAAAAAGTGTTTCCCATATAATGAATACTACATAACACAGTAGACCAAGGGACACTGAAAGCATGAACCAAACCTGAGTTCACCTGCAGTTTCAAGGTGTTTAGGCCTACTCCATCAAATATTCCAAATGCTAAGCTATCATCCACCCCAGCTTTACTCATCAACTTATTAAAATAATGATAATCGCTACTTACAAGTAACTATGTTCTTCACATTCCCGGGACTTAAAGAAAAATCACTGTGCTACACAAAATTTACCGTTACTTGTGAGAAATTCATGATAGACCGATAAAACAACACACAAAAATACCTTAAGAATGTCTTTATTCCATTCTGTCTTGTGCTACTTGTATCAGCACTTCCAATACTGTTTGGGTTGAAGAGGCTCATGCCAGAATTAGAAGAATTATTTAGGTCCGCAGACTGCTGGAATACCTCTATTGTTGCCTTTGCAATATTGTCCAGTAAGTTGTTCATTTCGGCCACAGAACCAGAGCCCTAGAGTTAGATATAAGAATACTGGCACATATGTGTATTCCTTTATCCTCAAACATCAACGTGTTTTGCTTTTTATAAAATTTCATACAGAGATAAGCTTTCAATACAAACTCACAGGGTCCTTCAAGCACTGTTTGATCATTAGCTGGAGTTCTAACCAGGACTGCCTCAGTGTCCACTGCTCAAGATTCTGGGAAAAATGGAAAGAATTAAAACATTATGGGTATCAAATGTGTTAAAATACAGTAATTCCTTACAGTACTCCTTCTCTGAAGAAAGAGCAGAATAATCATACACAATACAAGAATTCATATGAGTCAAAAGGTTCCCAGTCTTGTTGCATATATATTCAGTAGCGACACAAACCAACAAACAGAAACATTAATTATTAATTAAATAGTTAATATTGTGCCTGACTCAGCTATACACTGAAACTAAATAAGCATTTCTCCTTTCAAAATCTATTTAACCAATCCCATTCCAAAATGATTTCAATATTCATTTAATAATATATTTAACATAGCCCCTCTCTGAAGCATATTTCTCATGTAAATACAATACTGACTTAAAATAGCAATATTTGTTTGATGATTATATACAATTTGCAGCATGTATATCCACCCAAAAATAAGGTATGTCAATTCCACAGAAAATGTGGGGAATAAAAATCAGAATTAATTGAAATCACGAATTAGCAAGGACAAAAAAAGAGAGAAAGTAACTCTTTGTATAATTACAAAGAATTTGTCAAATGATAGAAACACAATCTGTATACGACTGACCTGAAGAATACGCTTAATGTGCTGTCTTTGCAGGTTGTCCCCCTCGGTACATTCTTTAATGCCATGAGGATAACAGATAAGCTGCAGTAATTTCTGTGCTTGCATATTTGAAAGCACAGGGTCCAATATAAGTTCTTTGTCTGTACATAATCTTTCAGGTTCTTTTAAGCAATGCTCTCCTACCCATTCCTAAAAATAATAGGGCAATTAGACTGACAGGCACTGGCTTTTGGAATATATATGCAATATGTACTAAATCCACAGTGCATAATTGAACATAAAACTGACAGAAATTTTCCAATTTAAAAAATTACATAAAGTAGGTAGAAAAATTTTAAAAACAAAATTTCTAGCATTTTGACTTCTAAAGAATACAAACTAAAACCTTGCTTAAAAACATTTTTTAAAGGGAAAAAAGAAAAGGAAAGACAATAAAGAGAATATTAGTATGTTTTTAACTGGAAAGTGAGGTCTTGCTCTAGGTACTATTTTGTGACAGTTTTTTCTAACTTGCTATGTAACGTTCTTCATAATTTTCATGGAAAACATTGTACTATCTCACTGACTAGATAGAACATAGTATAACAAATATTTAACAAATATTTAGAAATATTATAGTATAACAAATATTTAACAAATATTTAGAAAACTATCTTCCATTTTGATACTATTATGAATAATGTTATCATTATAAATAAGTATTCATGCACATCTCTTTTCTATACACTAACTGTCAGGGTAATTTCATAGAAGTGCAATTGCTGGGTCTAGTGTGAGTGGGGGGGGCTATAGATGCATGGGGCTAATGACCCTCTGATGAGTTTCTACCAATTTAAACTCCTATTGTCTTTTCTTTATCATTTGTTTCAAAGGCAAATTATTATACTAAATAAAGTAAGGAATCATCAACAGTAACAGAGCCCAATTTGAACCCAGATCTATTTCGGGTGAAGTCTGTTTCTTAACCACCATACCAGTGGCTCAATGCTGGTTGTCCACTAAAATTACTTGGGATCTTTATAAAATTCCATGCCCAGGGCCCACATCAGACTAACTAAATCAAACTCAGGTGGTGGCACCCGAATTGTTTTAGGCATCCGAATTGTTTTAAATGCCCCAGGTGATTCCAATATGCACTCACAGTTGGGAACCAATGCACAATTGCCTCTCAATACTTATATGACTATGTAGCTAACTTTTACCATAGTTATAACATGCCTGTAAAATACAAAAACACGACCCAGTTGATATGACATCTATAGCAAAGTACAAAATAATATATAAGGTATGTCACTTTTTCGTATAAGAAAAGATAACTTCTTAAAAAATATATGGGAGGGAGAATAAACCAAAAAATAATAAAACTGGATCATCTGGTAAGAAGGATATGGGAGGAAAGACACATCTCTGAGTATACTTTTTTGTATAGTTTCATTTTTGGAAGTAAGCTATCCTATAGACAGAGCTGGGGGCAAGAAAGGAACTTAAGGCAAAACCAAATGAACCCAGTTCTATTTCAGATAAAGAATATATTCAAAGGGATGGGAAAAGTTCCAATAATTTTTGAACACAATATTTTAAACCCTTAGAGGAAGTGGAATTGCAAACGAATCTTCAGCTCCTTTTAGGTAGGTTTGTTCTTCCTAGTGGTATGTGTGTTGCATTTCTTTCTTTCTTTGAGACAGTGTCTTATTCTCTTACCCAGGCTGGAGTGCAGTGGCGCGATCTAGGCTCATTGCAACCTCCACCTCCTAGGTTCAAGCGATTCTCATGCCTCAGCCTCCGAAGTAGCCGGATAACAGGCATGTGCCACCACACCTGGCTTATTTTTGTATTTTTAGTAGAGATGGAGTTTCACCATGTTGGCCAGGCTGGTCTCAAACTCTTGGCCTCAAGTGATCCGCCTGCCTCAGCCTCCCAAAGTGCTGGGATTACAGGCTTGAGCCACTGCGCCCTGACCTAGTGTACATTTTTGATACTGTATTCTAATTAATCATTTTTTGACAAAGCACTGGATAGCACATTTAACATGCCCGGCCATGTGTACCATTTTAAAACTATTTCAGATGTATTATAGAATTAAACAAGTAAATTGATGTTTTTGGGAATCAGCATTCTTACTATGGAAGAAGGTGATACTAATATGAATTAAAGGAAAATACTTTGCGGGGTTGGATTGGAATTGAAGGTATCAGTAGGACCTCATAAATATATATATTTACATATATTTATGTGTATGGATATATTTTTCTTCCTAGCTTTGTCTGCAGATGGGTCCTAGAATTAATGATACTCCATAACCATGAGCATACATAATACCCAGATCTTGATTTCTAAGTACCATTCTCTGCTAAACAGAACCAAGGGCTCCTTGGAGGAATAGTTGATTCCAGGCCCAGGGCACAGAAAGTACAACATGGGCCAGAAACTATGAAAATGCCATCTATTTTTTAAACGTCAAATGATGTGATAGACAGGATGAATCGATTCCTGCTGGACAAATCTGGGACAGTCTGAACATGAAAATAACAAAGTACAGTATATTATAACCCATATGGCTAATAAATAGATAAACAGGGGAGGAGGGCAGGCTCTTCCTTAAAACAGGACGTAGACTGATATTATGAAGGGAGAGGAGGAGCAGGGGGAAAAAAAAATCACCATTTTGCAACCATCATAGTAAAGACTAGATTGGGCAAGAATGAAAATGAATGCTTATGACGGGTGGGGGAGTTAGATGAGGAGAAGAAAATTTGCACTGTCTCAAAGTATCTCCTCAAAGATTGCTTATTGCAAGGGGAAAATTAGTAACTATACAGTGGGGAAATCTTGAAACTATACAATGGAAACACCTTAATCAAAATTAATACCACCCTTGAGGTGCAAATGGACATCACATGCCTTAAGACATGATTACCTGAAAGAACTCAAGATTACTTCTGTAGTATCTTGGCCAGGGATGCATAATCTGAAGCTAATCTACAGGAAACCTCAGACAAATCCAACAATACTGGGACAATTAACAAAATCGAACTGTGGCCTATAGATGAGAAAAAATTACTGTACCAAAAGCTAAATTTTCTGATGTTTAATAGCTATATTTTGGTTATGTTATGAAATAATGCAATATTCAAAAGAATAAAATATACAATCTACTCTTAAATGACTGATTCAGAAAAAAATAGGTATATGCACCCATATCTCCACATACAAATTACAAAGCACATGTAGCAAAATGTAAAAATCAGTAAATCTGTGTAAAGGATGAACATGAGTTTTTTAAAAATAATTCTGGCAACTTTTCAGCAAACTTAAAATTATTTCAAAATAAAGTGAGCAAGAAAAAAAGGACCACCTATGCACAAGTTTCCTACAAGTGTAAATAGCTCTCTCCAAAAGAAGAGTTACGTATTCAAAGTAAAAGGCAAATTAAATTAGAATACCTGTTGACAGATAGTCCTTAGTACGTATCTAGCGTATTCTCTTAAATTGGCAGTTTCAATGGAAATGCTTTTCCCACAGGATTTTGGATTTTGTGAGGCAGTCCAGATATCATCAGCATTCCCATCACATCGCAAACCTCTCATGGTGAAGTCATCATTCTTTAAAGAGCTGACACTGTTATTGCCAATTTTGGCATCTCCTAAGTAATAGAATCACAAAAGCAAAATCACAGAAGTTCAAAATATTGCCAAATATTTGAGAAGCAAATGAGGATAGCTTTCAGGGATTTAAAATATGTGAATATTATTATTATTGAATAGCCAGTTGTTCAGGAATAGAGAGAATGGATCAAGAGAATAAATGCATGAACCCAGAGAAGTTTTTATCAGAAATGGAGAAAAAGCAAGTTCAAGACTCAGTCCTTACTTTGTATAATTATAATTTCACCAAACTTGGAAAGGCCATTATGAATCACACTAAATAATCACAGAACATTTGTTTCACCAATATTTCAAGCATGAATGTATTCAAATTCATTTGACTTATAGACAAGGAAAAAATGGGTTACTCACCCTTCTAGGTGTCCCTTTTCCATTTCTTCTCTTACAATGACTTATTTTCTATCCATAGGTCAAGAGAAAAGTTTTGCCTTAGCCCACCTTACTATCAACTTCTTGACAAGAGAGATTTATTTCCCTGGGAATGGAAAAGGGCAATGCATACTAAGGAAGCCCTGAAAAGTAGGGCATTCATTGAATAACCCCTGTTTTTTACCTTCCTCTCTGTAACATACAAATAAGAAAACCTTACCTGATAAATCTCTAGTATACTTAGTGAAATGAAGCTAAGGAAAGTGTTTTCTTCATAACAAAGTTCTGGGAAAGAACCTAAACAGAATGTTTGAATAGCTAGAAATAAGAAATCTCTGGCCATGAAAGACAAATAACGATCGTATTTTAAAAGTGAGAGAGTAATAAAAATTCAAAATAAGGATTGCCAAATGACAGCACAGCCTTCAAACTTTTGCCTGTTTACTCACAGGATCATAGGCCTTGACAAGAAAATTTTCTGGAACCAACACATGCTTTTACAGTAGGCCTTCACTGCCTGCAGTAAGTGGGCAAAACAATGCCCAAATTAATGGAAAAAGCCTTTTAAAACCCACAAGTCAACCAAGAAAAAGTTTTGACTTTGCTGAAAAATGGCTTAATGAGTATTTACTTACAAAATCTTAAGCGGAGGAGAGGAATAAATAATGAATTTCAATTTATCAATATATAATCATATGTTTCTCATTAAAATACAAACACAGAGAGTACCAACTTCACTTTACCCACAGGATTTAATTCAATAGATCACTTCAGGAGCTGAAAGAAAAGACTAAATTCTAAAAGTACCAAAATGTAGTATGCTTTCACTACCGTTAGGTGATGTAAACAACTACCTCTATACCTTGAGTTAAAAATTGTAGAAATTAAAAACCAAATTTGATATAATGGTCCCACCTCCCTAACTCAAAATATATCCTGGTGGATAGGAATTGAGAATTGGTTAGGGCATGGTAGGGTGGATAAATTACAGCTTCTGCAAATAAGAGAAGAAAGGAAAAGAAAAGAAAGAGAAAAAATCATATCTGCTAGCCCCATACCAGGAGATCCTCATTTAGTTTAGACGTTAGGATAACAGAGAAGGTATGAGAGTCTGTGCCAGACCTTCTGCAATTGCACAGACAATAGAATACATTGAGTGTTCAGTGCCCGCCTGGCTCAAAGCTCTGCTGACATTAAACTGACCTGATCCTGACTTCTTAGACCCAGGGAATCCTCCAAATCACGTAAAGAGGTGGGCAAATTTTACTTGAGGTTAGACCAATCCTACAAATCATGGGGCCAGTGTCTAGAAGGTACTCATCTTGGTTTCCGCAATTAACACGTGTGTCACTTACAGATTCACACTTCCAACATAATTGTATTGAAAACTCATTCTTTGCTAGTTTCTCTGATGAGCACTAGAAATACCACAGGCAAAAAGCTAGTTCCTATCTTCATGGTCCCTACATTTATTTATTAAGTAGAACCGACCAACTGACTTTCCCTGTAAATATGATTACAGTAGGGAAATTTTACTCACTGAAATGAGCATTTAATGTTGGCTGTATAAATCTATAAGCCCCTACACTCAGAGGAGGCTGTGGTCCTTGATGTGGCTCTACCTTCCCTTTTTACTACAAAATTCACAGGCCTGTGTGTGTATCCTTTCTTAAGGTGAAGTTTTGATAGATGGTTTTTTGAAAATTCTGTTATCCTTCCTCATCATCACCAAAAAACATTTCCCAAGCAGGGCAAGATTATAGCCCGAAACATGTTATTTAGGACTCATCTAAAGAAATTCCTATCCATTCAGTAATTTCTGTTCTAATGAAGGGGAGCTACTTCTGAACATAAGAGTCAAGACAAAAGAAGGTACCCAAAGATAGAATTAGGCAGTCTGAATTCAAGACTTTCTAATTATTCAAACCCTTTCTGATTTATAGAATAATGTTTTAATGTATTACCCTGGAAATGAAGAGAAAAGGCACTGCTATTATTCTGGGAGAATACTTACAAATAAGGATGTAAAGAACATCTTGGACATTATGAATTAAATGAAATAAAGTATTGTGAAATTTAATATTGATTTATCAATAATATCAACATCATTGCAACTACTGCATGGGTCACCAAAAAACGAAGTTAGAAGGAAATATACTTGTTCAGGGTCATGATAGAAGCAGAAACACTAAGATTAAAACTCAGACTTTCTGGTGTTCTGCTCCTGAAACATAATCTGGATAAAATGTAAATGTTTAGTTAGATTACCAAGTCATCTCTGTCTCTCACAAAGTGTGATTTCTGCCACCAAAGAAGGCAAAACAACCCTGTGGGTCTGAGGACCTATTTTATATCAGAATAAGACATTATGCCACTAAAACACCATACAAAATATTATATGTAAGTTCCCCCAGAGACACTGTAGATAAGGGACAGAATCTTCAGAGTCTTATGTATTTGGTCTAAGAGAAACCAACTAATTTTTCCAGGAGAATAAGCGATCAAACAATATCATATTTCCAATAATATTACTAGATTTAAATCTGAAAATAAATTATTTTGCCTTCATTTCTGGTGATTAACCAAGAAGCTTAGGGTCAGAATAATCTTACCAAGCATCATAATTGCTTTTAAGACAGCAAACACGGCTCCCACTTCAATGCTGTTGTGAGCAGCGGCTAAGAGGTGTCTATCACAAGATGATCTTATTCCGGGGAAAGGTTTGCCTACAAAAACAACAAATCTTTAACAGTCTCATCACCATCATTAGTAATGTTTTGTAATTATTTATAGGCAGTCAGCCTTTCATTGTTAGACTGTGGGTGCTTAATTGCCATTAGCTTGCTTTAATTGATGCTTCATGGATTCACTAAGAAACACTGCCAGTACTCCTCACTTACCCTTTTCTTGTTATTTACTAAAACAACGCCATTCCTCCTCAGAGATACATCAACAAGATTAGTAGGACTTTCACATACTTGTATTGATTCTCACACAGATACATGCATATCTATATGGAAATGATCTTTAGGAAAAGACTTCACCAACGCCCCAAAAATTCTTACTTTATTCCTTCTACTTAGTACAAGAATAAATGAGGGCTGGGTGCAGTGGCTCACGCCTGTAATCCCAGGACTTTGGGAGGCTGAGGCAGGTGAATCAAGAGGTCAGGAGTTCAAGAACAGCCCAGCCAATATGGTAAAACCCCCATCTCTACCAAAAATACAAAAATTAGCCAGGCATGGTGGTGCATGCCTGTAGTCCCAGCTACTTGAGAAGCTGAGGCAGGAGAATTGCCTAAACCCAGAAGGCAGAGGTTGCAGTGAGCTGAGATCACACCACTATACTACAGCCTGGGCGACAGAGTGAGACTCTGTCTTGAAAAAAATAAAATAAAATAAAACAAAATAAAATAAAATAAAACAAAACAAAACAAAATAAATCACCATTGCCCTAAGCTGCTGTGGTGTGGTTCAGAACCAACACACACAGTATGTGAGAGGACCATGCTGCCCACCAGCATGGCTTGGCCTAAGAGCAGAGGTATTTTTATTGCTTATTAACTCTTGATTCGTATTTCTCAATACATCCTGATATTACACGGATAAAAGGTGCTGACAGCCCTCTCAACGAATGGTATCATCTCACCCTTCATCACCCCCAGGGCATGCCCAAAAAATTAAGAAGGCAATTACAGAAAGGGACAGCCTATTTGGTCATTTTAGAACCTTTAGCTACCAATGAAAAGGTAATCAGATTTTTCAGCAGTCAGCTCACCCGTGGCTTGAGGTAAGAAGCAGGCCTGGGGAGCTCGGAAGAGATGAAGCAGGAGTCGGCATGTCATTCTCGCCCCGGGCTCAGCGTCCGCATCTCCACAAGCTAGGAAAGGGGGATTGGAAAAGCAAGTTTTCTAACACACTTGGGAACACGTCCTTCAGGTTTCCTATCAAGCTAACTTTCCCGGAATAATTTAAATAAATTTTCCTTATGGTAAGAAAGTGAGGCCCTGGCTATTTTTCTGAGAAATCTTAGTGCTTCCTTAAAACAGACTGTAACATAGCAGTTTCCCACCTTTTTCATGGTGATCCATGTTAATTTGTATACAACAACTCTTACAATTCTACTATATCTACCTTGACACTACACCTCTTCCCAACATACACACCCTCAAATACTCCTTTCACTGTGTTTTAGCGTTAGAAACCACTCCATCAAGACAACAATCAAAGAGCAACTGAAGTTCCTGGATGCTGCCTTACCTGCCGCTAGAAGAGAGGGAAGTGCGACATGCTGCACGACGTCCTCCAGGGAAAAACACTGTCGTGCTATCAGAATAGCAATGAAAGTAGCTAATGAATCATGGAATGAAAGGTCACTCACCTTCAAGAAAAACATTGACAGGTTTTAATACCTAACAACCTTGTGAGTAGTATCTAAGATTAATAACTAAGAGAATGTAGGCAATACCAATAAGATCTTAAATCCCAACATGAACCAACAGAGGGAAATGACAACATATTATGATGATTATCCTCTAGGCCTATTTCTATTTTATAAAGCAATGAATGAAGTTTACCCACATTCCAATGCTGTAAGAAAATACTGAGCTTTGACTTGCATACATGCACATGAAAAACAAAACAACAAAAATGCAAAATCAGGAAATCACTACAAGATGTAACATCATTAAAACATTTTGGCAGAGTGCAACAAGATATATCATTAAGAGTCAGACCATTAGAAGGCAGGGAAAAACCAGGAGGCTCCCCCCAGTTGAAAAATAAGCCTCACTAAGGTTTTGGAGTTCCTTTCAGTGATAACTACTAAGGATTCTTTAATATGATAAAACTCATTTTAAAAACAACTCTGAAAGTTTCCAATTGACTCTTAAATTTAAAAAGAAGAAAAAGAGACAGAGGGGAAAATTAATTCAGTCACAGTGAAAAATTTACCTTTCTAGATCTCATGTGACCTTGGCAGAAAATAACAGGAAAAACAACTACAATAGCAATCTTCATACTGATTCGTACCATATGCCAAAGACTATAGTTAAATTGCAAAAATCACCTTATTTATTAGCACAACGCCATAAGGTTCACACTATTATTAATCCCAATTTTTTAGATGAGAAATTGAAGCAAAAGGTAAAGTGTAATTTTAAAAAAACAACTAAGAGATTAAGAAACTATATTAAAGAAAGTCTGTTCTGTCCAGAAAAGCAGGCCACATCTATGAATTTTATATACATAAATTCATAAGTTTTCATATAATGAAGATGTAGAAATAGGATTATCCAACCAGTCCTGATTAGCAGAATTCAGAAGTAAACCTTCAACTGAGAGGCAGGTATAAAAATATATAAAGAACTATGCATAAGCGACACTAATGTAGGACAAAGGCTACTCCAATAAGTGGCAACAGGAGAAGTAAAGAATCAAGACAGATTTTTAAAGACATACACACATCATGGATGCAACATGACATCCAAGGAAGTCAGTGATATATACGAGGGGTATCTCTTTATCATCTTCCAGGCATAATTGCCAAAAAACACTGGACACTCTCAGAAAAAAGAGCTGGACATTCTTATGTAACCCCACAAAGCCTTTATTTGTACAGTGCGTCTTGCACTTAAAAATATCAAAATGGTTCTCTTCAGAATGTGAACTGCTTTAGTTAGATTATATCCCATGCTATGAGGAACCCAGGGCAGTTAGTAAAAAGAAAAAGCAGCTCTGAAGAGACCAACCATATGGAAGAAATCTCAACTAAATGGAAATTTCAGGAAACAAATTCTTGATCCCTCTGCTACAGATTAAACTATGCATTCTATTTATTTCTATTGTTTTCATGTATTTAATCCATGGCAATGTCATTGTGGTTTATTGCTTTTGGAGAAAGAAATGATATTTTATAACATTTCAGTTGAACCAATTAAATAAAAGCCAAAAGCAAAAAGATTAGCCACTATTTAATTGCACAGTTCAATTTCTAAATGAAAAAGAAAACTTACATCTACAGTGCAAAGTACATCATTAAACCCCCACACGTGATTTGAAGAACAACAAAGAGCCTTCAGAACCCCCAGCCATTCTGAACTAAGAACAGTGCAGCAAGCCGTAAGCTCGGAGGAGAAATTGGCTATGTCGTTAATCCTAGAAAATAAAAAGAAAACATAGAAAGTAACCTTGTACAAAAGAGAAATACTCACCTGTGATATACTTAATTAACATATATTTCATTAACATCAAACAAGTCATTTTCTTAGATTCACAGATAACTCATTTGTCAAATAACTTAGTAGAACCTTGAGAAGATAAAAATGGCTTCAAATATTTTTGACAATCTGTTAAGCAACAATCAGCACATATATGAATTAGAATATTTTTAGTTTTGTGAATAAATCTGAGCTACGATTTACATTTTTAAGGGCATCAAAAAAATTTATAGATACTACGTAATTTAGGTGGACCCAAATACAGTTTTTTTCAAAATATAGGCATTTTTATTTGTATTTTTATTCTATGTTTTTGAAAATAAATCATGTAATTGTTGGCCATATTGAAAACATCTCATGCCAGCATAATAAATCAGAAAGCACTGTCTCTGAGGTTAAGGAAATTATAAGATAGTGCAGAGGTAAATTAAGGAATAAAAGAAGATTTAGAAAAAGCAAATGATAGCCAAATGTGAGTCCAGACACTTACTAATGACATCAATTTCAAAGAAGCACCAAGGCAACAACTCTTTGGTTAATCATGAATTCCAGGGTAACCCATCTCACCTGCCAGCATCCTGATGGCCCATACATACATTCATGAGTGTATTGCAGACAAAGCTGTAGCGATTGGCCGCATTGTCACTGAGGATCTTGCCCAGCATTGAGTAGTTGATGCTACGGGCTGAGGGATTCTCAATAAAATCCATCATGAAGTCCGGATCCCAACGCAAGTTCGAATTTGCAGGCATCACATTATTATATATGGTTTGCTTTACTTTTGAACAGGCACTACTGAGGTTATAAGAAAAAAAGTTAAAACAGAAAAATAAAACTAGAATAACTAGAAAACTATTTCACTTAAGGATATATTAAATGGCAGGAACTGTAATGCATTCCTAGAGATGATTTACATTATAAGTTCTTAATTTGAACTTCTTACTAATTGGCATTAATCAAAGTGCTTTGGAATGTACAAATTCCTCAGTAAATAATTTCTAAGTAGGTGGAACAACAAAACAGAAATGAGGTATTTGGTTACAAATCTTAAGTATTTCCAAAATATGGTCTACATTTTACATGCTTTAAAAATCAAAGAAATTACTATGGCTTCCAACAACTGTGTCTTAACAGTTGTTGAAAAGTGTTATTACTTAAAAATAAAAAAAGGATTCAATTACACATAAGGGAAATTTTGTGTTACTCTTAATTATACATCCTACAAAACTATTCCTCTGGTATAGTGTACGCAGTAGAAGTTCGTGTGCCAAGACTATTCTGGAAACTGCAGCACAGCTGTGAAGAAGAGAGGCATATTCCTTGCCTTCAAGGAACTTATATTCTAGTGAGGGGATATGGATAATACACAAATTCTATGGAAGTGAAAAAAGTATTATATCATTCATAAAAACTTAGCATGTTGTATTTCTCAGAAGCATTAAGAGATTTTTAAAGAGCCTGGTCTATCATATGAAAACAGTTCATGTTTCAGTGAGTTATGTCTGAATCACATATAGACTATTAGAAGTATAAAAGGAATTAGAATCTATCTCCTCCAAACCTGCTCTGTGAATGAGACTGAGAGACCGATGTGATGTAAAAGTTCAGGTTCTATATGAACTTATCCATTTGTGCTTACCTTCTGTAGGTAGCAAATTCATAAACAACATTCACCTTCTCCATTCAAAAGCTCTTTTATGCATCAGAAAGTCTGTTTTATAGATTAAGTTTCTGGCAGTAAATGTATTCGTGGTTTGTGGTGACCTACGGCTTTCTTTATAAACCACATATTGTTACATACTTGCATCAACGGTAGCCAGGAATGAGTCCCTCAAAGATGAAAAGTCATATCTATCCTAAACTATTGCCACTGTCAACAGGTTTAAGAAAACAGAGATTGTTCAGTTCAATGTTTAGCAAAATGTAGTTTCACCTCTACTCCTTGAGAATCACTTTTGTGGTGTTTGTTAAAAATAAAGAATCCTGGACCTCCACTGTAGGTGTATAGAGTCTGTATGTGCAACAAGATCTCCCACATATATCAAGTGCCAAATAATGCTTGGGAAGCACTAGTCTAAGAAAGAGGAGTAAAGTCATTTACTAAATGGCAGCAAATACAATCTTCTACATTCTCTTTCTGTGCAGACAACTTATATTTTTAAACATGTGTTGGCTGTCATTGAAGGATACAAGTTAGCAATTCAGAATCATGACATTTTCAGTTTCTTGAGGTTGATGTGAGAGTTAAAGCTCTTGATAGAAATAACCCAGCACAGTGCTTGGCACACAGCAGCAGCTCAATCAGTGGTAGAAGTGACCAATGTTGTATCTCCCCCGAATACTCCTCTCACGCAACTGTGTGAATGGTGTTTCAGAAAAAATATTCCTCTCATACAACTTTAGGAATCTTGTTTCAGATAAAATTATTAAAGTTGTTTTATCAGTACACTGATAGAAATATCTGTGTATCTAGCTTTTGTTTGCCCATTTTTCCTCATCTCAAACTACAAATAGGTCTCTGACTTCAAGATATCCCAAGAAAGTTGTATTTCTCTTTCATTTTTTAAATAGAGGAAACTTTAGACAGTGCCAATCACCGTGATGTGCCACTCTGCTGACCCCTAAGTAATTTCTCTATTCACTGCGTGCTGGTACCCTAAATCTCCACACCCAGCGCGTGTTACTTGCATTACTTCATTTAACCTATCTGCACCACACTGCAGGAGTATTAAGGGTCAAATAGGCTATTGGGGCTGTCTGAGGAAGTTCTTCCACTATTAAAAAAAAGGGCTGCTGTAAGAACTAAATCATGTAAGAGAAAGCTCTTTGAAAAATGTAAGCTGAAACAGAAAGCTCTATGTAAACTAAGAGAAGAATGTAAGTATTTTTTAAATTGTGACATAATTTCTGTGGAAAGATATTTCCTAAGACCCACTCAAATATTTCACAAAGGATTATTTTGAAGCCTAACCCATTTCATAACATATTTTCACACTTTATTAATACCATTAAAAATATGAATTGCTTTAGATAAAACTATCATTCAACAGATTTTTTTTCAGTGCCTACTAAGAGCTACATACTCTTCTAGGCACTGGGATACAGCAGTGAAAAAAATAGAAAAAGCTTCTGCTGTCATGAAGCATACATTCTAAGGAGGAGCCGGGCCACAAATAAATACAGAATCTATGGGAGGGTAGCAAGTGCTGAGGTTCAGAATGATGACATGGGGGTGCTATTTAAAATAGTGTGCTCAGGGAGGCAGTCATGAGTGAAGTGTGGGAGTGAAGCACACTAGTAACTGAGGACAAGTATCACAAGCAATGTAAGATAAAGTGCAAAATCCCTGCCATGGGTCGTTCTTGTTTGATCAGTAAAAAGGTTTGATCGGTAAAAAGGTCTGTGTGGCCAGAATAAACAGAGGGAAAGGGGTGGAAGAGAAGATGGGACCCTGAAGATCCTGAAGGCTATGAAGGGACGATGAATTTTATTCTGAGTGAGTGAAAAGTCATTGAAAGCCTGTGAATCATTCGTGTATTAAAAGGATCACTTTAGTGGGTATGTTGAGAATGTGTTTTAGAGTTAAGGGTGCAAGCAAGGAAACCAGTTAGAAGAGCTCTGCAATGGTCGCAGCAAGAGGTATCCATGGCAGTAAAGCTGAACCTGAATCAAATACAATCTGTAATAGAAACCAGGTTTCCTACTTTTAATGCACATTGATTTAATGTTATTCAGTGAGGGTACTGGTCATTTTTTAAAAACTCATTAACACATGAAAAAGTTATCTGCTAAACAGCAAATTGTTTTTGTAAAAAAGAGGAAAAGTAAACACAGTATGAAAAGGTTCTAGAAAATTGAATGGGGCTATAGAACCTTCTATGAGTGACTGGAAATAAAAAATGAAACACTGTAATGCCCAAAGGATATTAAAGCTAATCCAAGTAATGCAAAAAGTCAGCTCAGAAAAGGTGGATATCAAAAGCAAGAGAGATACAAATAAAGCAAAATATAAAGAGCTGCCTCACTGATCTATTAGATTTATAACCCAAACTGAATTTTAAACCTAAAATGGAAATATACATCAAATAATCATTACTTCAGTAGGACTTACCTAAAATTCATTGTCTGTACAAAATATAGAGAATGTAAAATCTTAAGAAATACCTTATTCATTGAAGAAATACAATCAAAGTTAGAGAGTTTATGACCTAACATCATTTCAATATCGGAAAAAAAAAAAACAAAAACCTATGATCACACATTTATATAATAGGCTATCGTGTATTGTCCCTGTGTATTTTAATACTCAGTTTCAACAAATCTTGAGTATATCAAAATTACTGCCTAATAGATACAATTGCAATTAGCTTTCATTATTCAAAAGGATGACAATATTGCCAGGGTCACTAACAAACATAGGCATGATCCTATTTCTGTCTTTTTGAGTCTCTTCTACTCACCTGAAGAGGTCTCCAAATTTACTTCTGAGGTGGCTACATGACACATAGAGATCATAGAGGTAGGCTAAGATGCATCTTTCAGGGGAAGAACATTCTGAGGGGTTTACGACATGCTTGACCACACCACACAACCTGAGGAGAAAAATATACGAAGAAATGAGACACATATTTGCTACAATATGGGTTATCATCTGACTCTTTTAGAGGGAAAATATGTATTACTTAGGTAAGAAAAAAGATATCGGATTGTTGAAACTAATAAGTAGAATAGTAAATAACTCAGTACAATATAATTTTTCTATTATGACACTAAAATAGTAGATATAAAAAAAATTTTCAGAAATGTCACTGATGACAAGAAACAAAAGCAATGAAAGAAATTCCTTCATAAAGAAGGTACATATGGAGGAATCCACCAATTAAGTTGCTGTGACTGAGACACAAAAGGAAAACTGTTGTAGAGAGCCCCCGCCTCCTCAGTAAAACGATTCACAAATGCAGTCAGTGTGCAAAGATTCCCAAGTGTTCTCCTTTGTAAAGGAGCAATTCTTCAAAGCAGTCAATCTGGGAAACCCATTTTCAAGTGCACAAGCAGTTCTTGGTTTGGAGTCACATTCCCTTTATGCATGTATACATTCCCCTATGTATATAAACTAGAAAGAAAGTTATTTTAGTTTATCTTATATAAGAAGATAAAGCCTCTTCTGTTTTGTTATATTCTCTACAACTCCTGTAGTTATAGGCCTCTTTGTCCATAGTCCATATAACACAGAAGCTGTACAACCACAGATGTAAACACTCATGGTCCATTCACCTATCTGTGCATCTGATTCCATCACTGTCTTGTATTTTGTTACAGGGCTCAGGCATTATATTACACTAATGGAGTCACAGATGACAGATTATTAAAGATGAAAAAAGCTTTAGAAACTATCTGATTCACCATCCTTATTGTATAAAGAAGGCTCGGAGAGGCAGAAAGGTGGGGTGACTTGCTCAAAGGCAAAGAGCTAGTTCTAGCAGAAGCAAGACGACAGCTTAGGTTTCCAGACTCCCAGATCAAACCCCTCTCTACCATTCAGGGGAAAGGGCAAAGTGGAGAGAGCATAGGATGTCTAGGCCAAGAAGGACAATGGAATCACAGGTACCATAGGAGGAATCAAGGAGACTTCTTGAGGAAATGGCAATGTAGTATCCCAAACCTTGTGAATTGACATCAACAGATGGGATTACCTGGCAGCAGGGAAAAGCTGCCAATTAGAACAAAAGTGTCACACAATTAAGAAGAAAAGCAATGATTCAACCTGTTAATTATACAAACAAGCAAACCAAAAACTATGCAGCCATAAAAAAGAACAAAATCATGCTCTTTGCAGCAACATAGATGCAGCTGCAGGCCATTATCCTAAGCAAACTAATGCAGAAACAGAAAGCCAAGCACATATTCTCACTGTAAGCGGTAGCTAAACATGAGGTACACGTGGACATAAGGATGAGAACAACAGACACTGGGGATTACTGAAGTGGGGAGACAGAGAGAGGGGGAAAGGTCTGCAAAACTACCTACTGAGTACTATGCTCACTTCCTGATGGTTTCAATCATACCCCAAAACCTCAGCACCATGCAATATACCTTTGTAATAAACCTGTGCTTGTACCTTCTTATTCTAAAATAAAAGTTACACAAAATCCTGTTACTATCTATAAAGCAAAGAATTATTTTGTGACTAAAGTCAATAAACATTTATTGAGAGTCTGTTAGGTTTAGGTATCCATCATATAGTAGTGAGTGTTTCCTCAACTTCTTTGATTTGCCAGCAATAAGAAAAACATTTCACATCGTGATCCAGTGTACTCATTCACATGAGTACAAAGAAGTGAAATAATAGTCTTAAGAATAATACTTATTCTTACTAATATAAGGTAAAAAATAACAAAGTTGATGTCAAATATGATTTCATGAATATTTAATAAGATAAAAATTTTCAATGCCAAACTAAATGATACTGAAATCAATTTCAAAATAACAACATAAAAACAAGAACAAAAAGACTTGTCACAACCCATTCAATTCATTTCATGACCAACTAATGGGTTTCAATTCACTATTTTAAAAGTAGAACATAGATTAAACAGCATGAATAAGCTTCCAGTTCGAAAGATTTTTATTAAAATCTGTGAGATTTATTAGCTATGTGATATATCACTTCACCAAACACTTAACAGGCCTGAATCTCAATTTCTTGGGCTGTAAAGTAATACTAAATTCAACTTTATACAGCAGTTGAGATATTAAATAATTCTCTATTTCCTTAATTCTAATATGTAAATGTTCTTATATTCTAAAGTTTTTAGGATGTTTCAGATTTCATTTCATAACATGTAATTAATACAAATAAAGGTAGCATTTCCTCTTCCTCAGAAGAGCTACTGTTAAACTTATATCATTCTAGAATAGCATATAAATTGATTATATGTGCTGGATTAAAACAATAAAAGGTACTATAAAACCAAAGAATCCCATGATTCTTTTGAGCTCAGAGGGAAAAACTGAAGAGAAAGAAATAACAGGTTGCCTTTCTGTGTTTAAATAACTTTGGGAGGCCGAGACGGGCGGATCACGAGGTCAGGAGATCGAGACCATCCTGGCTAACACGGTGAAACCCCGTCTCTACTAAAAAATACAAAAAACTAGCCGGGCGCGGTGGCGGGCGCCTGTAGTCCCAACTACTCGGGAGGCTGAGGCAGGAGAATGGCGTGAACCCGGGAGGCGGAGTTTGCAGTGAGCTGAGATCCGGCCACTGCACTCCAGCCTGGGCGGCAGAGCGAGACTCCGTCTCAAAAAAAAAAAAAAAAAAGCCCTGGAGAAAGGAGTGGAGAGTGGATAAAAAGCAGCTTATGTAGGTCTTTGAGAGCTCATTACACTAATTTGGTGCTCTTAGCCTCAGTCTTTAATGGGGGTGGTATTAGCTATTTCCATAGTCCAACTTCACTAGTAGAGTAAGCCCCAGCCTACAGTCAAGAATGAAGTCATTTGTTCTAGGTTAATTCTCATCAAAAGATATCTTTAATCAAAGAAATGAAATTGAAGAACCAAATTTCTAAGATGATAATGTATGCAAAATTTATCTGATGTTGAGTCTGTAAACATAAACTGAAATTACATGAATAAAAATGTTCCAGCATTCACTATTCATAATATGGCAGGATGCTGGCTAACATTAACCATAGAGTGCTATAAATGACTGGCTTTGTACCCTTAGAAACCAGGGAGAGGAAAGAAAGGCAAGGAAGATGGGAGGAAGGAATCACACATTATTAGGAAGAACATACTTGACATGCTTAGATCTTTTTGATTAATGTTTTCTGGCAAGATTGTTCTTTATGTTTTAATTAAAACAGGTATCAGTACTATTTTTCTTTTAAAACTACTATAATATTTCATCACTAGTTATACATTCCAAGATTGGAAAAACAACAATGACATGCTGTATACCAACCCTTCAAACACCTGGGCTGTCTGATCAGGATTCAAGATCAGACAACTGTGATAGCGCCTGAGAACAGCCACGATGCAGACACACAGTCCTGTTGTATAACTTCCTGCCAGGCTGGAGGATTTTAGGAGCAGTTCAGCTTCCACAACACTCAGTTCATTTAGTAACTATAACAGGAGAAAAGACTGAATAAAAATGTAGGTGCCAAAACAAATGGAGAAAACAGTTATTTTTACAAACCATAGATATACTGACTCATTCCACTACAAATACATTCCCTGAATTTAACCTTTTTAAAATTTTTAATCCTTTTCCAATTCAGAGAGTTGTTCTTCTGTCTAGACATCAGGATGTATACAATCAGGAAGTAGCCAGTGCTGAAATACGGTACTGAAACTTTATGGCAGTGCAAGGTTCTGAACTGTATAATTTTAGAAAACCCCACCCCTCACTTGTCTCCCCTTTCTCTTTTTAATAAAATGAAAGTTATTTGGCTTTTCTTTTTGTTAACAAACTTAATATCTCCTATAAAATAAACAAAGGAAACCAAGTCTTATTTCTGTTTGCTAATAACAGAAGTAAATAATGAACTCAAATGTGTATAAGAAATAACAGTAGAGCAAATCCAATTATGTTTGTTTGGGCTCTTAATCTAAAACATGCTCTATTATAAAGAGCAAATAAACTTTCATCTTTCCTTAAACAAAATAACAAAGACCAAAAGAAAACAAACAAACAAACAAACAAAAAACAGAAGCAGCACTCAAAACTCGCACATTTTTAAATGGCATATATTTTGGCACCAGTTATAATTATTTAATTGAAAACTATGAACATGACTATAAATAAAATGTTAGCTTAAGACTGTTAATTCACCATGTCTAAATTATTCAAAAAATGTACTATGTCCATAAAATAATGTTAATGCACAGCAACTGGTTCATTTGATTTTTATTTTTTTAATTTTATTTATTTCTTTTGAGACAGGGCCTTGCTCTGTCCCACAGGCTTGAGTGCAGTTGTATGATCATGGCTCATTGTGTCCTTGATCTCCTGGGCTTAAGTGAGTCTCCTGCCCTCAGCTTCCCAAGTAGCTGGGACTACAGGCATGCAATCAGCTCCTTTTTAAATTTTTTTGTGGAGATGCGGTCTCACTAAGTTGCCCGGGCTGGTTTAAAACTACTAGATTCAACCAATCCTCCTACCTCAGCCTCGCAAAGTGCTGGAATTACAAACACAAGCCACTGTGCCCAGCTAATTGGCTCACTTTAAACTGCACAATGCCTGGTGGATTTGCTTTGCTAAAAGTGAGAGAAACATGGTCTCTTTGACACCTGTATTGCGAAGTCAATTAGTCCATTGATGTTCAGTGCTGGCTCCATGAGATCAAAGATGAGCTGAATGTGGTGAGCCAAAGGGAGATGATAGGATGTTCCCGATGCAAAGCTTGTGATTTGTTCTAGCACATTGTTAGAAATCTGTGCAAACATAAGCAAAAATATTGTAAGACCAATATTCCAAATAATCTTTTACTAAGACAAATCATTTTTACTTTTTAAGACAGTTGAATTTACATATGATTCTACTTTGATGAAAGTCAAAACATATTTCTATAGAAACTATAAAACTATGTACAAATAAAACAATTTTTTCATTAACTATAATTTTAAAAGATACAAAAAGTTGTCATTCAGACCTAAATCTTAAGTATTCTAATGGTAGAACTACATTAATTTTAGACACATCCATTTGAATATCAAAGGATTTGTAAAGCAAAACAGATGTGTTTTCTTCTCAATTTCATAGTATTTTATTCCAATCATCAACAGATTTCTCATCAATTGCAATATAGCACCAAACTCTAATAACCTATTTCATTAGCTATTACTTTATATGTCACTGATTATTATCTTAAGGACAAAAAAAATGTACATAATAAAAATTAATCCTTCTGAGGAAGGCAACCTGAAGGAAGGAAGAAGAACTACTCAATAGTCTGAGATACTTCCAAGTATGTTTATAAAATATATGTATAAAACCATTAAGGCTGAGAAAATACACTGCATGAAAAAAATTTTTAAGGAAATTAGAATACTGCAAATGCACAATAAAACAGCTTTAAATGGCTACCTGAGATGTCACTTGATGTTGATCAAAATATGAAAGAAGCTGGAGTTTAGTGAACACAGTTTCCAGTGTTGGAAATGTCTCTTGCTTGTTCTTCCTGGCTTTTTGTCCTTCATCCCCAACTACATAAACACAAAGCAGATCCATTATTTTCCATTTAATAGAAACTCTTGACATTTTTAATGGATTTTTTTTAAGTACAGCATACATACAGAAAAGTGCACAAATTATATGAATTTCTGTAAAATAAATACACTCACACAATAAGACTCGAATACAAAGTAACAGAATGGAATATCAGAAACTCTCTCAGGTCTCTCTAGGCACCTCTCCCTCCCTAGGAGATCAAAATCCTGATATCTAACAACTTAGATCGCTACTACCTACTCTGGAATTTTACATAAAGGAAATCGTATAGTATATGCTTTCCACATCTGGCATCTTGCAATCAACAGTATGCTTTTAAGATTGATTCATATTGCTGAGGTAATTTTAATTTGTTCTAAAAACTAATAATTCTCACTTATAGTATTCCAATGTGTGACTGTACCACCATTTACTTAACCATTCTAGTGAGTAGTTTCCAGATTTCAGCCATCATAAAAAGTGTCTTTATGAACATTTCTCACTAAACAACTTTTTTTTTTTTTTTTTTTTTGAGACGGAGTCTCGCTCTGTCACCCAGGCTGGAGTGCAGTGGCCGGATCTCAGCTCACTGCAAGCTCCGCTTCCCGGGTTCACGCCATTCTCCGGCCTCAGCCTCCCAAGTAGCTGGGACTACAGGCGCCCGCCACCTCGCCCGGCTAGTTTTTTTTTTGTATTTCTTAATAGAGACGGAGTTTCACCGTGTTAGCCAGGATGGTCTCGATCTCCTGACCTCGTGATCCGCCCGTCTCCGCCTCCCAAAGTGCTGGGATTACAGGCTTGAGCCACCGCGCCCGGCCTCACTAAACAACTTTTAAACTACAATTATATCAACAATGAAGGTGGGGAGATCTCCTGGGCTCACTTTGACTTAATCAAACACCTGCTTGGCATCTTCTTTGGAGACTCACCTTGTTACTTTTCTGAAGCGTTTAAAATATTTTTTTAAAAAGAAATTACATGATTCCTTTTTTAATGGCAGCAAAAAATTAAATCACGTTAATGAAGAAGTGCCACATTTATCAAATTAGCATAAAGAGGTTTGAAGAAAATTCCAATAAAAAAATAAAAATTGCTTATTATAGGGGTACTCTTAACAGTTCTAAGAATAAGATCCAAAAATAAATTCAATTGTTTTTAAATACTTTAATATTTTGTATTTACAAAGACAAGTCTAAAAACAAAAAGGAAAAGTTGGATATATGATTGATAATGTCATTTCTAGCACTGTGATTCTAAGCAGTTAAAGGCTACCAAGACAAGAGTTCTACTCCTCACACTGTCCTCTTCTTTAGAAAAGTTTAATTTCAGAGAACAAATGTCACTTTACGGATTTCTCTATTAAAGACACAAGAAATGAACAAGAGTTCACTGAGCTCAAAAATATTTTGCTAATGGCAAATGTAATGGTCTTAAACAACAACATTAAAATAAAAGACTTCTCTTTCAACAACGAGGAATTAGTGGTTAGAGTCAAAAACAAAATAAAACAAAACACCACAAGGCTGGTTCTTTTCTAATTCCCTAAACAAAGAAACCTTGATGCCAGAGTACATCAGAATTTAAAGGTGCAGGGGTAACATAAGTTACAAGCTTGTGCCACTTTGGCCAGTAACACCAAATATAATGCAAAGATTAGGAACTACCAAATTCATTAAACCTGATTATTTTTTCAACATCTACTCTCAAAAGTACAAATTATATATGAAATTTTGCCTTCACTGTAGCTGCTCACATGTCATGAGCATGTTTAGAATATCCAAGTTTTGAATTTTTCATTTACTAACATCTTTGATCCAAGGCTGAAGAGCTAACATCAACAGCCTTGTGTACAAAATGCCTTAAAAGTGAAATTAATGTATTGATTCAGTTCTTCCTAGGACAAAACAAATAAACAATAACAACAGACTTAAAGAAATAGATCCTACTAAAAACTCCTAAGTGCACCTTTTTATTTGTTTGTGCTAATAGATTCCATTTATCTACATATCACTAACTTCTTAAAACCTTATCTAAAAGAATGTAATTGGTTCTTAGCAATTTATACTCAACAGCAAAATTTAAGAAATCAGTGGTGGTTCTCAATGAAATACCTTATTTTAATGATATTTACATGAGTAACAATATAGTCAATATATATTTTTCCTCATCTTTCTTATGTTAATTTGCTTTTATAACATATTATTGCTCTTTTGTTGCTTAATTTTGATTTTCCTTTTTAAAAATCTTTAAATCCTGGAACTTTAGCCTTTTAAAGGTTGTCATAGTAAACTTCACTAATATTTTCAAAAGATACACCACTGACAACCAAAAAGGGTCAATGCAAATGAAAAATGAAGTTTGATCATTCAACTGGAAATATTATTTGAACTTTATATTATAAATTCACCTAGGCAAGACCTGGCTGATCTGACAACACTCCTAATGAGTTGGTTCCTCAAAATGTTATTTTCATGTGTTCCCAGAAATCAAATACATGCTAACACAAGGTCTGTTTTCCTTACCAGTACTCATGTTGCTGAAAAAAGTGGGCATCTTTCCATTAATCTGAAGTATAGTTAGCTAATTTCTGGTGTATGCACTAAATTTTAACTAGTGACTTAAGATTATTTATAAGAAAGCAGCTCACTACATCCCAAATTAATAGCTTTCTGGTTAAGGAACTTTATCTAAAATGAAAGAAAGTAAAAAATCCCCTCCCAACGATGTGGTTCCACAGATGATGTTTCTATTTACTGACAAAGGTTGAGGATCCCTATTCTGAGAATCCAAAATGTGAAATTCTCCAAAATCTGAAACTTTGAGTGTAGACATAATGTTATAAGTGGAAAATTCCACACTTGATCTTATGTGACAGGTCACAGTCAAAATGCAGGCACACAACACAGTTTATTAAGCATCCCCAAGAGAAAAATAAAATTACTTTCAGGGTATGTGTATAAAGTATATATGAAACATAAATGAGTTTCATGTTTAGACTTGGGTCTCATCCCCAAGATTTCTCACTATATATGCAAATATTCAAAAATGTGAAAATATCCAAAATCCAAAACCCTTCTGGTCCCAAGCACTTCATATAAGGAATACTTGACCTGTTTCTCAAAAGGCAGCACAGAACAAAAATGTTTTTCACTTTGTGAGTTCATATGCTAGAATTGCCTATTTGAGGGATTGCTACAAAGACAGGACAAACTACAGTGTGGCATTAAAAAGCTGTGAAGGAAGTTAGTAGGCTCAACAGAAAAGGATACCTCATTGCTTCCTTCCCCTTCCCATACCCTTTAGCCATCTAAAAAGTTCCATAGGATCTGGAAAGACCCTCTAAAAATAATTTAGATGAAATATGTATTACTGAATCTCCTGAAGGAAATACTGACAACCCCCCCCCATTTCCAAGTATACCAAAAGTAGTTTTAAATATTCTTTGCTAGCTAGTTTAAGGGCTTCTAAATTCAATCTTCTAAATGCAACTGTTTCCTCTTTTTTCTAAGACAGAGAAAACATCAAAACAACAGATAAACAGTTTTCTTAGACAGAGCACTTTCTTTTTTCAAGTTCAATAATGACATGCCAACAAGAAGGTTTCATTTCCCTTCCACAACTCTTGGTTGCTTCCTCAGAGAGCTGAGGTATTTCAAAGTCCTTAACTGGGAATGGAAGGGAGTTAGGGAAGGTGACGCGAATAACAGGAAGGAAAACTTTCCCACTGAGTTCTGAAGACTATCACCTCTGACATCAGATACCCAGAACGCCATATGCAGACTGAAACACGTTGCCCCTCATACCATGTTTCTGCATGTGCACCATGATTGACCGGGAAGAAAGAGAATCTATCTGCATTATTAAGATCTGTATTTTTCTCTGGTAAAGATCTAGGGTGGACAAATTCTGGCAATTTATCCTACTAAAGTCTGAGAGCTGGATCTCCTGTGAAGAGTCCATAAAAAAGTAGCATGTACTACAGAACAGTAGGGCTCCTAGAGGTGGTTTATACCATCTGTAGGAAGAATGTTGTTTACATAGGGTAAACACAAACTTTCTTTTTCCTTCTATGATTTAAGTATTAGAGAAATAAACACCAGTGGTGGTAGCAGGATACCTAACAATATACTTAAAATAATTTGATTGCCTAATGAAATCAACAAACCTTGAAAAGAATAATTAGGCAAACGTGAAGTGGATAATTACAAAATTCCAATTATGCAATGTGGTGATACAACATAAAGGCACAGCTTCACCGTAAAAACTATGTCAAAAGAATGGAGAAACAGCATTCCAACTAAAGAAGACATTATAGAGCAAAGATCAAATTTCCTTTCATTTGAAATCATTTGGAGATATAGGTAGTCATCACTACCTATTGGAGTTATTTTTCTGAATAATGTAAGAAAAGATGAGCAAATATGCTGTCATGATATTCAATTAATATGCACATGTGAGTGCCCCAGAACAGAAACTAACCACAAGCTTGGAAAATTACGGTAAAGAAACAGAGAAATGGATCTCTTCCAGACTAAGGGTTTTCAACTCATTCTTCAGTACTTCATTTATTACTACTATAGAAAATTTGAGAAGTATACCAAAAATCAGAATAAATTATTTACACCTACCTATGGAATACAATATTTTAATACAACAATATTTAACATTAATGCCTTGTATTAATATTTTAATACAAGGATTACTATAAATGGAAAGAAGGCTTTAAAATTTAAATGTGCTTGTTCACATTTCAATGTGACAGTCATTCAGGAGGGGAAACGCTCTGTTGACAGTGACGCAGAACACTTTGATAAGACTGTGCTCAGAGGGGAGGCAAAAGGCAACATAATGGGAGCAAATGCATTAAGGTTCTTTACCCCCTGTCTCTGTGGTGCTCTTCTTGTTTAGAATTTTCAGGATATCTTTGGTAATCTTCTTCAGCTGATGCCTTGCTTCATCACGCTCTTTGCCGACTCCATAGAGAAGGATTGTGCGCTGGTTACATTCATGACTTGAAGATTCATCCTGAAAAACAGAAAATGCATTCTGAAACTCTTGACTGCAGGGGTGGGGTTGCATTTCATATCCCTGAAATGCACTGACCACAGCACCTCCATACTGGCTTGCGGTGGTGGCATCCCACCCTCCCTTCAATTCACCTCAACCTCCACTGGCAACACCCTTGTTTTTCCAGTTTGGAACTTGCTAACATTATAAAAAAAAAAAAACGTGTCAACTGACCTGAAGTCTTAATAGAAGCACTTGATGTGGGCGTACCCTACAGAGTAAGTTCTGGCTATTGAAAAACTTTTCATTGTTTAAAATTGAACATAGTTATTAATTTCACATCATGTAACATATTGTTTAGTCATATTTTTCCCTTAAGGAAAATGTTATATCTTCATAAGCTTGGTTTTATATATAGCAATAGTAAATATTTACATTAAGGGAAAAAAATCTTGCTAGAATCCTCAAACACCTTTATAAAAAATATTCCTGGACAGGGTGCAGTGGCTCATGTCTGTAATCCCAGTGCTTTTTGGGAGGCCAAGGTGGGAGGATCTCTTGACAGGAGTTCAAGACCAGCCTGGAAAAGAGCAAGACTTCATCTCTGCAAAACTATATATATTCCATTTATTTCCAACACGGCTATGTGAGATACACTTATATTTATTTCCAAATGACAAAACAATAAAGCATGTAGGGGTCATTAGGTGTGAGGCAAACAGCTGAAAATGCAAACATGTTCGGACATCACCACTCTTCCCTTCTGGACCACCTCTCCACCACCACCCCACAGACACAATGAATACAAGCACTATTTTTTTCCCACGTGGGAAAGAAATTTAGTCACAGCATAACGAAAGCATATGCACATCACTGAACACATTCCTCAGCCAAAGTTTCAGAGTCCAGGATGTGCCCTCTCTTGTGCCTGGCTCTGAATCTTTCTATAGCAATTTCTCTCTTGGATTTTATAATCTTCCATTTTCTTAGAAAATGCCCAAATCTAACCTTTGGTAAACCTCTTTTTCTTACTCTTTGTATATTTTTGCCCATGGCAAGCACTTCCCAACAGCATCCATCTTATCCTAAGGAGCTTATATGAGAAAAGAACTCCTCACAGAGAAAACAAACTGCACTGTGTTCCTAATTAGTAGTGGCAGCAACAAAGAACAAAAACCTTAGACCAGAAGTCCAGTGTTTGATCTGGAGAACTTCACGTGTGTACTCCGCACAAAGTAGCATATTGCTTCTGCAGCGTTAAATTAAGAACCTGTTTTTCTCTCTCCAATTCTGTTACGTGGCTCTCAGTCTTTGTGTCGGCCTGCCTTTCTCAGGGACACACTTGCCACTGCTTCCCATTGCACTGGTTCCTTTTGTATTATACATTACCAGAAATAGACATTTATATAGCCTGCCAATCTATCTTTCTATTCCCCACCCCCAAATGATTCTTAATGTTTCAGGTGTTCAAATTTGTCTCCAAAAAAAAAGAACACAGGAGCAAGTTTCTCTTAGAAGCTGGGTACCTCTCCCAAATTTAATATCCTGGGTACCTCTCCCAAATTTTCAAAAGATATCCCTAATCATAGGATACAACTGACATAAGCAGTGATCCCTAGAGCTGGCTGCGCATCTGAATGAGCTGAGCTGCTTGCTAATTTCCCACTTTCGTTGTTGCTACAGAGAATTACTGATATATTTCTGGGTGGGGTGGGGTCTGGTGGGTTGTGTACATATGAACCCTAGGAAGGAAACAGGACGGCACTAAGAAAATTATGAAAAATGAAGGCAGTGACAGTCACATGCTTCAGCAATTGTTTTCAGTTAAGGTATATATCAAATGGTCCTAATGTAAATGTCCATGTGAAGGGTGATGACTTTAGCACAGTTATTCAATAACTGTTTATAGAACATCTATTTAAGGCAAGATAAAATGCTAGGAGCCCTGAAAAAATACAAAGATAAATGATTCCTTCTTCAAGGAGCAGAGATTCAATGTCATCAAAGTAGTATTTACAGACCTAGGCGTCCAAAGATGGGTGGTGAAGGAAAGCATCCTGGAAAGAGCCACATGCTCCCACAATCGTACAGGATCACTATGGCCCCAAATTTACCAATAATAGCCCAAGCTTGGGGTAAGAGAGCTGTGACTGCATGCTGGTTGTGCCATTTGCTGAGTTCATGATCTATAATAATGAACCTTCCTAAACCTCCGATTCTTCCTCTGAAAAATGGGGTAACATCCCTTCCTTGTAAGGTTTTTGTCAGAAAACCTGAGATAAAGCATGTAAAATGCTTTGAAGCATACTGGATAGTGTTCACTACCGTTAATTCACATACTAGACTTCCACTCCTCCCCTGCACATCCCCCACACCCACACCAAACTGCATTACTCAACATTTCACCAAGACTCTAGGGCACTTCCTCCCTTTGCTTTTGTTCGTCCTTACACTCTCATAGCTGCAATTTCACTTGCTGAAATGCTATGTACAAATACAGTGTCAGTTCCCTCACTCTGTCACTCCAGTTTATTGAAAACCTCCCCACAGAAGGAGTAAGGAGGGGAAGTAGACTTCAGAGCATTTATTACAGTATAATTCACTTATTTCCTAGGTATTTGTTTAATGTCTGTCTCCCTTATTAGTGTGTAAATTTTGTGGAAGACTCCACGTCTGTTTTGTTCATTTTTATAATCTCCTTAACAGGCAATGAGTTAGCATTTAATATTTGTTGAATACACTAAATACAGAATAAGCGGACTAATGAACAAATATATAGCCAAAGGAACAGTGCAGAGATGATGATAAGAACAAAAATTAGTTTTGTAGGAAACTTTACCTGATGATTAAGTGTTGAGAAAAATGAAGAGGAGATGTGAGAGACAAAGCTAGAGTAAAAAAGTTTGTAGGGTGAACTAAGTTTTAGTGGTGGGAATGAAGACTAAGAAGCAAAATGAAGAGGTATCTAAGAAGTTAGGAAACGATCAGGCTTTTGAACCCAAGGAGTAAATGTGCATCTCATTGGACTTCAAGATGTACCCACTAGTTAAAATCTATTTATAATGTATAATAATAAATAGTATTGCTTATATTACCAAATAATTATTATTAAATAATCTATATATAATGTATAAAAATACATTAATACATTATAACAGCAGGGAACTTCTGAATTTACATGTAAGTGCAAGGAATTTGAAGGGTAGGTAGAAATGTGTAAATGTCCAGTAACTGGTTTGATATGGGCCCTAACACAGAGGTGACAGCTCAGGAATAAGGGCAATATGTCAAGTCCTGGGAGGGATGCAAAACCTTCACATTATGTTTAGCTAAGAAGGGCTGAGAGAGCTGAGATGGTGAGGGGAGAAATAAGCCAGCAAATGGTGCACATGCACACTCTTTAATAAGATAATATAACTCGGGGTCACACAAGTCAGGGGAGGGGATACATAAGAAAGAGCACCACTGACGATGTCCAATGGGGTTAAGAAGTCACAATGGATGTGACCTCTTACTTGTTTACTGAAAAACTATGTGTGAACCTCAAAAGAGAAGTTTCTCTAAAGTGGCAGGGCACAAAGCTAGGAAACAAGGGGTTGAAGTGAGAGGTGGTGACGAAATGGTGAAGGTAGGGAAGTGACCCACATTTACCAGGAGTTGGGCATGAAGAACAGCAGCTTGAGAGGAAAGAGAGCGTTATGAAGATCATCAACAAACTCTTGTTTCAGACCTATCTTTCAAATAAACAAATTTCCATAGTAGAAATCGAGATTGGGGAACAGATAACTGATGATAAAGGATATAAGAGACAATGGCCTCTTAGCTGAATTAATATGGAAAGAAAGAAAGGAACATCTTTCTACCTGACCATCAGAAAAAAGGAAAATTAGTGAAAATAAAAAGACATTTTGAGGTGAAGATGACACTTAAGAAGCTCAAATCGTTCCTTGGCCTTGATATGCTCAGGGAGTTGGGTCAAGGAACAAAGTCATGAGTTGAGAACGCGGGGATAAAATTGAAAAGCTAAAGCAGCAGGCAGTGAACTGGAAAACAATCACTGCTCAGTCTCTATATGGGGTGCAAAGACAGTATCCCTTTCTTAGCATTAATATTTTCAGGGAACTCATGATAGGTGTTACTATAGTAGTCTTCAAATAGGACAGGCAGAGGCATTTTAGAAGCTACTATTTTTCAAGAGCCTACAAGATTTGTTTACATCAGTTTTTTATACAAGTAGAAAATGCAGGCTGGCACGGTGGCTCACACCTGTAATCCTAGCACTTTGGGAAGCCCAGGCAGGAGGATCACCTGAGGTCAGGAGTTCGAGACCAGCCTGGTCAACATGGTAAAACTCCATCTCTACTAAAAATACAAAAACTAGCCAGGCGTAGTGGCAGGTGCCTGTAATTTTAGCTACTCGGGAAGCTGAGGCAGGAAAATAGCTTGAACCCAGGAGGCAGAGGTTGCAGTGAGCCAAGATCGTGCCATTGCACTCCAGCCTGGATGACAAGAGCAAAACTCCATCTCAAAAAAAAAGAAAAAAGAAAGAAAACATAGAAGCCTTCAAATAGCAATTTATAACAAATGAGAATAAAGTCAACCTAAGAAAATATACCAAATATTTTCAAAAGTATCAATGATTTCTGCTTTCAACTTGGTGTTTAAACACCCTCAAGTTGCACAGTTGTAAATAATATTAATAATCTGAGATAAGCACCCAAAACTTACTCACTTGTTTATTCCCTCAAGGATACAGTTGTTGGACAAGGAAAAGCATCAACTGGAGAGTCTATTACAGGAGATGTCAGGCTACCACTTTTACCCTAGTCCACCTGCTGCTATTGAATTGAATGTGTCATCTCCCCTATAAACTAAGTTCTAAAAACCTCATCCTTTAGATCAATTACTTTCTTTCTCCAGATATTATCTTACACTCACAGAGACTTAATAGATAAAGAAACTAGAAGCATGCATGCCCAAAACCCTGGCAGGCTTGTTGTACTACATTAATTAAAACATGTCTCTTGAGTCAAATGTCCTTAGAAAGAAGAAATGGAGTTAATGGAATTGAGGTCTGCTCTAATTCATCTTTATTTCTTTAAAACAACTGATTAGAAATTTTGCCAAAATGTGTGTGTGTTGACAAAGATGTGATAATGATGGTAAGATGATCAGAGCTGTGTATTCTCCTTTCACCTTATTCACATTTTCTGAGATTTCAACAATGATTCAATTATCATAGAATTTTAAAATTACTAATGTCCTTAAAGAAAAATGAAAAAGATCTCACTCAGAATAAGCTTTCTTTCTTCCAAACACTAATAAAAAACAGATGAAGTAGATGCAATTCCTTCTGATAAAACAAAATATGGCACTTCATACTTCCCAGTACTCCCTAATTTTGTACGCTGTACTTCAAATGCAAATCCAGTATATATCCGGAAGTCAACTGCACACAGCAACCTATCACATCTCTAAGAAAAGCAGTAAAAACCAGTCTTCAGAAACAATAAATGCATTTAGTTAAAATTTTTAGCTTATTAAATAACTCTTAAAAGATGCCTTAAAACACTATTTCTTTCAGCTGAATCTTTCAATATACCATACTATTTTGTTTGGAATAAAACAAGTTCATATAAATGTTTCATCAGGAATAAGCCTCGAGCCTGGGAGGAAGAATGGATGTGCACATGGATGAGGAAACTGTTACAGGAATGAAGATATTAAAAGGTTTTTTTTTTCTTTTATCATTAGTAACTATACACAAAGTGGAGTATATTTTCTGTAAATCAAGAAAATAGGAGGCTGATTTAACTAGATTTGTATATGAAATCTTTGTTCTACACAGCTTATAGTCCACAGTATGACTGATATTTATATATACTGGTCCTCTAATTACAAGCAAAACACTTAAGACTGGGATGTCAGATAACTAGGTCACAAGACAGCATTCTTTTTTGCAAAATATTTCAATGCCCAAGACTCGTTATTTTTGGAACCTGTTGATATCTAACCTAAATTTCTGTATTCCAATGAATAAAGCCAAGCTAGCAGACATGACTATGCACTGCTTTAAAACACACGCCCTCAAACAAAATATTCATCAATGTCAAAATGACCACATTTAGAACCAGAGACCACTAGAACTAAAACAGCCTAAGAGCTAATCAAATGTCATAATTATATTTCTATCCTCCTGCCCAGTTCCAAAAGACTACAGGTTTCAGAGTAATCCCATTTGAAGCAAACATTTTCAGACAAGCAGACTACCTTTAGTAGACTTGGTAAAATAAAAACCAATTAAGCTACTTAAAAGTAAAAACTCTGTTCATTTTTCTAACTCATCTCAATCATACAAAATAACCAAATCAACCAAAATTAGCTCTGTTCCCAACACTAACACAAATAACTATAAACTGTATGTGTTGATGTTATTTACTAACGAGATTAAAGTATATATAACTTGCTCTGCTTCTATTCATATGAATATGTACTTCTGTTACTGAGTTACTTTTCACTTAAAGATCTGTGTCACTTTCAGCATTAAGTGGTCTAACTGGCAGCCTTCCTCCAATGAAAAAATGTTATCAGAGGTGGTTCGTAAATAGGTATGTGGTTGTGAGTTAGAAATCAGAGGAAAGATAAAGTTAATTTAGATCAAGAACTTTTAGCCCTCAAATCCCTACTGTTAGCCCTTCTAGAAGTTTAGAAATATAAGTTCTCAATAAGGTAGTATAAATAACCTAAATTAGTTTTCCTTTAATATGGCAGATTGATTTGTTAAAAATAATCATCATTTTCTTGTATAAGCCTTGTTTCATCTGACGGTCTTAGAAAAAGCATCAAAAACATCTTTCAGCATTTACAATTTGTTGTAAAGGCAAGTATGGTGCTTATTTTACTGAAAGACGTACAGCCATCCCATACATGAGATTCACCTCTCACTCCTGGGCCTCTTAGTGGGAGAGGAGTTGAGGAGAGGGCATGATAGGGAAGATTCTCAGGTACAGAAATTCACAAATACAGATTCTAGGACTAACTAGACAGCACAGGTCAGAATGGGGTCTCCATCTAACTTCACCGCTCTGCTCCTCAGTTCCCTTCATCCAGAGAATGAGGATGATAAGTGGACTTCAGAGAGTAGTTGAGATAATAAAGTGAGTTAATTCATGACAGTATAAGAAATTAAATATTGGCAACTATTATTTGAAGTACATACGGCATAAAAGCTCTTTTTAAAATTGTGGGTCTCTGACAAATAAGGAAGGTGGAGATTTGTTTACCACAGAAGTCATATTTAAAAATAACAATAAAACTCTTTCCGAGAGTTTAGTATCAAACTAATCCCTTTAAGACGACGAACATTTGGGGATTATTACATGCCTGAAATGACTGATATTAATAGCTTCAAGTTCTAAATGGCAACAAAATTCTTATATCCATTTAAATCAGTGGTCCTCACATTTGAGTGTACTGAGCATCAATGGAAGGCTCACTAAAATATAGATGCAGGGTGGGGCACCCCAGAGTTTCTGATTCACTCAGCTAGGTTGGTGCCCACAAATGTGCATTTCTAGCAAGTTCCCAAGTGATGCAGAGCTGCTCCTCTGCATTTTGAAAACCAATGAAGATATTTAACATGTAAAGATATAGACAAACACTCAAAATACAGAAGAAATAACCAAAACATGTGTTCACAGCAAAGGCACCAACACAAATGATTTCCACTGATAACAGAAGGACATTGCAGTTTGAGATACCAGGGGTGCGTATTTCCACAAAGCAATATTTACATAAAGTTAAAGCAGCAAAACACTTTGCCCTTCAATCTCACCCCTAACATATTTTTTGCCCTTTTGGTTTCAAAGTTAAATAACTATAAATAATTGTGATACAAGGATGCCTTAATTTAATGTTATATTTTCCCAAAAACTCAAAGTTAGGTAAAGAAACAAAAAAACCTGTTTATATTTAAATTATATTCAAGAAAAGCACAAAGGACACTGTAAATAATAAGCCTGGCAATGGATACAATCACTTTTCTAATGTAATTTTGGAATCTGCTAATTTAATAGAAGGAAGCTGTTTCACCTACAAAGGAGTTAATCAAACACAGGTTTAAAATAATGACATTATTAACCAAGGAAAAAACAAAGGGCCAGAGACTTAACATCTCTAACCAGCACGCATTTTGAGTTAACGTAATTACTTGTTAGAAGAAAATACATCACCCAGTGTTGTACACAATATATTTCAGATAAATTAACCACCCAAGAAAGCAAGCTTAAAATCTTCTCCAGGAAGCAGACTGCGAAGGTTTGATCTCAACTTGGATTTATCGTTTGCAGAGAAAATAAACATAACTCGAAGTTATAAACCATCAACGCTATAGCAGGTTTCAGCAAAAAGCCACAAGATTTTAAATTGCTTTTTAAAAGATGACTTCTCAGCCATCCTCATCCCACATTTCCTGGGAAATAAAAGCAGAAGTCCTAAAAGAGGAGAGAGAGAAATTCAGTGTCTGCATAGCTTTGAGTCCAGTGTCTGAAGACAATCTCTGATTGTAAAGCCCTCTCTTCCTCTCCTTCTATTTCTCTACAGAACACTCAAGACTTTACTGATGAAAACTCAGGAAATTCTCTATCACAAAGAGGTTTGGCAACTAAACTAAGACATTAAAAGGAAAATACCAGATGCCACTCTGCACGTTGCAATAACTACTATTTACTGGATACATTCAAATCCTCCAGAATCAACGGTTATCAGGTAATGTTATTTCTACAAATACTTGACAAATATATGTATTTACACTCTGATATGTGTGTATATTTTTGTCCAAGTTTCTCTTAAAATTGTAAACCTTAATAACTATCAATGCAAGCATGTATTTGGAATAAAAATAAACATTAAAATAGAAGTCTAATGTCAGAGACAACTATTAATTAACCTCTTCATTAAGAAAAATTATATAAAGCATAGAAATAAAATATAAATGGTCTTAGTTACCTTGCCTCAAGTATAAAATGAGATTTAAATACAGATAAAGGGAGCTGAAATTCTCAATGTCAAGAATACTTGTTAAATAACTTACAGATTTAGCAAAATGTATATTCACAAAGTCAAATTTCCAAAAGTGTCAGAGATGAACTAAGACCATACAGCAGTAGCAGGGAAGGTTAAAATCATTGATCTTGTATTACAAAATATTAGGTTTTGTTTAGTATTATTTTAAAGTGCTAAATAGGTGAGGAGATGTTGAAAATTGAAGCCATACTGTGACAACATGATTCTTAATCATTTTCTTTCCATAGTTAAGGATAGAAAGGAATTCCACGGACATTTTGGGAAATTTAAGTGCTACATTCATTTATCTAAATATATCTTACATGAAAGTTATTTTTTTAAATTTGTTATTTGTACTTTGAATATATCTCTGATTAAGAATATTTTATGTAGAATCAATTTCATTTATCTCTGGTGAAATAAAAAGATTACAAACATCATTTCAAATTTCTAAGATGTAGATGCCATATAGCATATTCGAATCACTTGTTAGTTTTCTTTACAGCTGTCTATTGTGGTAATAACCTATATCTTATTTTAGCTACCATTACACACTCCACAAATCTGGAAAGTATGCCCTGTTTTGAGGAATGCCAACTCATGACCATATATACACAGGCCATTTGTCTCTCATTTTTTTTTTTACTGTTTTAAAATGTACACTGAATGATATTCAAGAAAATGTATGCAGCAACTTCAAAACACTGAGCAAAGTTGGAAATAAGATATACATGGGTTAAAATATTTGAAGCAGAATAATGAATCTCTGTGAGGCCAATTTTTGAATGAGTGACTGGGCAATACAGAGGCAGGAATATCTTCCAAATATAAAGAAAAAAGGTTCAGCTTTTTTTTTTTTTTTACTGATTCAGTATTTTATTTATTTAATAAGTTTCCCAAGAGTAGTTTATACCAATTTCTTCCCCCTTTTTTATTACTTTAGGATTCTAATGGGCAATTATCCATCATTTCTCTCTCAAATGTTTTGACGGTACTACAGGAAAAGAAGCTCAGAAATAAGGATGGTGGGGGAAAAAAGACTGTGAATAGAAACCAAAAAGCTAAAAGGCATGGAGGGGAAGCTAGAGAAGAGTAAAGCACAGCCCCATTATTTCTCTTCTAGCTTTTGCATATAAATATGAGTGAGCTCTGAGTCAAAATGTGCTTTAAGAGGGAAATATTCAACAAATAAAAAAAATACTAAGCATCTATAACTTCACATATTATACTTCACATCATTTCTCTTCAGCAGAGATGCAGTATTTGCTGCAATGAAATATTTTGGGATTCAGTTTTCTGTGTTCCTACTAACTACTACAATGAAGATGAGAAACCTCAACTTTCAGAGAAGGCTGTGTCCAAAAAAGTTACACACAGAAGTAACAGCAACAGTAACTACCTCAGGCTGAAAATAACCATCCTCTCTCTTGTTCTCTAGGTAACCAACAAGAAATGCAAGCCATCGACAACCTCACGTCTGCGCCTGGGAACACCAGTCTGTGCACCAGAGACTACAAAATCACCCAGGTCCTCTTCCCACTGCTCTACACTGTCCTGTTTTTTGTTGGACTCATCACAAATAGCCTGGCGATGAGGATTTTCTTTCAAATTCGGAGTAAATCAAACTTTATTATTTTTCTTAAGAACACAGTCATTTCCGATCTTCTCATGATTCTGACTTTTCCATTCAAAATTCTTAGTGATGCCAAACTGGGAACAGGACCACTGAGAACTTTTGTGTGTCAAGTTACCTCCGTCATATTTTATTTCACAATGTATATCAGTATTTCATTCCTGGGACTGATAACTATCGATCGCTACCAGAAGACCACCAGGCCATTTAAAACATCCAACCCCAAAAATCTCTTGGGGGCTAAGATTCTCTCTGTTCTCATCTGGGCATTCATGTTCTTACTCTCTTTGCCTAACATGATTCTGACCAACAGGCGGCCAAGAGACAAGAATGTGAAGAAATGCTCTTTCCTTAAATCAGAGTTCGGCCTAGTCTGGCATGAAATAGTAAATTACATCTGTCAAGTCATTTTCTGGATTAATTTCTTAATTGTCATTGTATGTTACACACTCATTACAAAAGAACTGTACCGGTCATATGTAAGAACAAGGGGTGTAGGTAAAGTCCCCAGGAAAAAGGTGAACGTCAAAGTTTTCATTATCATTGCTGTATTCTTTATTTGTTTTGTTCCTTTCCATTTTGCCCGAATTCCTTATACCCTGAGCCAAACCCGGGATGTCTTTGACTGCGCCGCTGAAAATACTCTGTTCTATGTGAAAGAGAGTACTCTGTGGTTAACTTCCTTAAATGCATGCCTGGATCCGTTCATCTATTTTTTCCTTTGCAAGTCCTTCAGAAATTCCTTGATAAGTATGCTGAAGTGCCCCAATTCTGCAACATCTCAGTCCCAGGACAATAGGAAAAAAGAACAGGATGGTGGTGACCCAAATGAAGAGACTCCAATGTAAACATATTAACTGAGGAAATATGTCAATCTCTTTGCGTTCAGAACTCATTAAAGCAAAGCGCTACGTAAAAATATTAACTGACGAAGAAGCAACTGAGTTAATAACAATGACTCTTAAAACAAGTAATAGAAGATTTACAAAAGCAATTTTCATTTACCTTTCCAGTATGAAACGCTATGTTAAAATATAGAAAACTAATCTAACCTGTAGCTGTATAGTATCAAAACAAATGACATCCAATTGGCATGCTGCATGCAAAACTACACAGAATTCACGTTTTGCAGAGTTTTGCCAAAATGAGTAATCATATAATATCTACCGTAATGTTTAAAATACATTATTGCTCACGATTTTATTTCTTCATAATCAACTAAGGAAGAATTATCAATTTGATACAATCTTCTTACAAAAAATGACACTTAAAATGTATATATATCCTAGCCCCTAACCAAATCCTGACCTATTGGGATACTTATAAAAATTTGAGTAAGTGGGATACACAAAGAATAATAACTATTAACTTTTAATTATGAGCAAAAACCTAAGGGTTAAATTTAAACTAATTGAAACTGTATTTGATTGGACTTAATTTTTTTGTTTATTAAGAAGACACTTGAAGAAGACCTTTACAATAAAGAGAAGAAATATCAAAGTCATTAAAATAAGGAGAGTTACTTTTATGATATTCTAACACTAAACAATATAGAAATATTTCCTTAATTCTAGAGAAACTAGTTTTACTAATTTTTTACAACCTGAATAATACCATCATTGACACTTACCTTTATTAACTAGCTTCTAGAAAATACCTGCTAATTAGGTTAATGAACATTTTATGTTAGTGAAAAAAATTAATTAAATATGATTACAAAGTTGCACAGCATAACTACTGAAAGTGATTGATCCATTTGTAATTATTTGTTTGTACTGGTGTGTATAAAATACAAAATTTACATTAAACTCTAAATCACCCTTTGGTGTAAATTCTTTGTTGAAAGATATTAGATACCATGACACACCTTACCATATACAACTACATCGAATCCAGTTAAGAAAGAACTAATGCCAACACTTTTATTACATGTTATTGTGCAAAGTCTCTTCTAAAGATGACATCTCATTTCAATAAGTTCAAATGTAAATGATAAAACAGGTCAGACTTATGACATGCAGTCTAATTCTACACAAGACATATTCGCTATTTTAACATAAACAAAACATATAACACATGTGGAAGTTTACATCACTTATCTCAATTTTGTATGATCCTCAGAGGTGACTCTCAAAGGAGGAACAGATATCAACACCTAAATATAATGCCAGAAGAAATAAAAGGGTGTATTGTTGTATAAAGTTCACTGAACTTTAATAATAATCACTTTTATCGAAACCTCCACAACCTCTGCTGAGTTCTATTTCAGTACGAAGCTGAACTCATTTAACTACTAAGTGGTATTTATTTCCAACCAGCCACATTTCCTTCTCTGGCACCACTAAAAGTGAGCACTTAGTGTCAATGGAGATATAGGGACAGTTCATATAGTATATAACCTATATACTGCTGGGATAAACAGCACTAACAATTTCTGCTATGTAGACTAATACAGTTCACTCTAAAATCATATGCATAAATTTATATGTTCTATAGGAATACCAGGATATTTGAGGTAAAAGATAATCTAGAGATCAACTAATCTAACCTTCTTCTTTTGCATATAACAGAAATGAAAGGCAGACTTATCCCTCCACCCATCCAAGTCAGGGGTAGAGGCATGGATTGAAATCGACTACTTCACAGTGTCATGGAGGTCAGATGTTGGGAGACTGCAGAGTGGACACAAACTACCCCAAAAATCTTTGTCACTGAGATGACAATTTCCACAAGAAAGGAAATAAACAAATGCTAATAGTAATATGGTATTTTAGTAAAAATAACTGAAAGTATTTGGAATTACTTATGTTTCATGGGTATGTATATATGCCATAGAAATTTTACATAAAACTCTAAAATCACACTTTGCTGGGATTTCTTTATTCAGATAACTTAGACATCATATACACCTACATCAAACTAAACCCATTAAAAACAGTGTGAGAGTATTTATGGATTGCTCATTATACATAAAACACACCACTATCTCTAGTTTTTGGCATATTAATATATACATTAACCCCACATTTCACAGTTTTTTGTGTTTTTTTTTTGGAGATGGAGTCTCGCTCTGTCGCCCAGGCTGGAGTGCAGTGGCACGATCTCGGCTCACTGCAAGCTCCGCCTCCTGGGTTCACACCATTCTCCTGCCTCAGCCTCCCAAGTAGCTGGGACTACAGGCACATGCCGCCATGCCTGGCTAAATTTTTTTTTTTTTTGTATTTTTAATAGAGATGGGGTTTCACAGTGTTAGCCAGGATGGTCTCGATCTCCTGACCTTGTGATCCGCCCGCCTCGGCCTCCCAAAGTGCTGGGATTACAGGTGTGAGCCACCACGACAGTAAGTTTTATTTTTTTAAATGAAGCCAAATTCTGTAGACTCAGGTCCAGACGTGAAAAGTTCAAAAGATGAGACAACAAAATGTAGTCTTGCCCATAGCCTTAGTGGCTTACAAGTCCTAAAGGTATTGGTTATTGACAGTTTTTCTCAGTGATTTCTTACAGAAAAGGTCTAAAGCAGGTGTTGGCAAACTATAGCCCACAGGCCAAATCCTAGCCCACTGCCTATTTTTGTACAGCTTGGGATTTAGGAATGTTTTGTTTTCATTTTTGTTTTTAATTATTATGGATACACGACAGCTGTACATATTTATGGGAGTAGAATGACAGTTACCAGAGAGTCATGGGGAAGGAGGGTTATAGGGACTGGTAAATGAGTACAAAAATACAGTTAGTGAGAAGGAATAATATCTAGTGTTCCATAGCACAACAGGGTGACTACAGTTAAAAATAATATATTGTATATTTCAAAGTAACTCAAAGAGTGGTTCCTAACAGAAAGAAATGAATGCCTGAGGTGATGGATATCCCAGTTACCCTGATTTGCCCATTACACACTGTACACTTATGTAAATAATATCATTTGTACCCCTTTTCAAATGTTTGTGAGGAAAAAAATCAAATGAATAAAATTTCATGCCGAATGAAATTTATATGAAATTCAAATTTCAATGTCCATAAATAAGGTTTTATTGGAACACAACTATTCAGGTTTTATCTACGGCTGCTTTCATGCTATGACAGAGCTGAGTTGCTTTGATGTAGACTGCATGGCTCACAAAACCGAAGTATTTTCTAACTGGCTCTATAAAAAAAAGAAGACTGGGGAACCTGGCACAGGCTCACACTTGTAATCCCAGCACTTTGGGAGGCCGAGGCAGGCAGATCACCTGAGGCCAGGAGTTTGAGACCAGTCTGGCCAACATGGTGAAGCCCTGTCTCTACTAAAATAATTCAAATTAGCCAGGCATGGTGGTGGGCACCTGTAGTCCCCGCTACTCAGGAGGCTGAAGTAGGAGAATCGCTTGAACACAGGAGGGTGCAGTGAGCCGAGACCCAGCCACTGTACTCCAGCCTGGGCAACAGAGTGAGACTCCATCTCTAAATAAATAAATGAATAAAAATTTAAAGAGAAGACTGCTTCTCCCTGGACCAGTACTTTAAAAACAGGCAAAAAAAAAAAAAAGCCTTTTTTGGGGGGGAAAAAAAAAAAAAAACCTCTCTTTTTGTACCTAGGTGTTTCAGTCATTTTTTCACTGAAAACATCTGATCCCTATTCACTGCCAACACTCAAAGTGTGATTACAATACTGCCAGTGGGAACTAAAGATGTGGAAATACACTTAATAATCAATAGGCAGTGAGAAATCACCTGATTTTTTTTTATGATTTTTTTTTTTAATGGAGCAAGAGCATGAAAAGGCAATTTCCAGGAGAAATACAAATGGCAAAAAATATGAAAAAACACATATCATCAATAAGGAAATAAATTTATATTTATATTACATGTATTTTTCACTTACAGGTTTCAAATTAATTTAAAATATTTTTTTTCTTTTTTTGAGACAGAGTCTTATTCTGTCACCCAGGCTAGAGTGCAGTGGCGTGATCTCAGCTCACTGCAACCTCTGCCTCCCGGGTTCAAGCAATTCTCTGCTTCAGCCTCCTGAGTAGCTGGGATTACAGGCACCTGCCACCATGCCTGGCTTATTTTTGTATTTTTAGTAGAGACAGGGTTTCACCATCTTGGCCAGGCTGATCTTGAACTCCTGCCTTCATGATCCACCCGCCTTGGCCTCCCAAAGTGCTAGGATTACAGGCGTGAGCCACCGTGCCCGGCAAAGAATCCCACTCCTAATGGAACTATAAATTGGTACAATCTTTCTGGAAAACTATTTGAAAATATCATTTAATATTTTGACAACTTTTTCCTAGAAGAAGGACTGAGTCAATAATCCTTCTTCTAGGAAACTTCCTACAAATATGTTAGAAAAAATGCTCAAAAATATATGGACACATACACGCTCTATAGCATTGTTTTTAATAGAGAAAAACTATTATTGTAAACAAACTACATGCCCATCAGTTGCAGCTTAACTATGTTAAATGTATGTAGCATAACTGACTTTAAATTTGATTGGCATGTCATTAGAGATATGCAGATCAAAACCACAATGAGACACCATCTCACACCAGTTAGAATGGCTATTATTTAAAAGTCAAAAAATAACAGATACTAGTGAGGTTGTGGAGAGAAGGGAACACTTATATACTACTGGTGGGAAAGTAAATTAGTTCAGCCACTGTGGAAAGCAGTTTGGCTTTTCTCAAAGGACTTAAAACAGAATTACCATTTGACCCAGCAATCCTATGATTGGGTATATACATAAAGGAATACGCATCATTCTATCATACAGACACATGCAAGTGTATGTTCAACACAGCACTATTCACAAAAGCAAAGACATGGAATCAACCTAAATTCTCATCATTGGTAGAATGGATAAAGAAAATGCGGTACATATACACCATGGAATACTATGCAGCCATACAAAAGAAAGAGATCATGTCCTTTGCAACAACATGGATGAAGCTGGAGGCCATTATTCTAAGCAAACTAACATAGGAACAGGAAACCAAATACCACATGTTATCACTTATAAGTGGGAGCTAAACACTGAATTTATATGGACACAAAGAAGGAAACAACAAACACCAGGACCTACATTGAGGGTGGTGGGAGGAGGGTAAGGACTGAAAAATTACCTAGCCGGTACTATGCTTATTACCTGGGTGACAAAATAATCTGTACACCAAACCCCTGCAAAACACAATTTACCTATGTAACAAACCTGCACGTGTACCCCTGAACCTAAGTTAAAAAAAAAACAACCAGGTCAGTCTACACGTACTAACATGGAATGAAACAAAAATCCAATATGTAAATAAATGTAAATATATTTGTACAAGTATAATGGCATGTATATGTAAGGGGTACTAACTTTCACTTTCTATTACATGTTTGTATTTCAATTTTTAAACATATAATTTCCTTTTATAATAAAAATGTGAAATATTAAATGTTTCAAATAGCAGTGAATTTATTGTCTATCTCTAGTTACATGTAGATATTTTCTACTATTGTTCTTATTCAGAAAAATAGATTGCTACATTAATAAAAAGTGTAACTTATTTCAGCTTATTATTACCACTTTTAGTTTACCACTTTTAGTTAGTCTTGTATGGAATTTTTAAAACAATTTCACATAATCTGACAAAGTACTGTGGGATACTTTGATGGGAAGTAAAAGTCTTTTCTAAGAGTATAGAAGTATAGGAGTTCCTACCTTCAATTTTCATCCCAAATGAAAGCAAATACTTCCTCATCTTTTCACATATTATTTATATGGTAATGGGCCTTGGACTGTCTATTTTGATCCAACTGAGAAATCCCAAATGAGACTACAAATGGAAATAGTAGTTTATTCCTATCTGGCTAAAGACTGATTTCTGGACTTTTCATTTTATCTTCTTTGTATCCCTTCTGATCACACTGCTTTCACTCAATTTACGTTGGCAGAAAGTTTCACAAGTCCATTAAACTTTGTGGCTGATTGTTTCCTTCTCACACATCAGTAACTTCCAGCTCAAGAACTCCAGAATCTGGCAAACAATTCCATTGTCACCCTATCTATGGCTTACTCGGAGGCAGGGAGTGAGGCAGGTTCCAAGCATGGGCTCTGGAATCAGACCCACCATGTGACTTTACAGCAGGTTTGGGTTGCATGATTCGGGGAAAACGGCTTAACTTCTGCATTCCTTTTTTCTCTTCTCTAAAAATGGGACCAATCTCTGGGGATTGTTAAGGATTAAATAAGATAATATAATCACTTAAAACAGTATAGCAAGTGAGACTTTACTGATTTTTAACTACATATCCTTAGAGCCCTATAGGATCTTAAATGTTTAGTTTATACCCATTTGATAGTCTTCTAGCTTCTGGGATCTTTCACTGTATCTTCTTTGATCCTTCTCTCCTTTCATAAGACATCACCATACATATGCACAACATTCCAATTGTCTTTCAATTTCATTTAACAAGAAACTTACATGATACCTACCACATGACAGACATTATTCTAATCACTAGTGAATGTTCACTGATTTTATTCTTTTAACAACAGTGTAAAGCAAATATTATTACTTATTTTATTGTAAAGATAAGGCAACCATTTCATAGTGAGCATAAGCAGCTTACCTAAGGTCACAAGAAAAGAAAGAATTGGAAAAAAGAATTGAGCCCAGGCACTCTGGCGCCTAGCCATTCTGCTGAGCAGTTCTCAGCTGTGCCCTCAAGGGCAAAAGGTCTTCCCAGCAGGCAACGGTGCTCCTGCAAACTAAGGAAAAATCAGCTAATACATAAGACGCACAAACATATAGAAATGAATGATCTATTGGATATTTACTGTGGTCAAACACTTTGACATCTAGCACATTTAAGAGAATCTATTTCCATAACTCTAGAAACAGGCACCATAAGTCAGTTCCTCTTTGCAAAGTTTCCCACACTTCAGTGTTTTGAAATTTGACCAAGAAGTGATTTCCAGTGTTCAGATTATGAAATTATCCTGCAGAGAATTTCTCTTGTTTAAAGAAAAACGATTCCAGATCTTCCTTTAGATTACGGATCTGGGGCTACAGGAAAATTTACAATTAATTTTGCAGGTTAAATTTCTCTACTTAAGAAATAAAGGATTTTTTTTTTTTTTACCTCTACTGAAGCAAACAAAAAGATATACATTTATGTTTAAGACATACATGTATGTTCCGTTATATTAGTGAAATCTTGAATCTATACTCCCATGGATTAATTTATTTCAGTCAAAGAGAAATTTTTCAAACTGTGCCATTATTGGGTAGTCTAATCAAAACTATTGGACATTGTATTGCCCATATTTTAAAATGTCCAGGGGTATATTAAGTTTTTATTCTCAGAATCCAAAGCCAAGCCACCCAAAACTTTGTGATCAACCAACACTACAGTCTCGTCTAACTCCATGGTAACACTTGCGGCAAGAAACATGAAATGAAACTCACCACGGAGAACTCCACATCCTCCATAAGATCTCCTAATTTCTGCTTTTCCTATGCCTACCTGGCAAGTAGATTTCGGCCAAGTGTTCTTGGCCGAAATCTACCTTCTCTATGCAAAAGCACCAATACATCTTTCCAAACTTGAAGAGAGTTAAAGGAAAAAATGGACAGATATTGGCCCAGTGTTGATTGATGAAATTCCTGAAGCCCTCTGCACTCATAATATACAAAGTACAGAAAAGATTTCCAAAAATGGCCCTCTACTAAGTGAAAGAGTATAATATCTCTAACCGGGTTTGCAATTCACTCCCATGGCAATGGGACTAAAAGTCACTAAAAGTGCCTCCTACATGGCAAGCACTATTCCAAGCAATCAATTCATTCTTAATAACACAGTGAGGTAGATGCTATTTTCAAACCCATTACACAGATGAGGAAATTGAGACTCAGAGCTGTTGAATCATTTGTCTATAATCTAATCACAGTTAACTGGTGGAACTGGGATTCTAACTCCAAAAATCTGGCTCTAATAGACTTCACCTCTTAGAAAATGTCATGTTAACTCTCAGAGATCTCAAAACCAGAAGACTAAGACAAATATCTACAAAAATAAATGTACTGTCCTCCTGAACACAAATTACTTGAAAATCCAGTTTACAAGGATACAGAAGATTATTCTGTCCGATTTTAGGTGGTCTTATTCTCCTACTTGATTGTAATTTGGGACTGTTTTCTTCATGTTTCTACTTCCCACTATATACAAGAGGCACTCAAAAACTTCACTGAACATGCAGATCAAGAAGATAAACTTCAAGAAAGTTATGATGAGGAAATTTAAAGATAATTGAAAATTAGCTTCTTTATTCAAGTCACAGATTAACAGTATGAAAATTTGAACTAAAAGAGAGTATTAGCAAATGGCCCAAAGGTCTGAATATGAAGAGGTTCCCATGGGTCACATTACATAAGTAAAAATAAGGAAGGAAATCCACTATAAGAAAGCAGAACATTTGCTTCACATGCTCTTTTGTAAGCTGAACTAATGACTGCCGCAAGAAGAAGACACAGAGAACTGAGTATCCTCCCAAAGGTGAATTTCAATTTTTATTATGAGTGTGCTTGCTTATATAAAAGGCAGAATATGCTTAAGGGAAAAAAGTGCTTTAAAGTTAATATTCTACAAACCATAGTTTATGAGCATAAGAAATTACATAATTTACAGCAATCTGATGTATTAGTAATAATTAATGATGTATTATCTCTTAAACAGTGTTTTGTTTTATGGCTAACAGTAGTACCTGTGAATGAGGTAGAACCTGTTATTTGGATTTCACAAGGATGTGAAAGTAATGATACTGTTAAAAGTACCAAAAATGTATTCTATGCTTTAAAAATTCTAGCCAGAAAACAGTATTTTCCTTCTCAATACATCTATTGAAAGTGTTGGATAAATGCAGGATGTTAATATGCTATAAACCTAAAGTCTGTTTTTAAAAAATAGCATTTGAAAATCATGAAGGGATTTTTGTCTTCTTTTGTTTGTATATATGTTTATTGGTAACAGGTGACGTTGGAAGCAATGAACACCACAGTGATGCAAGGTTTTAACAGATCTGAGCGGTGCCCCAGAGACACTCGGATAGTACAGCTGGTATTCCCAGCCCTCTATACAGTGGTTTTCTTCACTGGCATCCTGCTGAACACTTTGGCTCTGTGGGTGTTCGTTCACATCCCCAGCTCCTCCACCTTCATCATCTACCTCAAAAACACTTTGGTGGCCGACTTGATAATGACACTCACGCTTCCTTTCAAAATCCTCTCTGACTCACACCTGGCACCCTGGCAGCTCAGAGCTTTTGTGTGTCGTCTCTCTTCGGTGATATTTTATGAGACCATGTATGTAGGCATCGTGCTGTTAGGTCTCATAGCCTTTGACAGATTCCTCAAGATCATCAGACCTTTGAGAAATATTTTCCTAAAAAAAACGGTTTTTGCAAAAACGGTCTCAGTCTTCATCTGGTCCTTTTTTTTCTTCATCTCCCTGCCAAATATGATCTTGAGCAACAAGGAAGCAACACCATCGTCTGTGAAAAAGTGTGCTTCCTTAAAGGGGCCTCTGGGGCTGAAATGGCATCAAATAGTAAATAACATATCCCAGTTTATTTTCTGGACTGTTTTTGTCCTAATGCTTGTGTTTTATGTGGTTATTGCAAAAAAAGTATACGATTCTTATAGAAAGTCCAAAAGTAAGGACAGAAAAAACAACAAAAAGCTGGAAGGCAAAGTATTTGTTGTCGTGGCTGTCTTCTTTGTGTGTTTTGCTCCATTTCATTTTACCAGAGTTCCATATACTTACAGTCAAACCAACAATAAGACTGACTGTAGACTGCAAAATCAACTATTTATTGCTAAAGAAACAACTCTCTTTTTGGCAGCAACTAACATTTGTATGGATCCCTTAATATACATATTCTTATGTAAAAAATTCACAGAAAAGCTACCATGTATGCGAGGGAGAAAGACCATAGCATCAAGCCAAGAAAATCATAGCAGTCAGACAGACAATATAACCTTAGGTTGACAATTGTACATAAGGTTAACCTCTATTTATTGATGAGACTTCAGTAGATAATGTAGAAATCAAATTTAATGAATAAGAAAAGATTGGAATAAATGCTCTCTTACATTATCCTAGTGTACAGAAAAGATTACATAAATTTTAACTCCACATACATCTATTCATAAGCTGAATGAACCATTACTAAGAGAATGCAACAGGACACAAATGGCCACTAGAGGTCATTATTTCAAGGGCATTTCACTTTAACACTTTGGAAAAGATTAAGGAGAATGTACATCCCTACAAACCTCCCCTCCAAACACCTTCTCACATTCTTTTCCACAATTCACACAACACTACTGCTTTTGTGCCCCGTAAATGTAGATATGTGCTGGGGAAAAAAAAAAAAAAAAAAGCCAAACTCCTGAAGTCCGTTGTTGAAAACTGCAGCCAGGGGTTGAAAGGGATGCAGATCTAAAGAGTCTGAGGAACTGAAGTGGGTCAGCAAGACCTCCAAAATCCTGGGTAAATGATTTTCTCCTTACAATTACAAACAGCCTCTTTCACATTACAATAATATATCATAGGAGGCACAAGCACCATTATTAAGCCTCTTTGCTTACACCTTAAGAGTGTACAATTCAAGTGTAAGAATGCTGTGTTAACTATTCTTTGGAATTCTCCTTTTGTCCAGCAAATACTCTAATGATGGTTAAACATGCCACCACTCAGCAATGCCTTCCTGGCATTGCCACAACCCCTATGCCCCTGCCCCACCCTCCTGGTTAAAAATAATTACTTCTACTGTTTGGGTGTGTGATAGGGTTCTCAGTGCAGATCCCCCTTTTCTAGTTGGCTATATTCTTGACTGTATCCCCTAAAAATGTTAAAGCTTCTTGAGAGACAGACATGCCAGGTTTTCTTGGTATCTCCCACAATACGCCCTCCAGTGCATGGTCTACAGATGTTTAAATAGAATTGCTGTTCTCGATCCACACAAAGATGGAATTGCCGACCCATTATCAGTAACATCCATATTGGGAGCTTTTTCAAAGGATGGTGACCTGTTTGTACTTATTTACCTTGGTACTTTTTCTTGCATCCTTTTGTGATTCAAAAAATAAAACGCAGCTTTCTGAAATGATGGATAAGAGTCTACATCTTCTAGAAAAAATACAGGAAGGAGTAGTTAAGCTCTGTAAATGTGCCATGAGCTCCAACATGAACATCATAAGGTGAAGCCAACGTTTTCTTCCATGGCCTCAACGACCCTAGAACTTGCCTACCTTTCTGGCCTTACCTCCTAGCTACTTACCCATCTCTTGAACTTTATACTCCTGTATACATTTCTAAGTTTCAGAAAATGCCACGCTCCATTCTGGGACTACACATGTATACTTCCCTCTGGTACACCTGGAAGACTCTTATCCATCTGTGAAACCCTATGTTGCCATCAAAAAATACTACCTGGCCAACATCCCACCATCACCTCAAACCCAATCACCCCCTCCTCTGTATGCTGTCACACCTATATTAATAAACTTATCACACTGCATTGTAATTATTCCCTCACCTTTGTATCTATTCTTTTAATAACCGATGTATATTTTTGAAAGGAGAGATTGTTTCACTGTGCAATCAATAAATGTTTGATAAAATAAAGCCCATTTGGTTTATTTTATGTATTAGAGAAGCAAAAGGGAAGCCAATTCTCATTGATCTTTTTATTATCCAAAGACAATATAAATTTATTGAAATGAAAGCTCAAGCTCTCTCCAGTTACTCTCCCATAACATGTATGTAGGGCCTGAAAATTGTGATGCTACTGGGTTCAGTAGTGAATGATCATGACAATAGCAGATCATGGAATAGCCAAATGCAAAGTTTTAAAGCTATTGACAAAAATCCTTTAGCTATGTACTATTGATAATGGTTAAGTAAAATGTGTAACTGTAGCATGTAAGAATCACCTTTAGAAAGTAAGTACTCTTGATGTCTGATCATCATTCTCTCAAATAAAGGAATTAAATAATCATTACTACTAAGGATGTCATCAAATCTGTATTACCTCTACTAAGTACATTACACAGTCACAAGTAGACTATAATCTTGTAAATAACTGCATCTAAGCTACCTTTGCTAAATAGCAAGGTATGTTTTGTGGGGTAACCTATGTATTTTGCCTCTAATGACATTTTCAATCTCTACTTAATGTGGGTACACCTAAAGTATACAATTTTTAGGAAAGATCTTTCAAGATAAATTCCAAAAGCAAATCTGTCATCCATAAATACAAACACTTCATTCCATTATAATATTCCACTCAAAGCAGAGTGCCTGATCTGTAGAATAAAATAATCTATTGTATCAAGAACTTGGTGAAGAGGCATGGTAGAGATATCTTAAAATCACATTCACAAAATGAAGAACTTCCTAAACTAGTAATCACAAACACTAAGTTCTAAAATATTTTTTAAAAAACAAGATGCTACAATATAGCCATAAATGATATACCACAAAGAATAAAAGAAAATAGTAGCTTTGGATAGAATAGGTGAGCTCAGAATACAAAAGCTTTTCATCAAAAGTTAAAATGTAATTACTTTTATAAATAAATAGGATAAGATCTTCCCAATAACTTTCAAGAAAGAGCAGGGCTGAAGGGAGTGCAGTTCCCACACATGGCAGAATTCTTGAGAAACCAAGGAAAGTAACTGTAAAGTGGGAAGGATGAGGCAGAGAAGGAGTGAGAATTCTCAACTCATAGAAGCCAAAAGGTAGATAAAGTCATTATCTCATAATTTTAAAAGAATCATTCAATCTTACTAATCCCATTATTTATTACATTCCATATCCATTTAAAAGCTTTTCCTTTCATAACTTTCCGAGGTATTCTTTCTAAAATACTTAAATCTTACCCTGACATAAACTGTATTCCTTCAGCAAGTGAACAGATCAAAGTTCACACGGATCTTAGCAGAATATCCAGAGCAAAAAAACCCAAAGCCAGTATTATCTATTATTTAAGAAAAAACATACTTAGAAGACAGTAGCCTTACTAAGGAAAGTGCAGAATTTACAAATCATTGGAAGTACCCAGAAACATATCTCAATATTTGAAATTTTACATAGAAACCAAATGTAGGTAATATGAATACAGAACACATGTGCTGTATTAGTTTGCAAATTTTAGTGGCTACCAGAATCAGCTGGAGGGAGTCTCAAAATACAGATTGTCAGACCCATCAAAACAACAAAAGCAGTACATCTGTCTCCTTTAATAATCCCAGGCAGGCTATGAAATGCTTATTATCTTCATTTTAGAGATCAAGAAGTTGAGAAACAGAAAGGCTAAGTAACTTGCATGAGGTCACAGAGCTTGCCATCTGCAGGAATGGGGCTTTAATTGAGACGTGGCTTCTACAGAGCTTGCCATCTGCAGGAATGGGGCTTTAATTGAGACGTGGCTTCTAAGCCCATATTCTTAACCACTGTATTTACAACCTCAGATCTAATTTTCTCAAGAGAATTCACAATTCCAGTTTCCCATGCTATAATTCCTGTTATTTACAGAACTTCCGTAGCCACCCCCATGCTCCCTGACCCCACAAAAACAATACATTTCTGTGTGGGTAGTAACCAGCCCAGATGCTGCCAGGTCTTAAGCCCTGACCTAGAGGCTAACGAGAACCTCCCAGGATCTTACCCAAGCAGCTCACACTCATTTCCTGAATGCCTGCTGTGTGCCAGGCTCTTTACAAAGATTATCATCTTTCTAATTCTTACTACAATCGTATGAGACAGATACTACCAGGCTCTCCAGTTAAAAACAGGAACAAAACTGAAGCACAAAGTAAACATACACCTTGCCCATGGTGCACATCACTCACCAACAAATGGGGCAGAGCTGGGACTGAAACCCAGGCAGGTGGTCTCAAGACCAACACCTCAACTGCTCTGGTCACCACCTCTCTGTCATGTCAGACTTAGCAAAATTCCTCAAAGGCCCCACTAGGGAGAATGAGGAGGAGGTTTCTTAGAGGGGAAGAGAGAAGTCTCAACATGAATGGGCTTCAACAACCTTGGGGGTATGAATGATGCAATCGCGGCACCTACGATTACTTCAGGGGTCCCTCCAGCACTTGAGAGCTCAGGGGGAGTAAAATCCCCAAGAGTGGATTCATTTGTTCATTTAGCCAGTCATTCCTTCATCACCAACTTGAGTACAGGACCTTTTGTGTCTCTAGAAGGTGAACACTGGTAAGGAACACAGATGATAATGACTCGAGATGTGATAAGAGGTGTGAGAGACACACCACAGAAGTTCAAAGGAATAGGTAATTAATTCCACATGGAGAAAATGAAGACGGGTTCACAGGAGATGGAAATTTGAACTGGAACTTGAAGAAAGCAGAGCATTCAAAAGGGAACCCTCCGGCACAATGGGCAGTTTCAAGGCAGGCTCAGGTAGGGGTGGAACTGTGTTGTGGTTGGACCCTCGTGAGGGTTGCAGGGGGCCTGAGCCTACACCACATGACATAGGGAATACATTTGGGACAAAGATGCAGGACTGTACAGCCAAGCACTGTACTGGGACATCTAGTCTTCACTAATGAGTCACTGAAGGTTTCTAAGGTGAAGAACCACATGTTCTGGGCTGTGCTTTAGGAAAATCAATTGACCAGCTATAGGATGATTCTAGACTGAAGGAAGAGCCAGTGGGGCCAGGTTAATTAAAGAGGTCTTCCATGTATGCAGGCAAGAATCATGGGGAAAACATCTGACATGGACCTTCCAGACATTCTCAGGAAGAGAGGTTTTAAGGTCAGAGTCCAAGACCATTGAAAGTGGGGGACTCTATGTAAAACATGTGATTAATATGTAAAACATATTAGCAATGGGATCCATAATGCCTCCACCCGCTTCTCCTCTAATTGAGGGTTGACTTCTCTCAGAATCATTAGCTTGAATGATTTGCTAGGTCATCATCACAGAAGCAGATTTGGGGAATGTTCCATTTGAGGCATCAGTGAGAGAGGTAGGGTCAAAGAGCCCACAGCTGGGCCAAAACATGGACCTTGGCCCCAAAAATAGAAATAGACTAGAGGTGGAGGGAATAGTCTTTTTTGAGACAGGGAGAGAAAAAGGAACGAGATGAGAACCCCAGAGGCCATACTACACAAGTCTCGTGGTCAGAACAGACAGAAGAGGAACAGGGGATGATGCCTTGCAACTGGGAGGGCAGGTAGTGTTAGCGAATTAAAAGAAGAAACAGGAAGTCCAGTGTACTGAATACCAAGGAACAAGAGAGATTCAAGGAGGAAGGGATAGCAAACAGAATCATATACTCTAAAGAGGTCAAAAGTGATGAATCTACAACTATAAGGTCAATGATAACTCTAAAGTGGAGGTGGGGTGAGCTCCAGTTTGTGAATGAGAAGTGAGGAAGAAGAAGCAACTATTATCTTCCCATAATGGATAAGTCAGTTTAAAAGAGTTCCATGGGGGGCCAGATGCAGTGGCTCACACCTATAATCCCAGCATTTTGGGAGGCCGAGGCAGGTGAATTGCTTGAGCCCAGGAGTTTGAGACGAGCCTGGACAACATGGTGAAACCTCAACTCTATGAAAAATACAAAAAAAAAAAAAAAAAAAATCAGCTGGGTCTGGTGGCGTGCACCCGTAGTCCCAGCAACTCGGGAGGAAAAGGTGGGAGAATCACTTGAGTTCAGGAGGTTGAGGCTGCAGTGAGCCATGATCACACCACTGCACTCCAGCCTGGATGACAGAGCAAGACCCTGCCTCAAAAGACTTCCATGGAGAAACAAATCAGCTTTTATATTAATTAGGCTTTTCCCAGGGATTTCTATGAACATGTAGAATAGTTATTTCCTACGCTATGATGTGCAGAGTGAACATGCTCCATGTGAAATAGCAAACAGAGAAGTACAAATCAAATAGTTGGGTGTAACCACACAGGCAAGAGAACCCAGCCTTGGTCAGAAATTGAGTGTACCACTATTTTCAGTATCCATGTAACCTGGGTTTCTGCTTCCTCGCCTCTGTTCTCATTCTAATATGAAGTGCTTATAGAAAAAAATAAGATGGGAAGGATGGCATGGGGAGAAGAGATGGGGACACTAAGAGAAAATGGTAGGAATGGAAGTTGAGACAGTTGCGGGGAGTGATAAAAGGGAAAGAAAAAGGCAAGATAATATGAAAGAGAAAGGAAACTAAATTTAAAACTTAAAGAAGTAAACCAGTTCTTTAAAAATTACATAACTTGCTGAGCATGTGAACTTTTGCCACTCTTGTAATACAACTCAAACTGACAAATATAACGTGCTGAGGCATAATAATAGAATGTCCACCTTTATTTTTAAACTTCAGTTTAAACGTTAAATGTTTGTATATGACTTTACTTACTGGTGTCGATCTTAAGTAATTGTATCTCATGTATTTCTGAAGGGTTTTATAGCTTTGAGTTTTTTTTAATATTAGCTTTATGTATTGACTTTATATCATATATACATATAATGTCACTGGTCTTTACATCTTTGTTTTTTTATTCTATTTAACTGCACAGCTGAGTTTCCTAAGTCCAAAAATGCCCAAACTATGAGTGAATGAAACTTTAACCTGAACACAGTAACCCTACTGAGATGACCTCCCTTCTCTCCCCAGATATTCTAACCTCAGCTTTTATAGATTCCCACAATTTTAAACAGTCTGGAATACAGAAGTCCAAACTTCCTCCTTTACAGGAGAAAAAAAACTGTCAAAAAAGATTATAAAAAGTATTTCAAGCAATCATCAGTTTGTCACTAATAGGAAACCAGGAGCTTTCTAAAAGCAACCAAAATTATGGATGTACCTTAACTTCTGAGTTGAGGCATATCATTCCAACTCTACCATGCATCAGACACCCCATTCATTCACTTGTTCTCCCTTCACCTTCTGACAAAAGACAAACTGCTCCTGTTTCCTTAAATGCCAACCAAGTTCCAAACACTGTGGAACTACCCTGTATATATTTACCCTGAATAGATTACCTCATTTAAGCTTTACAACCCTACATGTCAGGCATTCCCATTCTCATTTTCAGAAGAAGATATGCCTTGCCCAAAGTAAAAAATGCTACTAAGTGGAGATGCTCCAAATTGGAGTTTACCTGACCCCAATCACTAGTCTTGTCACAGCCAGACACTGCCTCTCGCACAAGCAAGATTTACAAAGCAATGAGATAGATTAAGTTGCCTAATATAGAAAGGAGTATCAGTAAAAGGACAACAGTCAGAGATGCAGCCTTATCTCCAGACTCAATCTCCAAACCACTCCCTTCCCTTTAATCAAATGAAGTTCTCATACCAGAAAAAGGTGTTTTGCATAAAGCAGACCTGATAGATACAAATAATTTCAAATGACAGATTAAACACAGTAATTCAAGCATAGGGACCCAATGATACCAATCTTGTCAAAGGACTGACTATTAAAGGGTTTCTGATAATTATACTCAGCACAAATTCTCAGCTACTGGATGTGAGCCACAATTAGAATGACTTGTGTACAGAGATGGAACAGTAAGATTTGGGCAAAGTTTTACTATAATCCTTGTTGTGTGTTCCAGCCACGTGGAAAAGACCAACATGGGCATTCAAGAGAGATCACCTTGAGCTATGTTGCAATTAGATCCCTGCTTGTCTTTGTTTTGTAATAATGAGTTAGTGTTACTATAAAGGACTATGACGCCCTTTATATGTGCATTTTCCTTGAAGAAGAAACAGATACATCTGAGATTAGTGATACAGAAAAATGAGATTATAACACAAATACTATGCCTACCAACACCAGGAGGAAACACTGTCCCCAGGTCCACACCAATGCTGAAAAGCCAAAGAAAGAAGGGAGGAAAAAGTCATATGCCATGGAGAAACCACTAGAAGACCTAGGTTAGCCTTGGTAATACATTTGCTCAATGTCTCATACCAAGAAAGTGAGGATTCAGAATAAAGAGTTCATTTCAGAACTGAGAAAGGCTTACAAGTAATCTTACCTAATTTTAATTCCAGAAGATGTGACACTTTTTCTCCTTGAGCACCCCTGTCTCTTTAAGAATATACTTTGAAAAAAATCAATAAAATTACAGGAATTCTCATTTGAATTGAAGCCAGTTTGTTGTATTTTTGAGTAGAAGAGCTATGCTATGCAGACTCTGCCATTTTTCATGATGATTCATAAATAATAAATGAGGTACTGCTCGTAATTTGACATTTTACTGTTGTCAGTAAATATGTTGGGGTGGGGAAGAGTATATGTGAAAAACAGTAATAATTTATAAATCTAGATGAAATCTAGTTAAACAATTCTTTCAATTTGTTCATAGTCTAAATATCTTTAAAAATAATGTTAGAAGGAAAAAAATCACCCTAGTATAAAAACAAAACAAACAAAAGTTTTTAAAGTTTTCTGGTGGCCAAGGCATGCGCGCGCGCGTGCACACACACACACACCCACACACACACCCCCAGGATGTTCCATATTTAAAATAAATTTGGGATTTGTAAAGGCTAAACAAAATTAATAAAAGAGTGCCCCGCACTTAACAGGATTTTCCAATGAAATGGAAAGGAAATTATTGCTACAAAGATTCCCGGGGCTTTTATGAAATGTGAGACTTGCTATAAAAACCAGCAGGAAAAAAATTATGCAGGTTTACCTTTCGATTATGTGAACAATAATAAAGTTATGGGTTGGCTGTTAGCTGCTCCTTGCATCAAAGTGTTACACTTTTTTCATGACTAAACATGTATTACTTCCCTTTTGGAATGTTAGGTAAGACCAGCTTTCACAAGTTCCAACTTGAAACTGGCATAATATAGCTTAAGACTAATGCATAAAGGCTGCCTCACGTTAACTTTTTTGTTACTATACTAAATTTGCACTGCCAGCGAACGAAACACTGAAACACACCAAGCCAGCTGTTATGCTACTGTTCCGGGCATGTTGCTTATAGAAGTATTGGGAAAGGAAAAAGTGCATTCTATCCCAAGCCCACCTCAGGAGAAAAAGGGGGCCACCTACTGTAGTGAAGGAACATCACCTTACTTCCTACATCATCACACATAAAGTTAAAGATGCCTCATTATACAGGAAAATTTCACAGGCCCCTCACAAGCCCTTCTTCATACTTAGAAGAACCTATGATAACCCTTTCACAGTAGGCCCCTCCCTTTTTAAAAAATGTCTTTATTCTTATAACAGAAGCCTGTCAAATATCTGTCAGAATAAGCTCCCTACTAAGATTTTACACACATCACTGGAAATTTGGGGTGATAATCCTCAGTACTTGCAGCAAAGTTCTTTGCTCAACATACTTTTATGGGGGCCACAAGAGATGCTTCTCCCTTTGACTGATGCCTTTAGTACTTGACAGTTGTTCTGGCAGTAAAAAGTCAAATTATGAGCAGTACCTCATTTATTATTTATGAATCATCATGAAAAATGGCAAAAAGGTCAACACGAGAATAAGTCTCCCAAACTGAAATCTGCATAGCGTAACTCTTCTACTCAAAATACAACAAACTGGCTTCAAAATATAATAATAATAATAAAAAACAAAAGAAAAGAAAAGAAAAGAAGAGAAGAGAAAAGAAAGAAAAGAAAAGAAAAGAAAAGAAAAGAAAAGAAACTGGCTTCAAATGCTAAAAGTGAAATCAATGGGGAAGTACAAAATAGCACAGGGAGAGTCAAAACTAAATGAAGGATTGTTTGTAAATCTTCAAATTCTTATAAGATTGGGCCATTATTAAGTTGGCTAATTGTTATTCAAACACCTTCCCTAGGACGAGCTACTTTTTCATAACATACTTAACCCACCCAAAGCAGAATGGAAAAAAATAATAATAATAAAATTATAGGTGTCTGTTTTTGTATAGTTAGGAAACAGGAAAATACAAAAAATATAATTTTCACACCCAACTCTTGATTTTTAAGTTAAACACCCATTTGGTTTTCTGTAAAAACATAAGGAAAATCAACTAGTTCGTACACATTATTTCCTTAAGAAGACATTAAGCAAACACTAAGCAATACCTATTACAGATTTACTAACTTGAAAAAAGTTTTCGTTTTTGATTATTTTCATTAATCTTCATCCACGATAACAGGTTTTGATTCCATTTGATGAAAATATTTTTAAATTTATTTAAATGTTGCATTCAAGAAAATATCAGAATCTTTGAGATTCTCATCTGAAAGCACAAAAATTATTTACAAATCAGAAAAAGTGGCTGGGCGTGGTGGCTCTCGCCTGTAATCTCAGCACTTTGGGTGGCCGAGGCGGGCGGATCATGAGGTCAGGAGTTCGAGACCAGCCTGTCCAACATAGTGAAACCCTGTCTCTACTAAAAATACAAACAATTAGCCAGGCGTGAAAGCCCTGTAATCGTAGCTACTCGGGAGGCTGAGACAGGAGACTCACTTGAATCCGGGAGGAGGAAGTTGCAGCAAGCTGAGATCATGCTACTGCATACCAGCCTGAGTAACAGTGTGTGACTCTTTCTCAAAAAAAAAAAGGGGGGGGGGGGCTATGATTATATAACTATATCATTGTTGGATACTTTTTTAAAGGAATAAAATAAATTGCTTTATGTTAAAGGTCAGCATTCAAAGGAGTCAGTGAACCCAGCCCCTGAATAATTTAACATATTTTGAATATTTATCATTGTGTATGTGTAAAAATATGTCTATAGATTTCATTAGTTTCATGAATAAGACTACAAGTTTCCAAAGTTATCAATTACAACAATAAACACATTTTAATTTGTCTTTAAATAATATGTAGAATAATATTTTCAAAGAATTCCTGTCATAAAGCATCTTCTTATTCCTTTTAATCCAAAATGTAACTGGAAGACTGCAAATACATGTTTTCTAGATAGCAATAGGAAGCTGGAAAAAAAACAAAAGACCTAAAAATTGGATCTGATGAAGTTAGTAGGCCCCAACCTGAGACTTCATCCCCCACTCCTTAAGCAGACTTCTGGCAGTCTAAGCTCCAGCCCTCTGTGTTTCCTTCAGGTGAATCACCATCTGATTCCTGCAGGTTCAGGAAATACTCTTCCCCAGTCGACAAATCTCACCTACTCTTAGTTATGAGTCATTTACATTAGCAAGAGAGCAAGTTGTTCCAGTAGTTGCCGGGCAGGAGAATTTGAAAGGGTGCCCCAAAGGACAATCTCTAAAGGGGTAGGGGAGATACCTACCTTGTCTGGTAGGGGAGATGTTTAGTTTTTATGCTTTACCAGAAAATCCACTTCCCTGCTGACCTTAGTTTCAAAGCTTATTCTTAATTAGAGACAAGAAGCCTGTTTCAACTTGAAGACACCGTATGAGGTGAATGGACAGCCAGCCACCACAATGAAAGGTAAACAAAAAATTTTTCATTTTCTTAAAAGCCGTGGTTGATAAGACACAGCAATGATTAAAAACTGTAATTATACTTCTGCTTAACTCTGAGGTCTGAAGAAAAAGTAGAAATTAGAATGCTGACAATAAGATATGAGGCACCACTGTGAGCCACGAAGCTTCAACTGTTTCCAGCTCAGGCAGGCAGAAATATAAACTACACATTGTGCCTTCAAAAGTAGAAACAATGTTTTGGCAATCGCTCCTATTCAGTACATTTTTTTTTAACCATATTTACTTTATTAGATGAGGAAAAGCCAAAGTCTCTTATAATTGTTTCCCAGGACCCAAAACTTGAAATTTGTTTCATAATCGTTTATCTGTTTTTTTTTAAAGAGAGACAAAAAAAAATCTTTCTCTTTCCCAATTGTCTCATTTTGATAAAAGAATCTCAGTCTTTTCACTGTACCACAAAGAACAGGGTAATCCTCATTTTGATCCCTGGAGAAATCGTGTTAAAACATGTCAGGAAAGGCACTGAGAAAACTGCCCAGTGACTGACAAACAGGTTAGAAACAGCTTACTTTTGTTCCACATTCAAACTGTTCGGGAAGTTTTCACTGCAGTGAGGAAAACAAGAAGCAAGCATGGAGATCTCACTTCTTTTAAATTTTAATGAGGACTTTTAAAAGGTAGATGAGCCTAAAGTAGAGTGACTTTTTGATTTCTTATTTTAAGATTTATCTGCTATAGAATTTTATATCACATTCTCAAATTGAATCTGCTTTCATGTTAGGTATATTAACATTTTTAACAAGAGATTTCTTTCATAATTGTTCTCCAATTTACTAGCAATATGAATAGCAATAAATCTGGTTCCATATTACTTTATACTGGGGGAAAAAAGCCAGACACCCTGTTGATATTTATTATTTCTGCCAATTGAGATTAACTGTCTCCACGAAGTTAGGGATCAAAGAGGCGTATTTTCTTAATCCTTCAGCAACATCTCATCCTCAGACTCTTGTTTCTGACATCTACTTGAAAAACGTTGCAGGTATACGTGGGTTAAGGACAAGGGCCTAGAAGAGCAGATGGATGGCTGAATTTCCTATTTAAGGATATAGCCTACAAAAAGAAAGTATCCCGCCGGAAAATCTTTATTTCATGAAGACACTGAGAAAATGCCCTAACCAGAGATAACATGCTAAGAGGATTTACTGCATTTAGAGATGTGGGTGGGAAAAGGAAGACTAAGTTAAAAGGAATGTTCTCATTTAGAGTTGTGCTGTTTGTGCTCTTCAGAGTCTGCCTGCTTTTCTTCCTTAATATCTTGGCATTTGACTCTCTTTAAGAACAACAACAACAACAAAAATTTCATGCTTAGCTCTTTACTCTGAGAAAATGCCACAGAAAGTTAAGATAGATGAGACCACAATGGTCATTAGTTCTTTGTATGCTCCTGAAATAAGAAAAGTCAGAAAAACCCATTAAAATCCCTCAAAGCCCAATAAAGGGTAAGGTTGTGAAGACAGGACAGAAGTGAGGTGAGATCTAGGTAAAGTCACCTCCCTAGAAGCATCCCCCAGTCTCCAGGGTAGATGTTCTCTATGCAGGCATGAGGCAGCAGTTTGGGTTTAAAGTAGAAAGCCCAGGACTCATAGCAAAATGACCTGGGTTTAAGGGCTGATTGTAAAAAATATTATCAGTGTGACTTAGGCAAGTCTCTGAATTCCCCAGGAGCTCACTTCCCTTCCTCACAGGTAAAATGAAGGGATTAGATCAGATGGTCATCAGAGGCCCCTTGCATCTCTAGATTCCCACGATCCAGGCGATATGCTGAGATGCTGGGGTTGGCAATGAAAGAACCTAAGGCTTGGACCAAGCACACAGGAATGCTTGAGAGGAAACGGGGTAAAGCCACAAATTAGGTCCTTCCCAATTCTGCCCCTAGGCAGCTACATGATGTTAATCAAATCTCGACTTCTCTAGGTCTCAGATCCTTCCTCTGCAAGATTAAGATGAATGTACTATTTGCTCTTCCTACCTGGCTGAAAGTTTTACATTAATACAAGTATTTATACAAGGGCCAGCTGCAGTTTTTATACTTGTAACTATCTACAGGAGGGCGGCAAGAGCAGAAGTAAATGTGATGTGATCCTGTTGTTAAAAACTAGATGAGAGGCACCCACCTCTCAGACCTTCTGCTTCAGGCCAATGGTGAAAGACAGGCTCTATCTGACCTTACAAAGATTATTAAACCCTCTACCTCCTTATATGGCAAAGACAGGCAGATTAGAATATTTGTTCTCTATCCTATACCTAATTAACATATTTTGTTTCATTAATATTCTTATTGGCCAAATATAAAAAAATTACACTAAAATACACTTAAGGGAGAGCACTGATTAAGTTCCATCTAGTATAAGTCATGACATTAAGTCATTCATATCAATGATTCTATGGTTTCTCTTAAACAGTAATTTCTAATGATTTCCATCATTTTAAAAGAAGAGCAAAACACCTTAAATGACCTTTTCTAATGTATTAGATAGGATCCGTATGGCACAAACTGTCCTTCTATTCTTAATACTAACACAGTAATAATTAGCATACACTGATAGCTTTATATGTGACAAGATTACTGCATATTTTATCAGGCTTTTTTTTTTTTTTTTTTTTTTTTTGAGACGGAGTCTCACTCTGTTGCCCAGGCTGGAATGCAATGGCGCGATCTCAGCTCACTGCAACCTTCGCCTCCTGGGTTCAAGCGATTCTCCTGCCTCAGCCTCCCACGTAGCTGGGATTATAGGCACCTGCCACCACGTTCAGCTAATTTTTGTATCTCTAGTAGAGCCGGGGTTTCACTATGTTGGCCAGGATGGTCTCAATCTCTTAACCTCATGATCTGCCCATCTCGGCCTCCCAAAGTACTGGGATTACAGGCGTGAGCCACCGCACCCGGCCTTATCATGCTATTTTTTTTTTTAACTCAGACAACCTTAAGGTGTAAATTACTATTATCCACTTAAACAGCTGAGCAAGCTGAGGCTTAACGAGCATACCAGTAGGGAGCAGAGCTCTGACCTTGAAACACTGCCTACAGTCAACCATGCTCTATTTGCTGTTACCTCTTTTTGTGGGTAGTTACATATGTAAAATGATTTAGACTTATTGTATATTTACTGTACACTGGTATCATGGTATAGACTACAGGAGATAAATGGCCATCTTGGGTGCATGATTCCCTGCAATGAAGTTGGAGCTATTTTAACTTGCTAGTTTTCCCAAAGGAGGCATGAGATGCTAATCAGCACATGAATACCAAATTTTTGTGCAGGCAGTAGCAGAGCGGTAGTTAGGAGCACAGCACTGACATGGACTTAGGTTCTGTTCAAATCCAGGCTCTGCCCCTCATTAGTGATGTTAATGAGGGCAAGCTCTAGCACTCCAGCGTCAGACAGCACGTATCTGCTCAAAGAACAAATAGTGTGTGCAAATAGCCCAAGTATACTGTACTCCAAGTATTCTCTCTAAGCCTCAGGTTTTTTACATCTGAAAAATTAGAGCACTAATTCTTACTATCCACTCAAGTACCATGTCAATACTGACTTATTACTACATGTCAAGTTTGAATAAAAGGTCTGTGCTGTGGTAATACTTCATTCAAAACAATCTTATGAGGGCTGTTTTACAGAAGAAGAAAAAGGCACAGAGAGGTTGGGTAACCTGCCCAAGTAAATGGCAAATCTGTAATGTGAATCCAAAGTCTTTTTAATAAATTAAAATATACATAGGTAATTTAGAACATTCCTAGGCACACAATAATACTAGTCAGCATTTGGGGAGCTCTTTTACTGTTGTTGTATGTAGCAAGATAGACACTTACACTTCTCAAGCTCCCGGAGAAGGGTTTTGCCCTGTAGCCTAAGAGGCGCTCAGGTCAAAGATATTACTGGCTCTTGACCACCAGAGCAACTCTCTGGAGGACACAGAACAAAGTGAAACTTTGTTTTCCAAGTCCTTGAGTCTAGAAGGTACCCTTTATTGACTATATCAAGATTTGGAATGTCTCCGAAGCAGAGGCCAGTATACCAAAAGGGCAGCAGAAACAAAATGATCCGAAGTCCCTATACTAAAGGAGCTTATCATCTAGTTGAATAAAGAAAAATGTTAACAGAATACTTCGGCTGTTTGCACACATTAGAGTACTAAGCTCTGTGGCTCTCAGGCTGAGAACTGAAAAGAGAGATCCAAGAAAACAATGCATATATATCTGTTGCCTCTAGACTGTAGGCATTTGAGGATTTGTTATACTCTTTTGGGGGTGGATGACCTACCTGTCCAAACTTGTTCCTCCTCAGACCTGCTAGGCCCCAAAATTATAAATAAAACTGAAAATAAATCACTGGGCCTTTCAAACTTTTTTAGATAAACTGGCTCCAAGACGAATTGAGAAAAACTGCAAAATTAACTGTTTTTGTTGTTGTTGTTTTTGAGACGGAATCTCGCTTTGTCACCCAGGCTGAAGTGCAATGGTGCAATCTTGGCTCACTGCAACCTCCACCTCCCAGGTTCAAGCTATTCTCCTGCCTCAGCTCCTGAGTAGCTGGGATTACAGGTGCCCGCCACCACGCCCAGCTAATTTTTGTATTTTTAGTAGAGACAGGGTTTCACCATGTTGGTCAGGCTGGTCTCCAACTCCTGACCTCGTGATCTGCCCACCTCAGCCTCCCAAAGTGCTGGGATTACAGGTATAAGCCACCACGCCTGGCCTAAAACTAACTGTTTACTAGATGTATTTATATAGAAAACAGTGCTACATATCATGATGAAGCAGAATGTGGCTCACAGTAATATGCAATCCTTAAATAATCACAGCTACAACTGCATTCTAGTTGTCTCACCCAAGCATTTTAAAAACCTAAAAAATGAAAACTTTGAGAGGATAATGGCTTGCATTAGGTCAAAATAGTACATGCCTATATTATATGCAGCAAAACAAATTAATAGAAGAATAGTAAATGCCATTTAAAAGGTAATTACTATATCAATGTGTCAGCATATGCCATGATGGCTGCTGGAAAAATAAAACTATATATCTGTTAAACATCAATATTCCCTTTACTCTAAAACATTCATTCTAATTTCATAATGTAAACAACAGGATACACACACATACACACAGTTTTAAATATATATAATTTTAAAAACTATTCACTCTGTGCCTAGAGCCAACAGTACAATACCTCAAGTATTATCTCTACTTTTCATCCTAAGATCCAGAAATGCTAATATGTACCCAATCCTTCACAAAGTCATGCTGGATCTTACTATGGTCTTTATACATCCAGTTTACAGTCTATATGAAATTGTAAATAAGACAAGCACTAAACAACTGGCCAGTGCGGAACTCAGTTTGAGTGCTCAAAGTTGCAGGCACCTGAAATATAAATGCCATGGTACACTACTTCTTGCTCTAATGGCTTCCCCATCCTGGAAGATGCTCTCAGCAAAATAACTGTCTCATAGCCAGGGTGGCAAAGCCAAACATTTCTACCCTTAAAGTTTTTCCCCAACCCAGCACCTATCTGGAGATGGTACATTTCCTATGCAGCCTCCCTTTCCTCTTCTGTCAATTACAACCTGATTAACTTCATGCCAACTAAGCTCTCCTTCCAATGTATTCATATAATTATTTTATTTATTTATAATCTTTCTGGTTCCAACAACAACAACAAAAATAAGGTGTTCTGCAGAGATGCTTAATATGAAGTTAATTCAAATGAACTTTAAATTTAAACAAATGAAGCCTGGGAAAATGAATGGTGGGAAATTAAAAACCATATGAGAAATTAGTTCACCAAATGCATTCATCCCTATCTGATAGTGTTGGGCCTTAAGGTGGATCTCAACTCCAACAGGAAATCAAGAAGGCATAAAGATTTGGTGTTGATGAATTCACAGCTGGCCTACAGAACATCACTCTTATTACGTAGAGTAGAAATAACTTTCTCCCATGAGTCTTAACATAAAGAACCAATGTTGTATTTAACACCCTAAGAGTAGGCACAGTGAAAAGGGTTGAATGCTTGAAGACACCAACTCAAAGCTTAATCCAGGCACAGCCATTTTACAGGGGCAGGATAAGACAATGTAATGGGGCCCAGGCATGTGGCTCACTTTAAATATTTTCATCTTATTGCTGTTTCTCCATAATCATTCTAAGGAAATCTTTCTGCCTCCTTCTCACCAGTGTACTTAATTCTAATTATGAAAATTTCACAAGTGTTAGACATACTAGCTGTCTTTTATTAGCATACTGGTACTGTTGTTTCTTCTTATACCTGGCTGACTTTCCTCACTGATATAACCGGTGGGGCTGCTGCTGGCATTTGAATTTGCAGCCCTCCACTTTAGCTCCCCCGACTTTACAGTGAGCTGTTCAAAAACCTCAGCAGGTCCAGCGTTTGATTAGCCTCCTAATGGTTTGATCAGACCTTCTTCCTGGTCTTCAGTCATGCCTTACACAGGTCAACTGCCAATTCCTACTCTTGTCAACACCCTCCCTGGGCTGGTACCCTTTCACTTCAGAAGGCAGAAAAAAAAATGTGTTAAAAATAAAAAACAGAAAACTTACATATGCCTTCCAAAACGAAATTAAGTCAGAGAGCAGGCCAAATTCCATGATTGCCTAATAGTAAGTCAAAGGTGTTCTTGAACTCTGACTCTCTGCCTGCAGGTACTCTGCTAGACCCTGGAGATAAAAGGATGCAAGGACACTCTGGCAGTCAGGCAAACAACAAAAATAGAATACAACAGCTGGAGGTATGGGATACCATAGGGGCTGAGGAGCACTTACGTGGCACATGGGGATAACATGGAAGGCTTTGAGAAGAGGAGGCAGATGAGTTAGATTTGAAGGCGGTATAGGCAGCTTGCCTAATAGACAAGGGGGAGAAGGGATTTTCAGGATAAAATGCAAGGTAAGAAGGGTCTGGTGCAGAAGCTATATAGTGGGCAGGTATACAGGTCAGGTCAGGAGGTCCTCATCACCTGCAGAGGAGCCTGAGTTATGTCCTGTACAAGACAGTAAGCCAGTGAAGACTGCGACAGAAGAGGACATCAAGCAAAGAAATGTGAATAGCAGGAAAATGCATGTGGCAAATATTAAGATAATACAACTATATAGGTTACTATCTCTCCTAGTTGAGGAAGTTACTGCATCTATAAATCAAGCCAGAGAAAATTATTTTAATTCAAATATTCCTATTAGTTTAAGAGACATTGTTTAAAAAATGACTAATGCCAGAAGTTGATAAATTCACTGAAGTAGGAATTACTTTGAAGAAATGTGTGTGTGTGTGTGTGTGTGTGTGTGTGTGTGTTTGTATTTCATGAAATGAGTTATATGTGATCCCAGATCCTTTTACTACATATGGGTGAGGGTGAGTTATTTATCTGTATTCATGAGAAGAGAAAAATGAGAGTGAGCATTTGATGCTGATTAAGAAATGTGAAATATCCACTTATGTTAAAGACTTCACTTGAGAATTTGAAAATTGTCAGTGAAAATAAGTGATGAAATTGAAGGAAAAATGCTCTCTTAGGTAACTGTCTTACTCCATTAACTTAAACAGCATTAAGGTTTGGTTAAGTTTGGTTAAGCTGTGATTAGAAGAATTAGGGTAGCTAACCTGAGAACAGTTCTAATGGGAAAGGCCTGGAGAATACCTGCACCACATCCCACAGCCCAGAAAACTATAATGATGACTGTATTAAAATATCAAGGTGACACCACCACTACCACCATAAAGAAAATTATAACTCTTAAGTAGAATGCTTAAGCCACAGGACGCTATTCCGAAACAAGGAACAGCATCTACGTGAACTTGTGAAAAGCATTCTGCGTCTTTTAATAGGCTAGTAAATGTTAATCAAACAACTACAGACTTTACCTGGAGTCTTGAATTCTAAGAATATTTTTTAAGGGCCAGAAGTCACTTAAAATGTATTTAGCTTAGAACATACTCATTTAAAACCACTATGCTGGCTACTGGGACTGTGGTCCCTAATCTGACTAGCCTCTTACATAAATGATCCAGAAGTTACTTATGTGGAAATTATACTTTGCTTAAATAGAAGATAAAAATACGTGTTTCAACTCAGTAAGTTGTAAAATTTGAGTAAAATTCTTATTACTCATAATAACTACATAGTAATGTGATACAGATCTCCTGATCTGACTCACAATAGCCACATAATAATGTGAGTAGTAGGAGTTTTACTCAAATTTTACAACTTACTGCATTAAAAGGTGTATTTTTACTTTCTGTTTAAGAAAAGCATTTACTGTTTATGCAAAGTATATTTGCCATGAATTACACCTTTATATTCCTATAGCCTTACAATATAAAATTGACTTAACATATGTTCTCTTACCAGATTCACACAGCACCCTTGGGAAGTACGTCAGGTATTTATTATTCTCCCTGTTTCATAGATGAGGAGGCTCAAGCTCTTTGAAGTACAATGCTTTACAGGGTCACAGAGTCAAAGATTGGGTAAAAAAGGTAACAGCTGCCTACTGAATCCAGGTCTAGGATACTTTGCACTGGTCAGGGAATCTCAGTCTAGAACACTTTCCACCAGGGAAGCTACTTCTGACACTCCACAAGGCCAGCAAAGCAACACTACAGAGGCAGCCTGTTCTGGAGTCATAAAACCTAGAGCTCATTTCCTGGTTTTGCCTCTCACCATCTGTGTGGTATTGGGCAGGTTGTTGAATCTTGCTCAGTTCCCTCACTCATACAAAAAGAATAGTCAGGTTTGAGGTTAAGGTTATAAAGAACCAGTAGACACAAATCTTGTCTTCAGGGAGTTTACAATCCACTTTACATCAACCCCCCCATCCCCTCTCAACACACACACACACACACACACACACCCACCAAGGTACCTGAGGTCACCTAAAAAAAAAATGTTAAGTCTAAATTGTTAACCAAAATAGGCCTACTTGTAAGCTGTATGTACCAGCAAAACTATGAGAGGACAACATCAGTGTAGCACCTGAAAAACCTGAACGAAGGGCTGCTGTGCTTTGCATTCCAACACGTTTGGGAGACTAACTCCGTGCATGCATTAATCAAATGTGCTATGAATACAGTGACCTAATTCCATTACAATAAGAGGTAACTCATAACCAGTGAGGTAACCTGCCTCTTTCCCCAGGCCTTCAGCAGAGCTATCATCTTAGCACTGTTGAAAAACACACATAAATTTACAAACACACATACACATAAAGTCAGGCTTAAACTGAGAAAGATTCTTAGATTATAGGTGATTCCAAAATAGAAGAGATCCTGTATCTTTCAACATAAACTTTCTATCAGATGGCTTTTGTGAAGACTCTCTCTTTACCACAAAAATGCCGGAACTACATCAATATCTCTATATAATTAATCAGTTCAATATAGCTTTTCAGAAGTAAAGTGCCAAAATAAACCTTCAAATCTCAAATTCTTACAATTTCAGATGTGAGCTTTTAGAGGGAAAACTGGAGAGTGGAGGACCAATAGGAAAGGTATTGATATTACAACTCTTCTCATCGGAGAACCACCACTACCAAACACTAAATCAAAAATTAATCATGAGCAACTGCATTTAGGAGGCAGCATTTAACTGACATTTATATTTCAAGATCCTGACCAGAGGGCAATAACAAGAGAGATGAAGCCCAGGGAGAGTTAAAGCACTGCGATGGCATGGCAGGGCACACCGGCCCACTCTTCCTGCTGAGGGAGTTTCCCCCAGCATGGTACAAATGACTCCCCACCCATGCCAAGATCCAATCCAGTGAACTGCAACAGCAGGCTGGCTCTGTGGGGACCACAAGGCTGGGTGTCCAAAGTAGCTGTTCAGTAGTCCTGGATGTTGTCCTCCCATAGCCCTTCTGGGGAGAGAGCAAAGGTTTGGGCATCCAACACAACTGGGGTCAAGTCCCTACTCCACTACTCAGAAGCTTTTCCTGAACACCAGAAACCTCAGTTTTTCCCCACCAAAAGCAGTTTTATAACACCATCAGTAGGGTTTTCACTGAAAGACCCAAGTAGAGGGGTGGGCACAGAGAAAAGCTCCACTGTGACTATTAATACATTCTCAGGTGTGAACTAAACAACATGACCTCCTGTCACTACTTTTTCTGGGTTGCTAAGAGGTATAAGAAAAACCATTTGAAAAGAAATGCTAAGTGATGGTCAGTAACACAAGATAAATCAGGCGTTTGCAGGGAGGAGAGACATAGAAGAAGAGGAAGATATATTTATAATCAAAGAACAATTGGGGATCTATAGAGGTTAAGTATAGCCACATAAGATTAAATGACACACGGAATAATGGCTGCAAAATCAAGTGACCGTAGGACCCAGCAGGTAATGTTCCCAAAAGAGGCGGCCCAGGGACGTCAACAAGTATGCTGTGAGCTGGAGAACTGGAGAGAGCTCACTTCCCCATCAGGAAGGGGCAACTAATACTGCTGGATTGTTCATACTGGATGCTGGCAAATCTTTTCATCTTTCAAGACGGGATCCAAATCTGGATTCTTATGTGAAATTTCCTGATGTTTTCAACATTGTTCAGGCCAAATAAAACCAGACCTCTAGTTTGGAAGACTAGCAGGTCCTTCACAAGCTTGATGGAGAAAACAAACTCCTACCTCTGCCCAATACTGCACCCTCCCACTTCCTGTCCTCTAAAATAACCCCCCAGAATCATTCTTCACTTTTACTCCACAACAGTATAATAGAACTGCAATTTCAGTTTCTATTGGATTTTATATGAATCCCAGCTCTACCCATTACTCAGTGTGAGTCAAGGCAAGTTAATTAAACTGTCTGAATCTCGTATCTTCCTACCTGGCGGGGGTGGAAATATATCTAGGTCCTAGGGTTGCTCTGAGGATTGCTTAAGGTATCAACCACCAAGTTTGGGGTCCCAAAGCAAGCAGAAACTGAGAATGTGTTAATCCTTTTCCACCACCCTCATTTTAAAAGTAGCTTACAACCAACAACAAAGAAACACGGTTAGTAAAATAGCCAAAGGAAAATACCAATGGGTGGCTGGAAAAAAAACAGGTCTCTAAGCAGCGATACCATCTAACCTCAGGAATGACTGTGAAACCTGGGCCTACCACAAACATCACATTCTTGTGTGGTTTCATCAGCTCTCAGCTGAAGGAACAGTAGGTAGCAGGGCAGGATTCCCGCCCAGGATCCAAGTGCTGGAACGAAGCCCTTTACTACCACTGAAGCAATCTTCCTTGCAACACCGGGCAAGTGCTGGGACATGCAGACAGTGCAGAGCCACTGTAGTAAAAGCACACAGGGAACCCTGAAGCTGAGGCACTGATCGTTCAGAAAGACAGCAGGCAGGTGAGGCTCTGAGACAATTTAAAGGAAAGGGCAAGCTCTTGGAGCTAAAGTATCAGTCAAATGACTCCTGAGAGGGCAGCTGAGGCCACCAGCCACACAGCCATCTCAGCATAAACAAGGTGCAAGGATCCACCCCCCCCAACCCCTTGTCCAACCTATGAAGCATTAAATAAATTCAACTGCGTACCTACGATACACAGCAGGAACTAAAATGACTTCAGCTCCACCCTGCACAAGTACACAGGCTGCTTTGTAAAGGTTCATCATTTTTAACCTCACAGTCATCCTATAATGGACGAGTCATCATACCCATTTTATACAGGCAGAAATGGAGGGTCAGAAGCTAAAAGCAACAGAGCTCAGGCTGTAATCCAGAGAATCAGAGAATCAAATCCTTGCTCTATGCACTCCACCATGGTGCCACCATACTTGGTTAGAGGTCAAGGCAGGATTCTTTTTTTTTTTTTAATCCAAGCTAGAAAAAAAATTTTTCTTTGAGACTGAGTCTCGCTCTGTTGCCCAGGCCGGACTGCAGTGGCGCGACCTCAGCTTACTGCAAGGTCTCCCAGATTCAAGCGATTCTCCTGCCTCAGCCTCCCAAATAGCTGGGACCACAGGTGTACACCACCACGCCCAGCTAATTTTTGTATTTTTAGTAGAGATGGGTTTTCACCATGTTGGCCACGCTGGTCTCGAACTCCTGACCTCAGGTGACCCACCCGCCTCAGCCTCCCAAAATGCTGGGATTACAGGCGTAAGCCACCGCGCCCAGACGGAACATTTTTAAATGCCAGACATTAAATGATACGCTTAAGAAAACCCTCCATTAATCCTTTATCTATCTCCACCTCCCACCTTCTCTGTCTCCTTCCCGTCACAGGCATGTTCCTTTTTTGAAAGAGTTTTCTGAGATTGCTGCCTCCACTTCCTCACCTAGCAAACATTACTCAACCCTCTGTCATTAGGCTTCTCTCCTCAAAACACCCTGGGCCCCCCCAGCAGATGGAGCACTGGCAAAGACAATGACCTTTTCGTTGCTGAATCCCATCCAATGGCACTTTGCTGTCCTATGTCACTTGACTTTCCCCACAGGATAAAACTAGTCACAATTCCTCATTTCGTAAACTCTCTTTTTGGTTCACATGACATTATTCCTTTTTGGTAATCCTCCCAACTCTCTGGCCTCTCCTTCAGGCACTCCGCTCACCCTAAGACTGCTCCATTTAAAAGTCTACATTAGCTCTCTGCTATTCTCACTCCACTGTGTGGTTTGGGGTTTTTTGTTTGTTTGTTTGTTTGGAGACAGAGTCTCACCCTGTCATCCAGGCTGCAGTGCAGTGGTGTGAGCTCAGCTCACTGCAACCTCTGCCTCCTGGGTTCAAGCGATTCTCCTACCTCAGCCTCCCCAGTAGCTGCGATCACAGGTGCACGCCACGTCACTCGGCTAATTTTTGTATTTTTTAGTAGAGATAGGGTTTCACTATGTTGGCCAGGCTTGTCTCAAACTCCTGACCTCAGGTAATCTACCCACCTCACAAAGTGCTGGGATTACAGGCATGAGCCACCATTCATGGCCGACTGTGCAGTTTCATCTTGGACAATCTCATCCATTCCCACAGCTTCTTCTATCACCTATTTTATGTTGGCCTTAGATAGACATCACCAGCCAGGGGTACTTCTCCAAGCTCCAGACCTGTCTCTTTAATCATTTAGTAGACACCTCTACATGCATACTACACAGGCATCATGAAATCAACCAATCCAAAACTAAACTCCACCCATCCCAATACGTGCTTGTCCTTTCATGGGTCCTACATCAGCAAAAGAGACTAAAATCTATAGTCAAATACCTGGGAGGCCTCCAACATTCTTCTAACCCTTTTCACTAGTATCATTCAGCCACAAATTCTTTAAGATGCCTCATATTTGTCATATATCTCCATCTCTACATGCTGTCACCAGTTCCTCAGCAGACTATTATACCTTATCTTTGGCTACACTCAGCATTTCCATGTGCTCCTTTCTGACTGGACCTTGGGCAAACCTGCCACAACCTGGGCATCATAGTTGTCATGGAACCTCTGTAATCCTTGCTTCCCCTCAGTTTGAGTACACCTCTGTATCTTCACAGCATCCCACACCTCTCATTCGATATTGAAATGGTCTGTTTACTTCTGGATTCTCAACTAGACTCTAAACTTGAGGACAGAAATGTACTTTCTCATCTTTATATACTCCACGGCCTGAAATATGAGCAGACTCTTAGTAAATGACCTTATGAAAGAGATCAGGCTATGGGTGGTACTGAAGAAGTAGTAGAGATTTCCAAGGTAGGGAGAGAGGGGAGAAAGGAGGTCATTCACAGGGCAGGAATGGCTATGAAGAAAAGTAGGGAACTAAACTCAGGCATATCACCTGAGAGTCTGCAGTTTGGTTAAACCAGAGAGTTCCAATAAGAGGAACACGATCTTGAATTTAATTTAGGCAAAGATTAATGGAAATAACAGAAGCAGAAACTGGCATTTATAAAGCACTTAATTTATAAATGTATATTCAATTTAACCTCAAGAAGGAAGGATGCTAGATACTATAGAGTAGGTATTATTGTTCCCATGATTCGAAAGATTATGGGGCAAGCAGATATCCCCAAAGTCTATCGTGACCTCTGAGTTACCAGAATTTAGCATGTTCTGACTTTCACATTCCATGATCTTTAACACTACAAAAATAACTCCTTATCTTTAGTTAGTAATTATAATTCAAGAATTGCCTTACCATACAATAACACAGGATTAAGGAGCAAAAGAATAAGATCTCTCATACTCTCCACTCCTGCCCCCAACCCCAGCAGACACTTTCTGCCTCTACAGATTTGCCTTTTCTGGACATTTCACCTAAAGACATGTAGTCTTTAGGTGTCTGGCTTCCTTCTCATGCAAAACGTTTTCAAGGTTCATCTATACAATAGCTGTATTTCAATTCTTTTTACTGGGTAATATTCCATCCTTTGCCTATACCACAGTTGACTCATCTACTCTCCAGTCAGCACTTGGCTTCTTTCTGCTTTTAACTATCATGAATAATGCTGTTATAAACAATTGCATACAAGTCATTGCATGGGTATATGTTTTCATTTCTCGTGGCTAGATACCTAGCGGTAGAACTACTGGGTCATATGACACATTTGGTTTTAACTTTTTAAGAAACTGCCAAGCTCTTTCCAGAGTGGCTGTACCACTTTGATTTCTTATCAGCAGTGTATGAGGGATCCTGTTTTCCCCACCCTCAGCAACACTTGTTACTGTCTGTCCTTTTCAGATCCAGCCATTCTGGTAGACGCAAGATGGTATAGCACTGTGGTTCTCATTTGAATTTCCCTACTGACTAACGATGTTCAGTGTCCTTCCATGCACTCTTGGTGAAATGTCTAGACAAATCTTTTGACTTTTTTTAAATTGGGTTGTGTTCTCCTTATTAAGAAGCTGTAAAAGTTCTTTGCATATTCTAAATACAAATCCTTTATCAGAAATGTAACATGCAAATATTTTCTCCCAGTCTCCTCTCTCTACGTCCTCCTTATTGGCCAACTGTCTGCTCTCTCTCTCTCTTACTGCAACTGTCAGTGAGGAAGGTTACAGGAAGCCGTCTGAAGAGGACAACCATACAACTTGAGAACAGAGAAACATAAAACTAAAAATGTGTTTATCAGGTAATTTCCTTGAAATGTTTCCACAAGAAACTGGATTCAAGCTTTTTAAGCTTACTGAAATCCAAAGATCATTATTACAAAGTCTAGAAAATTAACAGCTTCAGTCATTCTCCCCAGTAAACTTTAATAAATAAAAAGAAAGTAGAGTTTTACCTCCTTGACTTACATTACAAAATAATGTGATGCTGGAACCCCAAAAGGAGGGATTCTAAGAACCTTAATCAATGCCTATGCTGCATTAACCAAAAAACACCTTCTGAATGCCGCTGTGTACCACATACTCAAGGTGAGGTATGGATAGATTGTCTAAACTCTCAAAAGAGTGGATTCTAGGTGGAGACAATCATGGAAAATTAAAAACCATTTTTTCTATCTACTACCAAATCAAGTACCTTAGCTACATGTGATATTTGCAAACAGAAGAGAAGGACACACACAGGAACATAAAAAGAAATAAGTGCCTCTCCACTTACTGCAAACTCCTACATATACTCCTGCCTCCCATGTGCCTTTCCCTGCTATCTTAGCACATATGCAGGGACAAAAGTAACTGCTCACATCAGCCCCAAGTTTGCTTTGTGCTTGGACAGAATGAGGTTACTTGGGGTCTCTTTAAGCAACATCAGTGATGGGACATGAAAGTCCCACATGGTTTTATTTCATGAGAAAGCGTGTGACTTCCCCTTACAGTAAACTGTCCCATAAGCACATTCTACTTCAGTTGCACTTTCCAGAACAGTTCCCAGGAATTCTGCTTTCTATGGTCAATACGTGATGGAAGCCAGAGAACAGGGAACTGATCCAGATGCAGGGAAAGGGATGGGGGAAATCATGTTTGAAAGTATCCAACATTGCACGCACATATGGTCTCAGCTAACCTTTATTAAGATGTCGTGAAGAATGCAAAGCTCAGAAAAGTTAAGGTATGTAGCCAAAGTCATCCACAAGACATAACTCCCAGCAGGGAATTATGAAAGAGGGCAACTCTTGTGTGGCCCAGGTGTTCATCTCCAAAGAGCACATGCTTTCTGAATCGTGGAGGCAATCGCTTTAACTGAAAAGACCAATATGTTATATTTTCAAATTCCTTCCCAACTGATTCTTTCCTCATTTTTCTTTTTCTCCCCAGAAATCAAACCAGGAATAACCTATGGTGAACCCACGCCTCAACTGTCCCCAAGTGTTTCCTGACACGCATCTTTGCTTACAGTGCATCACAACTGAAGAATGGGGCTCAACTTGACACTTGCAAAATTACCAAGTAAGCCGTCAGAAGAGATGTAAAGAAAATCTTACTTTATCAATGACTATTATTTTCAATGTTTGGGAATTTGGGGAGTTTAATGGTCAGAGAACCAACTAACAAAATAAACCAGCATTTAGCTTTGTGTTTCCTTATGTATAAAACAGTAAACACACAGGATAGTATCACTGAGACAAATTTAGCTTACTATCATTTTGTTTTAAACTTTGTTTCATCTAGACATCATCTCTAAAATGACAAGTAGGATTAAATTAATAATATTTATGGAAGATTTTAAACAAACTAGAATCACATATTACTTTCCAGATTTAATAGTTTAAACCAAGGTTCATGAGGTTCCCCAAGAGGCCAGAGATAACACTGACCTAGTCTACGGGGTAACTATTTAGAAAATGATCATACCTAAATACAAAAAATTAGCCAGGTGTGGTGGCGCATGTCTGTAGTCCCTGCTGCTCGGGAGGCTGAGGCACTAGAATCACTTGAACCCAGCAGGCAGAGGTTGCAGTGAGACGAGATCACACCACTGCACTCCAGCCTGGGTGACAGAGCAAGACTCTGTATCAGAAAAAAAGAAAGGAAAGGAAAGGAAGGGAAGGGGAAGGGGAAGGGGAAGGGGAAGGGAAAGGGGAAGGGGAAGGGGAAGGAAAGGAAAGGAAAGGAAAGGAAGAAAATGATCATACCTAGGCAGCTGTGCCATGATAGTGACACCCTATAATTTGAATGACTTTTATTATTTCATTCCCACCTGGCAGGTAGAGCAGTGACATATGTTGATACTTTCACATTTTGTGCCAAGTGACACGTCCCAGTGAACAATGATGTAGCTTCACCAAAGGCAAAAGTGGCAGATTCTTCCCTACTCTGTCATTCATAATGTGACTCTATGAACAAGACAAATGGTAATTAAGCTTTATGTTATAGAATGCACACCAACTAAGTACTAGATACTGTACTCAAAATGTCTGCAAAGCATTTAACTCTCAGATGATCCAGCAAGATGGCTATGTATTCCATTTTACAGTTATGAAGAGGCTAAACCAGCATCGTCAAATAGAACTTTCTGCATTGATGAAAATTCCCTATATCTGCACTGGTCAATCCAGTAGCCAGATGTGGTTACCGGGAAACCTGAACATAGCTAGTATGACTGAGGAAATTAATTTTTAAAATTATGCTTACTTTAAATTTAAATTTTTAAACCCACATGTAGTTTGTGCTATATCTAGCTACAAAGCCCAAGCATTCCCCAACACACATACTCAGTTCTGCACACACACATGCACAAACCTATTCCCCCTGCAAAGATAGCCACAGTTCCCTTACATCCCAAACAAATACCACCCGCACATGTGGCACAAAATAATTTACTATGGAACTAGTAAACTGAGTTCTTATGTCACTGCATTTGTTAATTTAAAAGGAAATGGAATGAGAGTCAGAGAGAATACCAAAGGAAGTTTTACTCTCAATTATCGCTCTGTGTCAAGCCCTGCACTATACAATCCAGGGAATACCACCCTAGTAAACAAGAAGGGATGGGGAAATCATGTTTGATAATATCCAACACTGCATGCACATATTGTGAGAAAACAGTCTTTACACTGTAAAACAGCTGCTAATTTTTCTTAATTGAGTCACCAAGCTATTGTCAATTAAAGATGTTCCCTAACTTGGCCAAGTTCTTTACTGTCAGGGAAGAACAACATGATAAAACTGCCTGGGTGAAGAAAGTCATTCACTTTTAGTGGTCAATGTTACTGAGTGGAAACATCATATAGAGAAATGCTTCTGAGTACACCCATAAGTTTTGGAAATATTTAAGGTAATGACAGAGAATAAATGACGGGCATTAGCTGGCAAAAAAGAATATGATATAGACTTAATTCTAAAAAACAAATTCATCACACGAAACTCTCAAAGTTAAGTTTTGAGCCTTCCAGAGCATCCAGATGAGTAATGGCTCATCTGCTTCTTACAAACCATTTTTCGTCTCTACTACTATATTGTTTCAGCAAATAACTCATAACAGGCTTTAACCATAATTTGTTTAAGCTGTGTTGCCTAAATGTGAAATTTGTGAATGAAATAATAACCAGGCCTAGACCTATCCCATTGAATTAAGAAGTCCTATAGTCCAAAATGTTAATCCTATACATAAACTAAGAAAGCAAATACCGTGAGGTTACACAGTCAACAAGTTCAACACCAGACTGTCTCGAAGCCACAAAACAGTTCAATAACCACTGTGGAAAGAGGTCAATCCTACTTGATCTTTTTAATTTATAAATATATATATATATGTATTTATATATATAAATATGTTAATATAAATATATATAGATATTATAAATATATACATACACACACACAACCTTTTTTGACACTCTGATTGGAGACTATCTTTAATAATAACCATAATTGTTAGGTAAATCATCAGAATCATCATTTAATAAGAATGTGTTCATATAAATTAAACTTCAAAATATTATAATGATAAATGGAACTGACAGGCAATCCCTAGGCAACATTGTGAAGTAGGGGTTCTTGCACTCCACGATAGGTATGCATAGCAGATCCCCAGGTTACCAACACCAGCAGTTGAAATATTCCCTGCCAAGTATGCTGTAGCTCGTGAATTTGTATTTAAAATTATTTTGAAAAGCAATTCACCAGTAACTGTTACAAGGCACAGCCAGCACTTCAGGAGATGACATGGCTGCTCCTTTTCAGGCTGTGTCCCTCAGCTGGACTCTTTATTCTGATTTAAACTCACATGTCCTCTCTATTTCCCTAAGGGTTCTATCCCGGGTTAGATGAAAGTGACTGCTAATCATTTAATTGGGTAAATTAATTCAAGCAGACAACTCAGTTAAAGCCACACATCTTAAGAAGCTCCTAATGTCACTGATACTGATTTGGATCTTATGATACAAAAACAGCCAAGACTACATTAAATCAAAATAGGCTTAAATGATACTATACAAGGAAATATTATAAACTGGCAGTAGTAATATAGATGGCTGCTGAATCAGGCATTTTAACTTGTAAAGCTTAGTAATACCATGGATCTCCTAACAGGCTAGTCCAGATATAAATTACTAGCCTGTGTAAGGATAGTTAGGCCAGGGAAACCAGTTTTTAAAAACACTCACAGTAAGGAATAAAAGGGAAAGAATTAGGAAGAGGACAAGGTTACTTAAGAACAGCCTGCACTTAGATGTCAAACAGCAATTTAGGAATCTGTTTTTGGATTTTAATCATCAAAACTTTCCTGTTTCTCTCCTCAAAGAAGGGAACCAAAACAGATACTAAACTGCCTGTGTGCAGGGCAGTGAGGGCTTAAATTTATGGCGTTATCTCAATAACAAAACCATTCCAAAACATAATTATAACTACAGTAAATATTATTAATTAGAGGGAAGTAAAAATTCAGAAGTGACCTTCCTTCTAATCTTACCTCCAAAAGGTGAATTTATAAATTAATTTCATTAGTTCAGGTTCCCAAAAAACAATGACAATAAAATGTGTTTAAATGGCCAAGAGATTTATTGGGGAAAATGGCTACCAGGGAAAATGGGGCAAGCAGAAGGCTGGCACAGCCTTCCAATCACTTGTGGGAGAAAGAAGGAAGGAAGATTGAGTAGGAACAGTGCAGTGTGAAGAAAGTTCAAAGAAAAAGTTTGAAGACTGGTAAGTACTCCTCCAGCCGAAGTCTTTTGTCAGAGAAACCCCTCCTCTTACAAAAACAGGTTTGTCTTGGTATCCCTGCCATGCTCAGTTACAGGCCCAGAGCAGTCCATGGGAAGCATGGCAGCAGCAAGAATGTGGTGGTAGATCCCCACAGGAGCTGGCTGTCCATCATGCTCCCCACAGTAGGAGACATGAGAGGCCCATGTCCATGGCTACTACATAAGTCAAATGCTCATGACCCAATTCACTGATTATATGATGCAGTGATATGGTATAGGTCTTTAACAACAGAAACTAAAAATTCCAAAAAAGCAAAAGGTTTAAAAATTCCCACAATAAATGCAATAGGTGTAACCTAGCCTTGTAAACAAAAAAAATATATATCAGGTTGCAATTACTTTTAACAAGTTGTCCTCCTTGGCAATAAACTGTAAAATTGCAAAACTTAATAAGAATGAGAAAACGAAATCAACATTTATCACTGGACTACACAAAAACGTATTTGTGGATATTCTTGACTATACAAATGCATTTTAATGAAGAATTAACAGATGATGTGTAAATATTTATAATAATCAGAGGCAACTTTATACCAGCCTACACCTTAAATTCTAAGGTGAAAACAGATTTCAGAGAATCAGCAAGTCAGATCTACATCTATCCAGGACTTTTTTCATATGTTCACTTTAGAAGACAGTAGATTTTCTTTTTATTTACAAAATTGCCAAGACACTTTCTTTCTGTTCCTATCAATGGTCCCTAAAAGATCTTAAGTACTATAAGAAAGTCATAGGCAAAAAATTCAAAATGACCCACTAGTTTTACATCTTCTTAATTCTTAATGATTAAACAGCTTAACACTGAGGCAGGGGAGGGGAAGATGTATTCAAAGAGGGTGCCAAAGACTACAAACCATGTGTTGGCTATTGTTATTTCCTTGTTATAGAAAATTTCAATTTTCTCTCCAGGTTTTGTTGATTATATTTGTAATGATATCAAACATGGAAGTAAGAATCGGGATAATTTACATTGGTATATTTATCTTCAAAAGGCTGGCATAGGGGATCAGAAATGGGACTTTTTACTCAACGGTCCTGAGATGAGGGAGGCAGGGTAGTGAGAGAAGGTCGCTAATTCTTTGACCACTCAAAACATTAACAATGTGCTACCTTTACTCTTTAAATCATTGATGACATCTTTAAGTTCACCTGAAATAACAAAAAGTTGGGTCTGTAAGGGAACCTAGTGGCCTGTGGGCACGGTTGCCAAGCACTGAAGTCCCATCTCCCCACTTCTCCTACAGATAACGAGCTGCACGGCCAAGAGAGTCACAATTCGGGCAACAGGAGCGACGGACCAGGAAAGAACACCACCCTTCACAATGAATTTGACACGATTGTCTTGCCGGTGCTTTATCTCATTATATTTGTGGCAAGCATCTTGCTGAATGGTTTAGCAGTGTGGATCTTCTTCCACATTAGGAATAAAACCAGCTTCATATTCTATCTCAAAAACATAGTGGTTGCAGACCTCATCATGACACTGACATTTCCATTTCGAATAGTCCATGATGCAGGATTTGGACCTTGGTACTTCAAGTTTATTCTCTGCAGATACACTTCAGTTTTGTTTTATGCAAACATGTATACTTCCATCGTGTTCCTTGGGCTGATAAGCATTGATCGCTATCTGAAGGTGGTCAAGCCATTTGGAGACTCTCGGATGTATAGCATAACATTTACAAAGGTTTTATCTGTTTGTGTTTGGGTGATCATGGCTGTTTTGTCTTTGCCAAACATCATCCTAACAAACGGTCAACCAACAGAGGACAATATCCATGACTGCCTGAAACTTAAAAGTCCTTTGGGGGTCAAATGGCATACGGCAGTCACCTATGTGAACAGCTGCTTGTTTGTGGCTGTGCTGGTGATTCTGATCGGATGTTACATAGCCATATCCAGGTACATCCACAAATCCAGCAGGCAATTCATCAGTCAGTCAAGCCGAAAGCGAAAACATAACCAGAGCATCAGGGTTGTTGTGGCTGTGTTTTTTACCTGCTTTCTACCATATCACTTGTGCAGAATTCCTTTTACTTTTAGTCAATTAGACAGGCTTTTAGATGAATCTGCACATAAAATCCTATATTACTGCAAAGAAATGACACTTTTCTTGTCTGCGTGTAATGTGTGTCTGGATCCAATAATTTACTTTTTCATGTGTAGGTCATTTTCAAGAAGGCTGTTCAAAAAATCAAATATCAGAACCAGGAGTGAAAGCATCAGATCACTGCAAAGTGTGAGAAGATCAGAAGTTCGCATATATTATGATTACACTGATGTGTAGGCCTTCTATTGTTTGTTGGAATCTGTATGTACAAAGTGTAAATAAATGTTTCTTTTCGTTATCCTTGCTTGAATCCATCAAAAATATGAATTCAAAGAACTAAAATGATATGAAATGGGGTCATAAATTGAAACTAAGGAAAACATTAAGACACAGCAAAGAGATAAACAAGAGGTAACACATGGCTCAATGGCAGGGTTAATGGTTGGAAGTCTGAGGAGCAGAATGAAAGGGCAGAATGAGCCACAGCAATGTCCCTGCACTGTGGCCATCCTCCAGGAAAAGCTGCTGCTCTGAAGCCACTTTTGCAGAGAACAAAAAGTATAAAAAAGAAAATTATATCTATCCTTGAAGTTCAAGGATAGGAAAAGAACATACTACTTTCCATCTATAAACTAAGATCTTTGGCGATCATCCCCTCGTTCTCTGTGTGTGGGGATTTTTTTTAATTATTTTTTTCCTTTACTCAGCACTATAGAAATGCAGGTAGGGGTGTGTGGGGGGTGTGTGTCTGTGTGTGTGTGTGTGCACGCGCGTGTGTGTGTGTGTTTAAGGGCTTCATTTTTAGGACCCTCTGTGTCCAGGTCAGAGCTCACCTTCAGGGCTCCAAAAGCAAGTAGGAATGAGCCGCAGAAATGCTTCTGCCTCCTCTCCCTACTTCATGCCTCACCTCCACTCCTGTGATGCTCCTGTGACACTACCTTTCATTCCTCTGGGTAAGAGACTGTCCTCCAGCAACATAAATGCCTCGTGGGGGATGCATTAACAGAGGAGGAGCGAAGGCATGTTTGCTGATTAAAAGACGTTATGGTTAACAGTCAAACACACACAAATAACACAGTACAATACTTAGAGTCTTGTAAACTGCAAAGTTCTAAGAAGCAAAAATGAGAGTACAAGAATAACTTAGCTCAACAATGACTATCATTGTCAGGTACAAGAAAAGAATTCAGGGACTACAAAGAATCTTACTCTAAGTGTCTAGTGTCTTACTTTAAGTCAGTCAGGTTTGGCAGAGAAGTTAGTGGCAAAGGGGTTAAAAGTATTATCTGAGGACTTCTATCAAAATATCTGTCCATCAAGATTCCAATTCTATAAATGCAATGGACACTGAAGTGCACGAATTTACATATACCTCAGTTGGTCATTTGCATAGCTATCCCCGCCCCCAATTGTGTGTCACTAGCTAGATTAAGATGGTCATATTTTAGATCAGCTAATTAAGAAAAGGTAGTTTGAAAGACCAATTCGTTTCTGCACTTTCCCCAGAAAGTCATGGGTAAATTACAGCTTCCCTACATATATATAAAAAGGAGGAGCAGACCAGTCTGACCAACATGGAGAAACCCCGTCTCTACTAAAAATACAAAATTAGCCGGACGTGGTGGCGCATGCCTGTAATCCCAGCTACTCAGGAGGCTGAGGTAGGAGAATCGCTTGAACCCAGGAGGCAGAGGTTGCAGTGAGCCGAGATCATGCCATTACACTCCAGCCTGGGCAAAAAGAGCAAAAATCCATCTCAAAAAAAAAAAGGGGGGGGGGAGTAAGCTGTGCTCAGTGACTCACACCTGTAATCCCAGCACTTAGGGAGGCCAAGATGGGGGAATCCCCTGAGGTCAGGCGCTCGAGACCAGCCTGGCCAACATGGTGAAACCCCATCTCTACTAAAAATACAAAAATTAGATGGGCATGGTGACACACACCTGTAATCCCAGCTACTCGGAAGGCTGAGGCAGAAGAATCTCTTGAACCCTGGAGACGGAGGTTGCAGTGAGCCAAGATCACGCCACTGCACTCCAGTCTGGGCAAAAGAGCAAAACTCCATCAAAAAAAAAAGGAGCAATAGTGTGGCTGGGAAAATACCTTCAGTACAACATGTCCTATCCTCTTCATCCTCTGTTTCTACCACACCACAGCCCTCCCAGTCAATAATCTCAAAAACGATATTCTCTACTTCCCTGTTTATATATGCTATTAAATGTATGATCTCTTTAACAGCATCAACGGGCTCCATTAAGCACTTTGAAATTTAGTAAGTACTTCTCTATCCCATATCTCATTTAATCCTTTCATTTAGGCTTCAATTCTAACAGGTCTTTAAGACATTTAAATCCCACCTTAATATTTCTAAAATTAGACTGCTATATAGTTACCGGGCACGTTTAATGTGACAGTAGCTTTATTTCTCCTATGTGGCATTATTAAATCAATGGAATATCTTCAAACATGGGCTTAAAAACAGAGAACATCATCCCAATTTTTAAAAAAAGTCATATGACAAAAACCATCAATATCGCACTGCTTATATTTCATACCAATTCCCATGCTGTGGAATGAAAAGTATTTATCCAGGTCAATGAAAAATGAATCATTTACATGAGCTAAATAACATCAGTGGGAATAATACATGATGCTAGTGTCAGAAGCTACATAATACTCTATTAATATTGAAGAAAATAATTACATTTGATTGCTATTTCAAAACTAGCTTTTGGGAATAAACTAAAATTTGAAATCCAAAATTTCTTACTTAGGGCTTTTGGATTACATTCAGTATTTCAGAATCCTCCCAGAAGGCAATAAATACTGTATTTATTCTTCCTTTTATGCAGAAAAGAAACATATTCAGAGAATTTCCAAAAGGAAAGTTTCTATTCTTCATAAAACTGACATTCAGAGAAACTGATCTTGTAGAAAATCTTCCAATGTGTGTGTTACTGTTATATTCATTCATAAATATTTTATCCTCGATTTGAAACAGTATGATAGTATTTTGCTTCTCAACCATAGTTTGAAGAGAATGGTGCCTAGGGGAATGCATAAATTTAAATACTCAAGTCAAAATTGTGTGTGTGTGTGTGTGTGTGTGTGCACACATGCAAAGAAGAGAATAAATACAACTGAAACATAAAGAAATGTAGTGATCACCATGAGGAAATGTGATATACTAGAAAAAAATAAACAAGAAAACAAGGACAAAATAAAGCTTAGGAACCATTTAAATCTTATAAAGACTGTCTGCAAACTAACCACCACAAGAAGCCAATTAACAAATCCATAAATACTAAGCACATACCATATAAAAAGATATTGTGCTCAGCATGATAAATAAAAGAATCTCTGGATACTCCTAAATGACTTCTAAAGTTAAATAGTTAAGCACAAACATTTTCGATTTTCAACATAATACAAGTATCATAGTAGACACAGAATTCAGCACACTCCCCAGTCCTCCATCACCATCTAGTGGTAAAACTCACAAAACAGGTGAAGAAAATTCAACTTTTGTCGTATTTACGGCATTTGAATTCACAGTAACACAGTCTAGCGCTTTGCTACAGTTTTCCTTTAAACATCTTTATTAATGCTAATATATACAAATATGTATCGTGCAGCTGCCTAGTTCAATGTAATATGGAAATGCTTGACAAGAATAATTAATGTCGTCAAGTTTTGTTACAGATGTAAAAAAACAAAAACTAACAAGGCTATAATAACACGAATTTCATGGGAAAATGTTACGAATATTGACTGCTCTTTCTAAATTAACTTATAGAAAAAAAATTTTAATGTATAATTTATCTATAGTTTCAAAAGTAGACAAAATCATCATTAGAATGGAACAGGGAGGAGTAACACTATCAGTGTTAAATAAAATTTTCCATCAATTTAGCAAGAAACTCATAAGAGTCATTTTGAATGCAACTTTTATTTTGAATACTCTTAAAGTTTTCTTATAAGCCACAATGAAAGGAAATCATCTAAAATTATAAAAATGATTAAAAAAAAAAAAAGTCACCCTTAGAGACACACATCTCTTTTTCTCCTTAGTTGGAAACTCAAGATACAGAATTAAATTGGAAATTCCTTTTATTTCAATTTAGGCAAACATTCTTAATAATTAAGTAAACTGGCCAACTTCTCTTTGAATTATGTTAGAGTACGGTCGCAAGTGGTGGCTCACGCCTGTAATCCCAGCACTCTGGGAGGCCAAGGCAGGCGGATCACAAAGTCAGAAGTTCGCGACCATCCTGGCCAACGTGATGAAACCCATCTCTACTAAAAGAACACAAAAACTAGCCAGGCATGGTGGTGTGCACCTGTAATCCCAGTTACTCAGGAGGCTGAAGCAGGAGAATTGCCCAAACCCGGGAGGCAGAGGTTACATTGAGCCGAGATTGCACCACTGTACTCCAGCCCGGGTAACAGAACAAGATTTTGTCTTTAAAAAAAAAAAAAAAAGAATTGTGTTCGAGAATATTCAGTGGTTGTAGTTGGGGCAGACTCCCCAGCAACTCCTAGAATTGAACCACACATCTGATTGATTTAATGAACAAGAATCTGCAAATAGATACCAGGTTTCCCAGAGTCTCCAAGTCTAGGTATAGGTTTAAATGTTACATGCAAGGCTTTCCAACATTCTGGACACATTTACATAAATACATATGCAGACAAACACACAGCACATATAACTGAGGCTAACAAGTTTAGCATAAAGAATGTAAATCAGCCCCTTAACCCATGATAGTTTTTAAACAGTCTTAAAAAGTTATATCCAATGCTTAAGATGGTTACTGCTAGCCTAAAGCAAAATATCTTTCATAACATAGAAAGCCATCTGTCAATTACCCAACGATGAATTACCTCTACGTATTTTTCAAAAAGCCTGAACCATATCATACGTCTTTGAATAGTTCTTGACTTCCTCTCGGTATATAACTTATAAATACAGCGTGAGTATCTTTTTCTACACCTTCTATATAGAATTGTCATGTTCCTTTGTAAGTATGAGTCAATTTCCAACATTTTATCCTTTGTGCTTTCCATGTCATGAAATATTTCAAAAATTCCTTAATTGTGAAGTTTCTTGTCAGCATCACTTACTCTGGGATATCTCATCCGTTCATTGTAGATGTTAAAAATTTTGCCTTTACTAAGTTCATCTAACAGCATATTATAGAGGTTTAACCTTCCCCTGATTAGCTATTTATTTTGTAATAACATATGCCTGTGATTCAAATTTCACTTCCTATATTATCTCTTTTCATTTCTCTCCTGAACTTTCATTTTTGTTGGTACACTCTCTTTCAAATATCTCTTTTTGTAAAATGTCATGAGGTTTATTATTGGCAAACAAGGAGGCAACACAACTACACACTTTGCTGCCACCTGTGCATGAACTGAATACCAGATGAGCAGTGACCAATCACCAACAGACTCTGAAAGAAGTGAAATGATTGGCCACTCCTGTATGTTATTTACATGATGATCTGTGAACTGGAGAACTAGCAATTAAGTTTGGTCTTTATGCAACTACTTACAGCTAATATACTGTGGTAACTAAAATGTGGACTGTTGCAGGGAAACTGGTATCATTTAACTAAATCATAACTCAAATATATTTCAGAACTGTGAAATCAAGGACTGCCTGCCTATAAGTGTATATGTAACCGTAATCATAAGTCAAAGGAAAAATGGAGAGAAAAATATATAATGACATGTAATGTAACATGTAAATGCTTAGGCACAACTATTTGAAATAATGTCATTCATCCATTCAACATGAAGTGGTAAAATGCTTGGATCTATCCATTTAATTATGTGAATTTAACAGATACAAATATTTGTGACCCAAACACAACTTACATTATTACCATTAGTGATGTGGATTTCCAAAATAAATAATTCTTGACAAGATTCCAAATAAGAGTATTTAGTAGACAGTAGCTACATACTTGGAAAAATTAGGCTGGTGTATATTAAACCAGACAAAATACGTTTATATGTAAAATGGACTTAAATTATAGGCTCAGATATTGATGAACAAGCTTTTCACCCATGGGAAAGTTAATGGGTCACTCCCATAAGCAGCACAGGACAATTCTTCACCATGTAAGAATTGTGCCTCATACTTTGCATACTATAAAGCATTCATGGCCCCAGCCACTGAACACAGGGACAACAAGAAAATATCCTGAAATCAACAAATACTCTCTGGGCAGTAATGCTGACAGTGAGAACCCTGATGGGGATTCCTGAGCCATTTGTGGAAAGACAGAAGAATATGACCAAGGTTTCAAGCAATATAGAAACCTAGACCTCTAGATATCAGTAGGTACCAACCAAATTTGGGAAGGGATAGAGTCTTAATAAATAAACAGTAAATATAGGGTAAACTTTTTCTTGGCCACTTCTATTAATCACAAAAAAATGGTTAAAAAAAAAAAAAAGAAAGCAATGATTTCTATAAAGTTTATTATGAAGCTTCAATAGATGTCTGCTTTGAAGTTTTCTACAAATGCTATTTGAAAGGTACTATAGATATATAGATATACTTTGCATAGAAACCCCTAAAGTGGCAAGTTAAAAATAGTAATAATGATCAAATCTTACATAATGCTCATCAGTCACTGTCCTACATGCTTTACTTTTTAAAAAACCTTTAAATCGCCACAAGAACCTTATATAGTAGATGTCCTATTACAGATGAAGACACTGAGGCACATCTAGCTAGGAAGTGAAGTGATGGCGGCAGGTTTTGAAGCTCGGGGGTCTGACTACAAAGTCCATGCTGTCACCAGGACTGCAACACTTTCCGTCTCCACCCCTCCAAGGAGGCCCCTTCCCCCTGAACTGATTTAACAATACCATCATATACCCAGGCCCCCTGAACTGAAAATCTGAGTGCCCTCTTTTCTTCATTCCCATGAACAACCTTCTACCAAATCCTGCCACTCCGCCCCCAGAAATAGACAATGCAGGTCTCTGCCCCGCCTGGCCTGATACCCACTGTAGCTCAACCCCAATGGTAGCATGTCTGGTCTCATGGATAAGAAAGGATTTTGGAGGTGCGCATCCCACTGGATGCCACCTGGACCCCACCTCTTATTTTGTGCCACACTGAGAGAGGAAAAATAAACCAACTGCCATGATTTACATTGATGGCAATACTACTTGAGGCCTTGATTTTTCTGCTCCTTCCCAGTCTTTTGCATACTCTTTTCTAGAACTTTTAACACTGAATGATAATTTTTTAATAACATTAAAATACCTAATGTCTGTTGAGCACTCCCTACATATCAGCACCCGACTTGTATTAACCCATTTAATCCCCAAAACAAACCCATAAGGAAGTACTAGCATTGCCCCTAATTAGAGAGGAAGAAGTAATTTTCTAAGGCTAGGGTTGAAGCTGGGAAGCCCTCTCAACTAAAGCCTGAAAAAACTGCTTAATAAGTATAACAGAAAATATCTAAGAGAATATTAGTTTAAGCCAGTCAATCAATCATACACTTTCAGTCATTTTATTCACTTATAATTATAAAATAGAATGGCTCGTGTAATTTATTGTCAAAACCAGGACACTTTCGAGAGTGAAAGTGTTACTCACTGAGCTGGCACAGCAGGTTTCAACCGGGACTGTGTGGGCAAACAAGAATATATGCCCCTATGTTCACAATACATAGGAAAATATGTCTATGTTAGGACAGCATTACCTAGTAAAACAAGCAGCTTAAGATAAGGAAAAAGAACTCCATGAATCCAGCCATTTCATCAATGAGAAGCTCCTCCTGCTGTGAAGCTTCTTCCATGGAGCTAACACAAACTGGGAACCCCTGGATGCTGGATTAGCAGCTATTCAACAAAAATCTCTCATGGATACTTTCTAGGAGCATGGAGAACAGTTTTCTGAGTTAGCGCCTGTTGCTTGAAGTTTTGCTTAATACCACAAGAAGGAACACAGTCCACCCAAGGTGAATATTTGATTGCTTTTGCTTGCAGAAGGAATAAATAATCTAAATTCTAATTTATATTTTTTCTCTACTCCAAAACAAAACTATCAGAAATCTTTCCTAATACTATTGACTGGTAGGTACAATATTTATGTTCTGTATTGATTTCAAAAGACCTTTAGAGACAGACACCACATTTGCCTTTCCAAGGCACCGGTCTCCCTGCAGACCACAACTACATGAAAAGCTGATCAGGAGGTAGAGCTAGGTGAGGGCACAGAGTACTCTAACTACAACAGCGGGGTCACAGGAAGTCTGTGATTCTTCTGAGAGAGACTGATGATTGCAAAGCCCAATCAAGTAGAAGGTGGGCTCTGAATAAATCCTTCTATCATAATTAAGTCACAAAAGTGTAACCACACACCGTCACACAGCTCACCTCTCTTAGCTCATTCCTGCTGCTGTAAAAAAATACTTTAAACTGGGTAATTTATAAACAGCAGAAATGTCTTGCTCACAGTACTGAAAGCTGCTAAGTCTAAGATCAAGGAGCCAACAGATTCCGTGTGAGGTGAGGACTTATTCCTCATGGATGGTGCCCTGTGTCCTTACATGGTGGAAGGCCAAAGGGCCTCTTTTATACAACCACTGATCCCATCCACAAGGGCTCTACCTCATGGCCTAGTCACCTCCCAAAGGCCCCACCTCTTAATACCAACACATTGGGGATTCGATTTCAACATATTTTTTCTTTTATTATTTTTTTTATTTCAATAGGTTTTTGGGGAACAGGTGGTGCTTGGTTACATGGAGAAGTTCTTTAGTGGTGATTTTTGAGATTTTGGTGCACCCATCACCCGAGCAGTGTACAATGTACCCAATGTGTAGTCTTTTATCCCTCGCTCCCTCCCATCCTTCCCCCTGAGTTCCCAAAGTCCACTGTATTATTCTTATGCCTTTGCATCCTCATAGGTAAGCTCCCACTTATAAGTGAGGACATATGATGCTTGGTTTTCCATTCCTGAGTTACTTCATTTAGAATAATGATCTCTAACTCCATCCAGGTTACTGCAAATGCCATTAATTCATTTCTTTTTATCAACACATAAATATTAGAGGGACACAAACATTCAGACCACAGCACACTACCTCATGACCACTGAGAATCAGACAAGTGAACTAGCATAGCTGTTCCTTAAATGACTCATTCAAAGACTAAATATAAAAATTTGGGCTGGGTACAGTGGCTCACGCCTGTAATTCCAGCACTTTGGGAGGCCAAGGTAAGCGAATCACCGGAGGTCGGGAGTTTGAGACCAGCCTGACCAACATGGAGAAACCCTGTTGCTACCAAACTACAAAATTAGCCAGGCGTAGTGGCACATGCCTGTAATCCCAGCTACTCGGGAGGCTGAGGCAGGAGAATCACTTGAATCCGGGAGGTGGAGGTTGCAGTGAGCCGAGATCACGCCATTGCATTCCAGCCTGGGCAACAAGAGCGAAAACTGTCTCAAAAAAAAAAAAGGCCTCACTGATTCTTCATTCTGATTAAACTAACTGGTCCATACATAACAGCATAAGAATAACTGTTGTGCTCAAATTATTAATTATAAAGATATTCAGCTCTCTACAGCATTAATTGCCTAAAACCACAGTTCTGGTCAGGCCACCAAGGAAATTAAATTACCAAGATAACCACACAACCCTCCCACAACCCAGAACTAAAAATAAGTGTGCCTAGCTAAAATCATTTGCTGGCCAGAGATGACTGTTCTACATAATTTCAGGTGTGGCTTATTCTTTGGGTAGAAAAAAACCAAACAAACAAAACTGTACGTGTGATCACCCACTGCACTTCCTTTGACTTCAATTAACCCTCAGTCAAGTTCCCTGAAAAGTCAATACCACAAATCTTTCCTTAAACTTGCTGAGGCCATGCTCCTCCCACACATAGTGGCAGGATGAACAAGCAGCAATGTTTATCAGAACAGCTGTGGGAAAGTTTATCTGACAAAAACGAAGTATGTTCCTACATTCCTTAAGTTTCATTCCAGCTCACTCGGGGACTTTCCAAGGCCTTGTTTTCCTAACTTGTCCTATCACTGCATTAAAAAGCTGAGCAGTTAGGGTGCTGAGTAAATAAACTGTCTGATAAAGCAGCATGTCATCCTCTTAGTTACTTGTCCTAAGTTGAATCATTATGCAGCTCAGGGATTCAGACACAAAAAAACCCCACAAAAGGTGTTCAAAAGTGTACAACTACAAGTGATTAGATGATTTAACACACTTGGGATATTATTTAAAATATTCAGAGTCATTGTTCTCAGATAATTTCCATTGTCTCGTTTATCTTTACTTGCAGAACAAGAGCACAGAGTTGGGGAATATTCTCTGTCTTCCCCACATTCCGGTTACAGATACTCAATTAACAAATACTTCTGAGTACCTACTATGGTACTGAACACCACGGGTACAAAATGAAGCCAGCAAGGATGGCTACGCATGATACAGAAACACAGGCCACATAAGAAGAGTAATGACAACACTGAGGTATTAGGGGCATGTCCAAAGATGTGGTGAGTCTTGCAAGCAAATGGGAACAAAAGGAAGATAATGAGAGATGACACATTTGTAAGACCTGAAGGTGAAAAAGAAAATGCTTTCCTCTGCTTTCTCAGCATCTTTCCAAAAAAAAATACTGAAAAGAGAAAATACACACACAAACGTTTTTGTTTTTGTAACAAAGTTCTAAATTCTGATTCTTTGCTATTATCAACCGAGATTCAGTTCTTCTGATTTTCAAGAATTAAACCCAATCTATTGCTAGCAATACAGAAAATCTGTTTGCACACTTCAACTAATTGGGATTAGACAATCAACCATGACTCAATGTTAGTATCCATACCAAAGTGAGGTTTTGTGAACTGCCTATAAAATATAGGCACCTATTAATTTTTTCAAAACTGTTACTTCTTTCAATCTACCAGAAGGGGGTGATATTGTACCAGGCATTTGTTTCTCCATTGTAATTATGAGATGAAGGCAAGTGCACAATTGCCAATGACGTCCCATGTCCTGTCACTCATTGCAAGAGGTTTAACAAAAAGGCATTATTTTATAATGCAGTGACTTAAATCACAACTTAATGATATAATTTCTGCCCCCTTTCTCCACTACTCTAAATCAACAAGCTGGTAGAACTGAATGCTTCACATAGAGAAAAAGAAAAAGGCATGTCTGCATTTGATGTTTTCCCATAAGATTACACTTTTTCAATGCACTTTTTCAATTACTTTACTACAAAGCTCAAAAACTTTATGGCACACTAAATTATGAAGTCCTGAGCATGACATTTCGGATCTCCCACATTACGCACTGCTCCACCGTTGCTGGTTTTCCTAACATTAAACCTCGGCTCACATCGTTCTTTTAATACAGTATTAAGTTGACTTTCACCCCCATTCTACAAGTAAAAGAGCCATCCAGCAAGAAGCATTTTGGATGTCAGTTCCTTCAGAGATCCTATAGAGGACAATTTCCAAATATGCTTCCTTTAAACATCCTTGTACACTGTACTTTCATAAAATGTTTACACTAGGCCTTTACCAAAATCCTCTGTATTCTTATCTCAATATCCTTTTATCAACATCCAGTGAGATCCTTTCGGCAGCCATGCCCCCCAACACATACAAAATACACACACAATTATAAATCACTTGCCAGCAAAAAAAAAAAAAAAAACTAAATTATATAACCCAGTAAATATCTGCTATGGTTAAAATAAATTCATTGAAAATGTTCATATTTATCTGAAAATCCATCAATAGGTACTAATTAAACAAATTATGGAATACTACAAAGCTACAAAAAAGAATAAGGTCTATACAGGGCTCACACGAACAAGTCTCCAAGGGAGCAAGTGGGGACGAGGCCGGGTGCGCTGGTGTCTTATTCACTATGCTCAATAAAGCAACCAGAGACAGGCAGGGGAAGGGCAGTAACAGTGAAGTTGTCTCCGTACTTATTTTAAAGAAAAATGATTTCAAAAGACATATGGTAACAATTATGCATAGCTGAATTCTGGGGTAAGGAGCAAAATAGGACATTTACGGAATCAACATGTGAGCCAGCCAGTTATTTATGATCTGTTGATGACGGGCTGGATAGAAACTGACTGGAAACAGTTACAGACATATTTGGGGATTACGTGTGTTAAACTCACTCTATTTGTAGTATGAATACACAAGGGATGTTTATATATAACCAGTCCTATTACTAATAAGGCAGGGTCCTGCCTGGAAATGGTATCAGACAATGTGTGGGCACATGGGGTGGGCTGGGGTGGTTGTCATATCAGGGGTATGTTGAGGGCTCTGAGAAAAAGATTAGTCAGGAGGAAATCCACAATATTTTAATCTAAGGATTCCACAAAAGGAAATGGGAATTCAGAACTATTTAGTATAAATCAAAACACCACAGATAAAAGGAAAATATTGACTATTTTAGATTTTGTTTTTTAAAAGATTCTTCATGCAAGGACCAAGCCCTCTATTATTTTAATTATAATGTTGTTATTGGCTATGCTGTATTATGCCTGGTGTCTAGTGTTGAAAAGAGTCGTTATCTGTGTTGCTAAAAGTCATAATAAATTTTTTTTTTTTTTGAGATGGAGTCTCACTCTGTTGCCCAGGCTGAAGTACAGTGGCGTGATCTCAGCTCACTGCAACCTCCACCTCCCAGGTTCAAGTGATTCTCTGCCTCAGCCTCCTGTGCAGCTGGGATCACAGGCGCACTCCACCACACCCAGCTAATTTTTTTTTATTTTATTTTATTTCATTTTTGTATTTTTACTAGAGATAGGATTTCAACATATTGGTCAGGCTGGTCTGGAGCTCCTGACCTTGTGACCTGCCTGTCTTGGCCTCCCAAAGTGCTGAGATTACAGGCATGAGCCACTGCGCCCAGCCTAAAATATCTAATTTCAAAAACATACAAAGACAGAATAAATACTGTCTGTCAGGCTAAAATACTTTTTCAAACATTAATACTTACTTCCAATTCAAATAAAGGAAAATGTGTACAAGCTAAACTGTGATTTAAGCATATCCACAAAATGTCCAGCACAACCTAAAGACTACTTCAAAGTTCAGTCTCGCCACTTTCTAGCTTAGACAACTCTGAGTTAAATTTTCTGAGGCTCTATTTTCTTACCTGTAAGAAAAGGAATAGTTACTTCTCCAAGGGTTGCCAGGTGTTTTGGCTGTGAAAGGATCTAGCAGGGAGAGAGTACGCTTCAATCAAGTGTATGAGTATGTGCATTTGAGACTTGATCCAATCTTTGCAGATGAGCTTTCCTTTCAAGTGCCTGGCTGTCTGCCCCCTCCCCACCCCTCATCATCCTTGTCCTGCTATGTGCCAATAACACCACTGAACAGAGGTCACAAGCTGACTGCTCACAAGTCAAATACAGTGCACAGTCAGGTTTTATTTTAGCCCACAGGATATTAGGTCTACACTGGTTTGTAAGGTATTCGATTTAGACACCAACAAATGAAATCAGAGGAGACATATAAGGGCAGTAGCAGTGCACAGGCTCCAGGCTCTGCCAGGGTTTAAATCCCAGCTCCAGCGACCTGATGTAACATCTCCATGCCTCAGTTTCCTTGAGAAAAAGATGAGGAAGAGGAAGTAGACAGACCTACTTTACTCATGGGGTCATTGTGAGTAATCAAGTTAAAACATAGAGTGTTTAGAACAGCACATGTAAATCAGCGTTTCATGTTCTGAAGACACTGGGTCATCCCAAGATGCAGCCCATAACTCTGGCAAGCTTCCAGACACAGCTGACCCCCTCGGTGGGCCCTTTAGCTCTCCACTTCTCCATAATCCCTCTACTGCCAAGTGTCTTACATAGAGTCCAACCCATTTGTACCACCTGCCACGAGGGGACCACCTGTAGGACTATCCTTTTGGCCTTGGACTTAGCAACTCCCGGCATTAAGAGGAAAGCAAGGAGCTCCAGTCAAAAACATAATGTTCTCCCCAGTCATACTTAATAACATGTATGTGGAACACCCCACGGGGAAGTCAAGAAGCACAAAAGGGACCTGGAACAATTAATAGGTGTTTTTGAGACTGTCAGAGTAAACAGCATCTCCTGCAATAAATCAGGGAAGTCTTGAGAGTCTCAGCTTAGAGATATTGTTCATGCCAAACCATCCATATGATCAGAAAAATGTTTACAAGTGGAGGACTCTGCAATGCGCCCTGGTAATAACCAGGCTCTAGCGGCTCCTCCTCACGTCCCATTGTCCTTAAGCTTATTTACCCACCAGATCTCACTGCAGCTGAAGCTAACAAGCCTTTCTATGCACAAAAGTATTCTTAGCCCTTCAATCAAAGCATCAGTGAGGACTATTGGGGCCCTCTGGAGGTCTGAAGAAGAGTCCCTCTGGCAGGGAGACACGGGGAACTTCTCTAAACAAGCTCTGTGTCTCACAGGTATTTGCCAAGGATAAATAGTGACTAGTAAGTCTGTGAGGCAGAAAATAAGAAAATACTCTTGAAGAGGGAAATAACTCTTTGGGTATGTGTTTAGTCACTACTCCATCTCCAATGTTCAGAACACTGCCTCCTACATATCAAGTACGTATAAAGCAACTAGAATAGTAACTGGCATGTCATAAGCCAGTTATAATTATTATAACTGTAAATGTATAGTTATGTTTTTAAGGCAAGCTGAACTTTACTAGCTGTTACTCATAATTTAGCAATGGAACAGCCTAAGTAAATACACTTCAAGTGCAGGAGCCTTATAAGGTAAGCTTTTCAGCCCCTTGTTTTCTTTCTTTCTGGTTCTGAGTTTCACACTTTGAAGAGGACTCTGTAGCCATCTTCTGAGAACTTCCAAATCTAATGGCACTAATAGTCAATGGGAAAGACTGTGGAGCACTGCAGGACATCACCAATTATACTACAGAGCCTGAAAGGAACAAAAAATATGAAGACTTTCAAAATAGTAACACAGACAGCACAAACACCAAAATGTTAACACGCGAGGAGTTTATCTGAAGTTCTACTTGTGATCTATTTATCAGTAATGTTCAAATACGGGAAAATTCATGTGGGAAAAATGACAATGCAACTCCTCTTATCTAGAAGATGTAGACACTGGTGTCAAAATACTTCTTTATTCTGTTAATTCCGCATTTCCAGGTAGCTCCAACTACCCATCTCTGCGAGTTATACTGTGAAGGTGCTGACAATTTTCTGTGAGGGTGCTTCAGAAAGAACCATATCTTACACATCAGTTCTCCACCTCACACCACATGTTGAATTTGACAATGGCAAAGGTTAGAAAACAGGTTGTTGACTGGCTGTGCATCAGATGATGTAAGGATGTGGGGAAAAGTAGGAGGAGAAATAAAAAAGCAGGACTGTTTTTGCATTACTGGAGGAAAGGAACTAGCTCAGAAGTCAGCCTGACACCCACAGAGATTAAAACGTCTCTTCCTTCCTCTTTGTTTCCACGTCCCAGTCTTCAACAAATTCTATCTGACCACAGCAGCAGACGGACCCACTATCTGTGGTTTCTTTCAAGTTCCTGATTTTTATCCACAGTTGAAGATGAGCAAGAACTCTGTAACAGTGTCACCTTGGAGCCTGCACTGAGAAGTATTTCAAAATGAGTGAAGCGTGACTCTCACAGATGAAGGCCTAGACGCAGGTAAGGAAACAGCTTTTCCATGAAATGACTTGCGTTTATGTGAATGGTGCATGGGAACAGAAAAGATTTCTGAGCTGGACAGCAACAAAGCTAAGGAACACTGAACCATTGCCACTCACATTTTTCTCAGTGGGTTACTTTTTGTTTGACAACTGTAATTGGCATATGAATATATTTCCCTATGCTAATATGGGGATCCAATACTGAAATATCATTTATGATTATTTAGGATTTTCAATAGTGGCTGTCAAAATATATGTGATGAAGAGATATCAAAGAAAATGTTTAAAAGGTAGCCATCCAGGACAAACATTTCAAAAGCTCGTAAATATGTATTAAAATTGCTTCTCAAAACTACAAAATCAATTAGAATAATACTTAGGTCAGTATGTTTTTGTTTGCAATTGTATATATGTACAGATATACAGTTGCATTTACTTGTACATACACTTATATAGGCAAAAGCTTTTATCTTTGTCATTATTAGGGTAAGTTAACACCTAATAAAATAAAATGCCTTTAAATTGTAAATCACAAAAATATATGTCCTATGCATAGCAAATATTTGAGTTCATATGCTACTTATTTATAGTCTATGACTAATCAACTAAATTACTTACAATTCTTTAAATATTATAAATTAAATTACATTCAGGAGAATTAGCACAGACCCACAACATCAGCTTATTCAACCAAGCCCATGCAATCCATCCTGTCTATATATATTCTTTTTAACCAAGGACAATCAATCCTATGGAGAAAATGAATCAAAGATCACACTAGTAAAAAAAATAGTTTGCATATTCATCTTTCTAAAACATACAAACTTGATAATCAGTTTTAGCACTAGAAGAAAAACCTAGCCATTAAGTTAAAAAGAAAACAATGTACTCAGAAAATACCAATGGCATATTTTATGATTTGTAAACATGCAATGAATTTTATATTTTGATAAAATTTATGAATACTATATATACAAACAGGCATACAATTGTGCACACACAATTAACACACTGGTATATATGAATGAACTGTATATTGCCATGTCTGGCAAAAAAAAAAAAAAATGGCGGGGGAGGCCAGGCATGGTGGCTCACACCTGTAATCCCAGCACTTCGTGAGGCCAAGGTGAGTGAATCATTTGAGGTCAGGAGTTCGAGACCAGCCTAGCCAACATGGTGAAACCCTTATCTCCACTAAAAATACAAAAGTTAGCCAGGCAGTAGTGGTACATAACTGTAATCCCAGCTACTGAGGCAGCTAAGGAAGGAGAATCGCTTGAGCCTGGGAGGTGGAGGTTGCAGCGAGCTGAGATTAGGCCACTGCACTCCAGTCTGGGCGAGACAGTGAGACCCTATCTCCAAAAAAAAAAAAAAAAAAAAAAGTGGGGAGATTCCAAGGTACTCAAAGCATGAAGACTCAGGGGAAGTGGGTAGAGTGCAGAGAAAGAAGTATAATTTGCCTACTTCACAGCTGAAGCAGGTACAGAGGGTGTGACTATCCTGAGCAAGGCCACCCAGCTTATCTACTCAGGAGCCTTGAATCCTCTGAGCACAGGGAGGACGCCTTCACTCCATTCACCATGGGTGGCTCCTGCAGCCCACAGGATTCCAATCAGCCCAGCCTCACTATAGGTATATCCACTCCCTGCCCTTCCACCAAGCCACCCAGTCACCATCACCATGTCCTTCAATCTTCCATCCTCTTCAACCATGTATTTTTAGGATACTATTTAAAATTCCCCGGCTATAAAAATGTTTTCTCTAGTACCATGTACATTTACTTTGAGAAAAAGTTATAGCTAAAAACAAATGATTATTAATTATTGCTAACATGTTTAAACAGAATACAAGTGGACAGGAAAAGGGGAAAGGAGTAGGGAAAAAAGCCTCTCAATGTCAGGAGTGCCCCTCCTCCCCACCTTATCAGTAAAACAGCACTGTAAGGATTAAATCAGATAATATTTGTAAAGTCTTTAACACAGTGATGCAGCTATGCGTTGTTTAACAATGGAGACACATTCTGATAAATACATCCTTAGGTGATTTCACTGTTGTACACACATCATAGATTATAATTACATAAACCTAGATGATAGAGCACACGCCATTATACAACTCATTATAATCTTATGGGACTACAGGTGCATATGCAGTTCTTCACTGACCAAGATACCATTATGCAGTGCATGATTGTATGTATAAAAAGTATTCAGTAAATAAGGTCTGACATCATTATTTTCATTATAAAAACTAATTTTATCAAGGTAAATGTTTATGTAATTAGATATCAGACTACTTAGAAACATAATTCAGATATTTCAATACCTTTGTAGATCAAAACAGGGAAAAATATAACATAAAACTAGCTACAATATTGCTTTTCAAACTTTAACCCACATCAGAATCACCTGGAAGGCTTGTTAAAACACGGTTCCCTGGGCTTTATCCCCCCCAGAGCTTCTGATTCAGTGTGACTAGGCTGGGGCTTAAGAATTTGCATTTCTAGCAAATTCCCAGGTGAGGCTGAATGCTGCTGACCTGAGACACACTTTGGGACCCACTTATGTACAGAGGAATTCCACAGTTGCATTTGCCTTACCAACAAAACTGTCTACAAGTTCCTCATTCAATCTAAGCTAGTTAATTAGTGAGCAAAATAATGAATAAATGCTTAAAAATAAAAAGACTATATTATCCCCATGATTAAGCATATTATTTACGACCAAAAGAAAAAAAAAGGAAGATTGACAGATATTTCCTACTACACCTATGATGCTTCTAAAGTGCTGAACAGAAGAATACTGTTCCCTAGAGTAACGTTCACTCTATAAAGTGCTTCTAGAGTGAATTTAGATGTTGAGGCTTCCCTAAGCCTAAGGCTCTGAGAACTCAGAAGTCATCAGGTTTATTCCATTTGGCTCCAGGATTTCCTTAAAAGCTAGGTCGGTCACAGGTGAGCTGTTTCAGCCTCCCAGTGTGAGCGGTCTCTAGAATACCAAAAACAGACCAGTCCAGGAAGTAGGCTGACGCCAACACAAGCATATTCTGCCATCGTGTCACGAGCATCCTCAGCCGCCAAAGGCTGTCTAGTGGAGGATGATGAACAATAAGGAGAGTTTCATTTAACTGAAAATTATATCAGTACAAGACTGCCAAGTTTGTTTGGGTAGAGCAGTGCATCGCAAAGTCTAGGGCCTAGACCAGCTGAATCAACATCACCAGTGAGCTTGTTAGACATGCAAATTATTGACTCCAAACCTACAGAATCAGAAACAATGGGGGTGGAGCCCAGCAATCTGTTTCAACAAGCCCTCCAGGTAATTTTGTTGCACATTCAGTTTTGGGTGACCCCGTGTCCTGGGACAGCTCCAGTTTTTACCTATTGTCTGGGCATAATTGAAAACAGTGCCTCCTTTCTATCTCAAAAGTGTCCTTGACCGTACAATAAATTAATTATGGTCATCAGCATGATCACCCTGCCAGTTCATACTGGATGCTAAGAAGGCATTTCAGTGGTCAGATGCTGTCTACTGCTTGGGACTTCAAATTAGCTTCAAGTCTGCTGCTGTATTCTGGTGCTACACCCATAGCCTCCCCACCATCACCCCGCAATACTAAAAGATGCATTGCCTCCTAAAAGTCTGAGCAGCACAGCTAGATACATCAGCTTCAGCACAAATATCCTATCTTGATAAGAAAAAATACCTACAACCAAACTATATAAAATCTATTTTAAATTCCCAGCTTCCTAAGTAGTGTGAGGAATCAGGTCTCCAAAACCCTCTTTCCTGAATTTTTTGGTTCTTCTTTACAGGGAGTTTTATTTTCCTCCCTAGCACCCTTAAAAAGCATAAAACTAGTAATTAATGAACGCTATTTTTATAGTAATCATTCAGCTACATTAATTCACTGAAAAACCAAGTTTACCACAGCAAAGCTTCTCAATCCACCTGTTCTTTTAAAGTCAAAGTGAAATACTGGTCATATGTTTTTAGATCTGATTAAATTCCTTTGAAATTTTTGTCTTTACTCGGTATAAATTAAATTGCCAGCTTTTTATTCTTCGCTGAAACTTCCCATCTGTTGTTTTTGAAAAACATCAAAGGCCTTAGATATCATGTTCTGACCCCTCATCATTCAGAGAACAGGCAGAGAGTTGTGGTGGCTTCTACCCAATTATATGACATCTGCTGTTGAGGTTAAGGTATCAAAGAAAAGAGGAAAAAATCAATTATTTGACTTCTGAGGTTTGACCCAAAGCAATCCGTACACTTGTGGTGTGATCACTTGGAAAAAAGAAAATCTGATCCTCGAAACTTTCCAGGATCATACACACTTATTTTCATCACATCACTCAAAGCCTCTAGACTCTAGGAGCCATTTATACCAAGCAGATGGGAAATGTGCCACCTTCTATAGTGGGAGAGATACCTGGCTGGAAAGAACTCACCTGTTGCTGATGCAATCTTCTTAGTGAGTCCAGCCCTAAGGTCAAAGGTTGGCAGGAGAGCTCATACAAGGCTTCATCTAAGAACATTTCCATCCTGCTACAGATGATGAATGAAATTCCCTTCTCACTCTAGAGATATTTCAGTCATTTATTCATTCAACACTGATTCCTTACCATGAGGCAGCCAACATTCTAGGATAGTAGGGATGGTGTGATGAAAAGGTTCTGGGCCTCTTGTAGCTTACATTCTAACAGACACATCAACAAACCTTAACATCATCAGCCCTAGGAATTAATAGTCATTCAGTTATGACAACAATCTTTGGGCATATTATAAGATTACATTTTTATTTCCTTAATGGGGATTTGGAGACGATTCCAATCTCATCAGAAGTCATTTACTGACTAGATCCAAATCCCTAACCTTAATCCAGCTGGGAGCTGATAGTCCTGCATGTACAGATGACAAAAATAGAATATGAAAAACGATACTTAGTTCAGTTAAATGTCCTAGGAGGTGGCCTTTAGTGTTGAATGTTCTTTCTCTCCTGGCCCCTAAAACTGCCTACCTATGTTTTTGCACAAGGATTTCACTGCCTCTTTCCCCACTATAAATATGCCTATAAGCACTACCTTTATAGAAGTGAAAAAAGGAAGAGGGAGGATATGGTCTGAGATAAAAAGAAAACCTAAGATGTCAGACCATTTGTCCCTGTTATCACTGAGTTTGATACACAGCAGCTGTCCTTATAACTGGTACTACTGAGGCAAGTTGGTTAAGGAAAATTACAGGTTAAGTAGGAATTATTTTTAGAAACCTTAAATACATTATTTTAATTTTAAATACAAAGTGCACATTCATTGCTTAATCTTTTGGCTTTGGGGCAGCAAGGCCTTTTTTCTGAGTATGGGTTGGTTCATTAGATACCTGCACCAATTTTCCTTCAGGAGCCATGACTTCAGCACAGTGCCAGTCAAATCCAGTTTCTCTGTTTAGTTCAAGTAGCGTGAGAATTTTAAAATGCTTTAGAAGCCACGTGATTTAAAAAATCCAGACCCACTCCTAGACTTTAAAGGCCCTCAAAAGAACAGACTCTGTCTTAGCCTCATAACACAGTGAAATTTTCAATAAATGTTATATGAATGGACAAAAATGAGGGTCTTAAATAACTAACTAAATATGGTTTGAAAACAACAGTCTGCATCACCAAGTTTTATTTAAATCCACTCCTACCCCAATTAAGAAACAGTATATGCCTTGTTCTAAGGAAGACAACCAGTCCCTACGTATACAATGCCAAGTAGTATATAGCATAATAATGAAAAGTGTGCATTCTAGAATCAGACTTTCTGGCTTCAAATCTTGACTCTACCACTTATTCTGATACAACCTTAATAAAGTCACTTAACTCTATACATCATTTTCCTAAATTATGGAGATTAAATGAGTTACATACATAAATTGCCCAGAACAGTAATTGGCATAAAAACAGAATCAGGCCAGGGGTGGTGGCTCATGCCTGTAATCCCAGCACTTTGGGAGGCTGAGGCGGGCGGATCACAAGGTCAGAAGTTCGCGACCAGCTTGGCCAACATAGTGAAACTCCGTCTCTACTAAAAAAAAAAAAAATACAAAAATTAGCCAGGCATGGTGGTGTGTGCCTGTAATCCCAGCTACTCAGGAGGCTGAGGCAAGAGAATTGCCTGAGCCCGGGAGGCAGAGGTGGCAGTGAGCTGAGATCGCATCACTGCACTACAGCCTGTGCGACAGAGTAAGACTCCTTCTCAAAAAAAAAAACCACAATCAATGTTTATTGCTGTCATTGCCATCATCATCTTCTTCCCCAGTAACATAGTGTGGTGCTCTGATGACTATAAGAACAAAGGAAGCCAAAGAGATATACTGGTTGAATATTCCTTGATCCAAAGGCTTTGGATCAGGAGTGTTTCAGATTTCAGATTTTTTCAGATTTTGGAATATTTGCATTATACTTAGCCGTTGAGCATCCCCAATCTGAAATGCTCCAGTGAACATTTCTTTTGAAAGTCATGTCAGCCCTCAAAAAGTTTCGGATATTGAAGCATTTCAGACTTCAGATTTTGGGATTAGAGATACTCAACTTGCATTCAAAATTCCAGTGTGTTCCTTAACCTCTCCCTGCTCAGTTGACTCATCTGTAGAAAACAGAACAAAAATATCTACCTAGAAGAATGACTGTAAGAGTTATCATGCGTGGTACATAGTTGAGAGCCAAAACATTAGAGCCATTAACCCTCATACAAAGAAGAAAATCTACAACTCCACACTTCAGTCCATATCCACAGATGTCCCCACCTCCTGCACATCTGTCAACCTCTACCCACCAAATCTTAACCAGAATGTGGTTGTATACTCAACATTTTACTTGTGGCAGAGGACAAACTACCTCTCCTGAGTATGCACTTTGTAAGAAGATAACACTGAAAAACAGGATATAATCTAAGAAAAATTAAATGGCGCTTTTAATTTATAAGTTAAAAAATGGGAATTTGAGGGGAGGAAAAACCACTGTGTGCTGGTGCACGTGGAGAACAGAAGCAGAATGAAGATGAGTCTTGAAAGAGGGACATGATACTTATATATGGGAAATGATAGACTGACACTATTGGAATGATACACTGAGTAGGAAAACTACTTCAATTTATGTTTATTGGCCCAAAAACATGTCCTGTTTTATTTTTATCTTGACCTCTTGACTTGAGAAACCTTGACCCTATTTGAGAAATCTTCTCCCCAAGTCCTAAAAACATTTACCTCTTTGCATCTTCAAAACACAGCACAAACCATCTATTGTCCAGAAAGCCTTTTCTGTTTATCTTGCCTTTTCCTGCAAGCTCATGCGGTACACACTCCCTGCCATTTCTGCCCTCTCTCAAGCATCCTATACCATTTACACACACATTACAATCTGCTCTGTGTATGCTCAACATCCGTATTGCTTCAAGAGCAAGTTTTATGCCTTTGACTTTTTCCCCTCACTAATTTATACTGGGGTATAAACCACATACAATAAATGAAAATTAGATTTTAAGTGTACAATTCAACAAGGTTTGACACCATATAATCACCACTTCAATTAAGATAAATAATATTTCCATCACAAAAATTTAATCATTCTCTTTTCTAGGCACAGCCATCTACGTTCCTAATTTCTCTCATTAGAGCTTAGTTTTACCAGTATTAGAACTACACTGAAATGCAATCACAAGGTACATAGTCATTTGTGTCTGACTTGTTTTGTTCAACATGTTTTGAGATTTAACTTGTTTTGTTCAGCCATGTTTTGAGATTTATCTATATTGTTGGCATGTATCACCCTCTGGATCACCACATGGTATTCTATTCTATGAGTATACCACAATTTGTTCACCCATTTTAATCTGTTGATGAGCATTTGGGTTGTTCCCAACTTTTGGCTATTGTGAAAAAAGTTGCTATGAATATTCTAATGTAAGTCTTTCTACGGACATACACTTTCATTTCTCCTGGGTAAACACCTAGGAGTGAAATTATAAGGTCACAAGGAAGCAACATGTTTAACTTGATAAGAAGTGACCTATTATTCAAAGTAGATTTACTATTTTACACTCCAACCAAAAATATACCAAAGTCTCAATTATTCTATTTCCTCGTCAATTCTTGACATTGTCAAGTTTTTTTTTTCCATTCTAATAGGTGAAAGTACTACCTTATTGTTAATTTGTATTTCCCTGTTGACAAATGAGGCTGAGAATCTTTTCATGTGCTCCTTGACCAAACAGCTTCCTTTGTAAAGTATTTGTTTGCATCTTTTCGGCATTTTTTTAAGAAACTGAGTTTGTTTTTTCATTACAGAGTAATGAAAATTATTTAAACAGTCTGAACCTTTAACAGAGATATTTTTGTGAATATTTACTCCCCAATCTACGGCTTGCCTTCATTTTCTTAATGGTGTCTACAAAAAAAAATTAAAGTTTTAAATTTGGGGTTTTTGTTTTGGTTTTGGGGTATGTGTACACATTTAGTTTTATTCTAACAAAGCGACTTGTACACTTTTAACATTTAAAACTAAGTGTCATCTTTCCTTTCCAGTAAAATAAAAATAAAACTTTAAAATGGACAGGAACGAAAGTACAATAGAGAATGTGAATTCTAAATAATATCCTGCAGGTTCTGCAGATTGTCCCATCAAGTGGCAGGGCAAGAGTCATCATTAGGAGAAAACTTACTTTAAACATGTCATGTTAAACTGCAAGGATGTCCAATAAACATCACAATTAAATATTCCAAAGGAAAAGCCATGTTGTCAAAATACACGCTTAACCCACCCAGACATCTCAAACTCACCCTCTGCTGACCTTACATGGCCCCATTTTTTGTTGTTTTTTTGTAAACAAGAGAAAGTAGACAGATACACGTTGGCAAATGCTAACTATCCATATTCACACAAAGACACAGTGTTCTGAGCCTAATACACAGAGAAAGGAAGAAAAGTGCTAAAATTCTGTGCACTACTACACACGGGCTTAGCGCCATCCAACTTCCAGCAGAGCGAAAGGAGGTTTTTCTTTTTTCCCCACAGAGTTCAGTGGTATTGAATCCATACAGTTTTTGTTCAGACAAGAAGGGGTAAAAATGAATTTGGAACAGAAAGGAGTTAGAGATTCTTTCCCCATTGTATTCTGCTCAAGTTATTTTCCCCCCAAATAAGTTGAGAACCATGGTGTAGAGAAAAGAGACCTCAAGAACAAGGCAACCGAGCCCAAGAGAAAACACACACACACACACACACACACACACACACACACACACACACACACACACACACACAGTTTGCTCCCAGGAACTGGAGAAAATTTTTAAAAAGGAAAGTTGGAACCTATCAGTGTTCTATTAGTCATTGTCTCTTTCATCCCCCTTTCTTTCCTCCCTTTCATCATCTTCATCTTCTTCACCTTCATCCTTATCCCCTTTCTTTATCAATATCTTCCCATCCTTCTTCATCATTTTCATCTCCTTCCCTTTCTTCATCATCCATATTGAAAGCCAAGTAGTACTGTAATGGATTTGGCCAATATTATCTTTGATGACCTCTCCTAACTCAACAACACCTGCATCAGAACGGTCAGTAAACCAGGTAAAGAAGTTCTCTGGTTCTTCGTGCTGCCTCTTCCTGCTGACTTTACTCTGCATTTGACTGGAACTTTTTCATCATATCCTTTCCAGATTTCCATTTGATTTCAGTGGACTCTGAAAATAGATCACCACTCTCATTCAGATGAAATTCCTTGGAGATAACTTTATTTTCAAACTAAAGATTTTCATCAAAATAAAAATCTTTCTGTAACCTGATTTAATACCTTCAAATTCTGTCACTTCAACTCTTCAAATAATACAGTACCTCTTTGTCTTCCTCCCCAAGTAATGTAGACACTTGTGGATGGCTGACAAATGCTGTTACCCAAAAATTTGAGATTTGGGCAATCGATGCTGACCTATTCCAAAAAATGGTTGGCAGAATTTGTTATATTTCTGTTCTGCTTTCACAATCTCCCCACTGGCTTGTTCATTAAGTCTCTGAATTTCTTCTTTTTCTTTTTTTTTTCTTTTTGTGAGACAGAGTTTCACTCTTGTTGCCCAGGCTGGAGTGCAATGGTGCTATCTCAGGTCACTGCAACCTCCACCTCGCGGGTTCTAGTGATTCTCCTGCCTCAGCCTCCCAAGTAGCTGGGATCACAGGCATGCACCACCATGCCTGGCTAATTTTGTATTTTTAGTAGAGATGGGGTTTCTCCATGTTGGTCAGGCTGATCTCAAACTCCCAACCTCAGGTGATCCACCCACCTCAGCCCCCCAGAGTACAGGCGTGAACCACCGTGCCCAGCCTGTATTTCCTTTTGTACGTCATCAATATATTCAATTGCTTCTTTCTGTTCTTTTTCTCCCTTCTTCGGCAAGCCCAGAGAGGCCAATGTCTCCTCTGGTCTCAAAGCAGGAAGTAGTCTTGGTTTTGGGGGTCACACTGCTGGGAAAGTTCAAGAACCAGACCACAATTCTTTTTTCTCGTCAGGAAGATGCTCAGAAAACTTAAATTTTTTTTGCTTTGTGGCTAAGAAATTTTGCACACTAAAAAACCAACCAAAGATTGGGAAGGCATTTTATATAAAGTTTTCCTCTAGAAGCTTTGTGGTCTTAGTTTTACCTTTAGGTCTATGATACATCTTAAATTGCTTCCTTGATTTCTCCATTTCATCTGTTAATATCTCTCTGCAGAGGACAAGTGCTTTGTATACACTGCTGACTCACTTATAAATGCCCTACAGCTTAGAAGAAATGTGTTTTCAAAGCTTACTAAAGGGTCTATGCTCAGCCTCAGTAACATTCTAGATTTAAAAAACGACTAATAGGAATGAACTCACAAATTAGACAAAATGGAGAAACCCGGAAGCTTCCATTTAGAACTGATGTTATTGGTCCTGCCCTAGGACATGCCTTAACTAGGGCAGGGATAATCCAGTTTCATTTCTGTACAAATAGCAGTTTAACTCAGCACAGAAAATGGAGAACAGTATGCTCACCATATTTTCTTCTTCTTTGTATATATGTTAGAAAATTACCATGTCATTAGCATAGACTGAATTCTTTTTAATGAATTAGGCCATAAAACAGTAATTCACAGCAGCTCTGTTGAAAACTGACCTATATATGTATAAGTAATACATGTTACAATATATTACTCTCAAGAGACATTTTCTATAGCCTAAAACACTGGCATTATTTTATAGGATTTAGGTGGCTTTAAAAAATGTTTTACTAATGCTTTGTATTGAAAACATGTCAACTCAAAATATAAAAAGAATTATTCCTACTGTTTAAAGACTACCACCCAATGCATATTAAAATAGAGCATTTCCAGCTATTTCCTTGAGACTTTACTAAGAACGCGTAAGACTGAAAAGAGCAAAAATCACCCTTGTCCATTTCACTGGCATTTGGAGAAATTCATAAATTAGGATAATAGAGCATTTCATAAGTACTTAGCAATTGATAAAAATACTCTACGTACAAAGAAATTTTAAAAAGCTATTCTCAAACACTATATTTTGACAGCTGTTTCCTTGATATTATTCAGCCAAAACACACTCCATGTTTAGCAAGGTTCCCTTTCTTATTACTCTGCCTTAGTGCCTAAGTTTCGACAACACAATTAGGCAATTCTTTTTAATGAATTAGGCCATAAAACAGTAATTCACAGCAGCTCTGTTGAAAACTGACTTACATATATAAGTAATACATGTTACAAGATATCACTCTCAAGAGACATTTTCTACAGCCTGAAACACTGGCATTATTTTATAGGATTTGGGTGGCTTTAAAAATGTTTGAGGCCAGGCCCGGTGGCTCACAACTGTAATCCCAGCACTTTGGGAGGCTGAGGTGGGCAGATCATGAGGTCAGGAGTTTGAGACCAGCCTGACCAACATGGTGAAACCCTATCTCTACTGAAAAAAAAAAAAAATTAGCCAGGTGTGGTGGCACGCGCCTATAATCCCAGCTACTTGGGGGGCTGAGGCAGGAGAATAGCTTGAACCCAGGAGGCGGAGGTTGCAGTGAGCCGAGATTGCACCACTGTACTCTAGCCTGGGCAACAGAGTGAAACTCCGTCTCAAAAAAAAAAAAATTTTTTTTTTTAATTTATAGGAAAACTATTTACATCTAAGCAAGGACCTAGGCTCTCATTTGTAGCTTGCACTTTTCTGTTTTTAACAATTATCCAGATTCACAAGCTAACATTTCAGAGATAATCAATAGTGGGTTAGGATTTAGGGTGAAAAAAGAGAAATTACCATATAACCTTGATATTGTGTCTTTTTAAAGAAAAAAGGGGATTTGTGATTAGCTACTTAAATTTGATTGTTATACACTTAAATTCCTTTTCTCATGAAGTATTTCAATGACTATTTCCTTAATAGCAGTTCATTAATGTTACGCCTTTCTAAATGACAATGTACAATCCTTTTCACAGCCAAAGGTCAAAAAGAAGAAAGCAAGCAAAAACCTCCCAGTAAGGAATACTGTTATAAGTCACATCTTCCATGAAGTGTTTAGTTAATGGTTCTTGTAACAGTCAAAATAAACTTCACTTCAAGAATGTAAGAAATTCTAACATGCAAGAAATGCACTCTAGAATGAGCTGACCAGACAATTTTCAATTAGGAAAAATTCTTTTGTATTTTACAGTATAGATATAATTTGTCAACAATATGTATAAAGTAAATCCAAACATCCCATAAAATCCATTATAAACCATACTGAAAACACCCGAGGAGAGACTGGATTGACTTCCTGTGAAGGTGGGGGTTTATAAAAGTTACAGAATCCTACAGTACGCCGGGCATGACAGCATACCAATTCCTTCCCAGGAGAAGGACGTTTTTCCTTCATAGGACATCTACAGCACTTTTTTGTTCTGACCCTAGTCTTTCTTCTTACCAGGCAGCTAACTATTTCCTGCATGTATGCTTTATTTTGCCCTGTGCCAAGCCGCCAAGTCCCAAAGCTTTCCTCCCATTGCTAGAGTTCCTTTCTACGATAAGTTCACATCACTTGCTCATCCACTCCTTCATTTACTTAAAATCTTCAAGGTACTAGAATAGGAAAGAATATTCAAGGAAAATGAGACAGCAACCCCCATCTCTTATAGCTAACGATAAGGTAGAAGTCAAAATTGAAATGGGATTTTTAAAAAGGATTGCACTATTATACAACAGCTTCTGTAAAAATATAATTTTAAAAATGTCGACAGTCTAGGCAACTTGTGTTTAATGTTACGTTCGTTCACTCAAAAATAAACTGCTTTCTATCTGGGTGGTACTGTAAATGTGATCCTAAAAGTCTCTTCTGTTTGAGATTTCCAGATACATGCAGTGATAGAGTTCAAATACTTCACAAATTTGTTAACATTTTGGCTTTGATAAGTTAATGTACTCGTTTTAATAGAAGATTCTGAATACCTTGGAAATTGAGGTCATGAAGGGAAATCTACTTATTTAACAGAAATCGGATGAGCCTTCCTCAAACGCACAGAGGCAGGAGCCTCGTTAGCATCAAGTTGCCATAACAATGTTGTGCTGCAAACAAAAGCACTGAGGAGAAAGGGAAACTGAAAGAGGGGAAAGTAAGACGGCAGCAAAGTCAAGGGCACCTGTGCACACTGCCAAGTCGAATCTAGGCCAGTAGCTCAGGAACTCTTGTAACTGGGTAACTTGAAGGTAGAGACAACAATTAAATGCCTCTTTGGACCAGAACCAGTCAGACTTGCCCAGCACTGATGCCCTTTGCCTGCCATCTTCAATTCTCAAGGCCACAAGACCCTGTTCTAAGACTTTCTGTGATTCCCTGAAAAGGACCAAGAGAGCCTTCCAATTTCATAGGTGCTCTGACTTTAATTTGCAGGGAGAAAATTTTTATACAAACACAATCTTACTAATACATAAAACAAAACCAGAAATATACTCTTGGTGAGACTGAGACGGGGACACCATCCATCTCCCTGAAACCCCCAGACGGCCTATGAGGACTGCCAGAAGCCACCCAAGAAACATTTTGAAACCCACTCCGATTCCTCCGTATAAAAAGGAATATTCTTACAATGAGCCTGCTGTATACTGCATATTTTCTTAGGGAGAAACCCTGAATATACTGAAAATCTGTCATCAGTGATTTGAGAAGAGATGGGGGGATGATGGCAGTGGCCGGCAGGTGGGCAGTTGAGATGAGAATAAAGACTCGAAAAGGCTCTCATGGTGTAAGATACAAATATAAGAGTAAAGAAGCAGAAGATAATGATACTCAAAAAAGAGAAATCAGTCTGTGAAACTTCTGCTTTTAAAAAAATTCTCAGAAATTCCATGTCTGTGCTGGGAAAAATAAAGTGAACAGCTTCATTTTCCTGGCCTCTTTAACTTGAAAAGCTAAAAGATCTACTCAGTTTCCATGATGACTATTCAAAGTCTCAAAATACAGCATCATACATTATATTCTATGAGTAGCTCCCCCCCTTTGTTTATTCCTTCATTCACTCAACCATTATTAACTGAATACGTCCACTGTGCCAGATAGTGCTCTAGGTGCTGGCAACACACAGTATAACGAGTGGTTCTGCCCTGAAGAATAATCTAGCAGGCTGGAGGCAAGACATAATGAGGAGTGCCGGAAAATAGGGTGAGAGGAAGAAATCATCAGGAAGATGAGAGATCAGAACAGAAATAAGGGAGAGAGGGAGAAGAGCAAATGCAGAAGATGGGTGTGGTATCCTTGAAGTAGAGGAGCAAGGGCAAGAAGGCCAGTGTGGCTACAAGAGAAGGGCAAGGCAGTGGCCACAGGAGGTACAGTCAGAGAACTGGCAGGGCCAGCTGGTCATGTAGAGCCATGCAGGCCATGACCAAACCCTGGATGTTTTCTAAGTGTGATGAGACCACACACACACACACACACACACACACACACACACACACACACGCTGGGTGGGTCTAAGCAAGGGAGTAGCAAGACTCAGTTTGTGTTTTTAGAGCTCCTTCTTGCAGCTGGCTGGGGTCGCCGGCACAGGCAGGAAGGTCATAGGAGGCTCCTGCTCCCAGCACTGATTATGACTGAGCAGTTTTTAATACATAAGCTAAACTGCAATTTGAGGAGAAACAATTTCAGGGGAAAGAAACCTCATCAACTATAAATGAGAAAACTCTCCATACCGGGTTATAGTTATCTTAGAGATGTGCGCTTTACACAATCATAAACCAACTAATGAGCTTAGGTTTGAATTTCTGAGACAGGCCATAAGGCGTTTTCAATAAAAGCTCTTAAGCGATTTCTTCTTTCCTAACTGACAAAATACACTCCTACTGCCCTCTTGAAAAGAGTTCAGCTCTTCCATTTAAAAGACGGCATGTCCAATAATTACTTAATTTTATGCGAAGTGAGCGCAAACTCTTTTTGATGTCACAGCAAACAAGTGCTTACAAAATAATGAAATAAATTACAGCAGCTGTACTGAAGACCAATCTCAAAACACAACCTTCAAAGATTTTAGGGGAATGTGGGAGGGAACAAGAAACTACAAGTACAGAGATCTTTAAACAGTGAACAATGAAATAACCCAAATGTCCAGTAACAGAAAAATGGTCATGATTCTTTTCTTCAATGAAATGAAGTGGAACTACTCAAAAGAAAAAGGTAGAACTTTAAAAACTGAAATAGAAAAGCCACCATGATATACTGTTAAGTGGGTAGGGGAGAGGGAAGGAGTGGTGGTAAGAGATCTAAGACTCTGTCCATCATTATCTGCCTTTCTACAATTCCTAACATTAACTGAAGGTTATGCCACACTTTAGCCCTGACTGACTTCAACACTGCTTTGTACTGTCTCACTGAATTCTTACCACAGCCCTATGGGATAAAGAGAATTATTTCCAGTTAACGGATGAGTTAGGTATTCTACCAAGAGTCACAGAGCTGATAAGTGGGGTGTGGTATGTGAATCCAGGAATTCCAACCCTGTAGCCTGCATTCTTAATCTCTGTATTACATTAATCCCTTAGAGATGAGTCCTTATTCACTGAACATGTTAAAGCAATTTGTTCTTGGATTCTTTCTTTCAAATAACACTTTTAAAAAATTTAAAACTTCCATTTGATGTTCTGGGAATTTCAAGGAAAATTAAATTAACGATAAAACACACAAAGCTCATGACATTTTGGAAAGTTGATATGACCCAAGTTGGCATTAAACTGAAAACCAAAGAATAAAACAACTTTACAAACAAATGTTATTTAAAGGCTCAGTGACTAATAATTCTGTCAGCCCTCACTATGATAGCAAATTGTGAACACTACATTTGTACATTTCCTTCTGGTTCCAGATGTTTATAATAATGCAATGTTATCCAGTTTAAAATGAAACAGATGTTCATAAGTTTAAGGCACTCTGGGAAGGTCCACTCAATCGGCATTATTTCAGCAGTTTCACATGCTGATGACAAGGGAATGGAAGATCGTTGAAGGTGAGGCTGATTAGCCAAATCACTAAAGGGTGCTGGGCCATCCTAAAAGCACAGGGCCCGTGCACACTCCTCAGCTGTTGGTTCATCTCTGCACTCACTTCGCCCATGCAGACATGTCCTAATACTCACTCGTCAACCCATGTACTCCTACATGGGTCTCTTCCCCAATGCCACCCCACGCAACAGTCATTCATTGCAGTGTTTTCTCTTCCTCCTAAGGACCAGCAGAGGGTACATGTTTAAGACGCCCTAGAGAACTATGGCTTCCCCTGCCTCAACTCACATCCTTACCAGCTACATGTCTTCGGGCAAAATGCTTAACCTCACCAAGCCTCACTGCCCTCCATCATTTAACTGAGGAGACATTAACAGGACTTACTTTATGTAGAAGCTATCAGGTTTTAATGAGTTAATATAAATAAGGAATTTAGAACAGTATCTGGCATACAATAAAAATTTAGTCAGTCTTAGGTATTATTATTATTCCTGTTATTTTCCTAGTGCATTTTACCATTTGCAACAAAATAACTGGTTACCCAAGAATAAATCTGTCAGTGATTTAAATTTTCTGCTTTCTACTTTTCTGAATTTTCTAACATATTTACATTGCCCATGCATCCCTTAGTAAATTTAAAAAATACATATACAAACTAAGTTTTTTTTTTTTTTTTTTTTTTTGAGACGGAGTCTCGCTCTGTCTCCCAGGCTGGAATACAGTGACCTGATCTCGGCTCACTGCAAGCTCCGCCTCCCGGGTTCAAGCCATTCTCCTGCCTCAGCCTCCCAAGTAGCTGGGACTACAGGCCCCGCCACCTCGCCCGGCTAGTTTTTTTTTATTTTTTAGTAGAGACGGGATTTCACTGTGTTAACCAGAATGGTCTCAATCTCCTGACCTCGTGATCTGCCCGTCTCGGCCTCCCAAAGTGCTGGGGATTACAGGCTTGAGCCACCGTGCCCGGCCTACAAACTAAGTTTTTAACGTAGGCTTCACCAAATTCCCTTCACTGTGGCTGGCACGGGGACCTCCAAAAGGCTTAACTATGTAAAGTCTATGGCTGAGCAAGCAGGCACCCACTGTTGCCAACCAGGTGTCAGGGCCACCCTACAGGTACCATTTTACATTCACCACAGGGCCCAGCATTAATGTCTGGAGATACCTCAGTGTGCAAATGCTCCCCACAAAAAGTTGGGGGCAAACCACAGTCCAGGGCTACTTATGCTACTGGAGATGAACAATAATCAAATTCTCAAATCCAAACTATCACTAGTATGACTTAAAATGTAATACTTCTAATGGGATACATTCTGAAACCAAAATGTTTCCTTTATAACAGGGGACTTAATCAGGAGAGTTCATGAATTCCCTGCATGTATAAAATGTGTCTGTACATTTTTCTAGCTATGTAACTTTCATCAAATTCTGAAAGGTATTCATAACACAAAGCTATTAAAAATTGTTGTTTTAACAATGATTCTCAAACTTTAACATGTTTGTTAAAACATGTACCCCTTCAGCTGAGTGCAGTGGCTCACACCTGTAATCCTAGCACATTGGGAGGCCAAGGCAGGTGAATTACTTGAGGTCAGGAGTACAAGACCAGGCTGGCCAACGTGGTGAAACCCCGTCTCTACTAAAAATACAAAAAAATTAGCCAAGCGTGGTGACAAATGCCTGTAGTCCCAGCTACTCGGGAGGCTGAGGCACAAGAACCTCTTGAACCCAGCAGGTAGAGGTTACAGTGAGCCAAGATCACACCACTGCACTGCAGCCTGGATGACAGAGCAAGACTCTGTCTTTAAAACAAAACAAAACAAAACAACACCATGTACCCCTTGACCCCTCCCCAGAGGCTGAGTTTCAAGAATGGAGGTGTCTTGGAGTCTTGGGTAACTTGCATTTCCAGCAAGTTCTCAGGTAATGCTGATCCAGGCCCAAGAACCACACTTTGAGAACCACCAGCTTAAGGAGTTATGTCAGCATTTTTACTTTATTCTGAAGATAAGCAACCAACCTCTCTAACAGAAGTAATGTATGAAAACTAATGGCTGTATCTCCATTATTTTACCCATGAATTACCTAGCAAGCCATGGCCACCATCCCTCCTACCCTCCACAGTTTCAGGTAGGCTATACTTGACTATCAGTTTAATCCTGCAAATATTTATCACATCTATATCCTATTAGATTAGAAACTAGCTTGATATTAGTGTAAAACAGTGGCTGTGAATGTATCTCCACCTCTGCCTTTTGGGGTTTTTTGGTCTCTCCATCATTCATTCATGCAAAATACCTCTCTAATCTGTCTCATTCGTGGGCATTTCCAAAAGAGAATGGGGAAGAGTATAATTTAGTTTATAAAATTGCACCCCCTGTGATTTCAGAATTAAATGCATAAACATGGCCCTGAAGATCAAGATGCTTCTCCTCCAAAAAAATAAATGCCAATGACACTCCATTGTTAAACACACAGGGATCCTCAGGCCATGCTTGCCCTGCAACACACAGAATGAAAGACACCATACACACCCAACACCATCAAAGAAATCAGTCTGGGGAGATGGAAACTGGAAGGCCAGAAAAATGGATGTGATGCCATCAAGATAAAGATAAATGTTGCCTTTACTGGAGATGTCTCAGCTTTGAGTATAATTTAGTCTGAGTACAACTAAGGCAGGAACAGTATTCTGAAGAGAAAAAAAAAAAGATTACAGTTATTTACAAGAATAAATACAGTTATTTACCTTTTAAAGTCTAGGTCCAAATACCTACAAACCTCAGAAAAGTGATCACTGGGAAATAAAGCCAGTCAGCATTGAGCTGTACTTATGTAAAATGTCATTAAAAACCAGCTTTAGGGCCAGGTGCGGTGGCTCAGGTCTATAATTCCAGCACATTGGTAGACTGCGGCAGGAGCATCACTTGAGTTCACTTCAAGACCGGCCAGGGTAACATTGTGAGACCCCCATCTCTATGAAAAATTTAAAAATTAGCTGGACACAGTGGTATGTGCCTGTAGTCCCAGCTACTTGGGAGGCTAATGTGGGAGGACTGCTTAAATCCAGGAGTTTAAGGCTGCAGTGAGCCACGATCATGCCACCTCACTCCAGCCAGGATGACAGAGCAAGACCCTGTCTCAAAAAACAACAACAACAACAACAACAAAAACTGGTTTTAAAAAGATATTAGTAGACCTAGATTAAGAAGGAAATGAGAGGTTAACACAAGTTCATAATGCATTTTGGCTATATCGACTCTTAACAGAGAGTCCATACAATTTCATTAGGCTAGATAAAGTGATGTTGTGGCTTTTTTTTTTTATTTTTAAACATCGTGTCCATTAAGTTTACTAGCCCTCATTCTTTTCACAACTGAAACACACTCATGATCTGCTACCCCAACCCCACCAATGGTGTCCCCAGTCCCACCCATCAACATATCCCCAGCAGTGAGCTGAATGCTGTGGTTGACAAAAACAAAACAGAAAATAACCTGAGCTCCCCACTTCACAGTGCCTACAAATCTTTTATGTATCACATGAAAAAAATATTTATCACATACCAAAAAGGAATTGGTTTCCAAACTTAGAAGAAAAATACAAGGATTACAGAAAGGACAGAGCAGGATGAACTAACACAGTCAGAGACGTCATAAAGGAATCAGCTTTAAAACAGAATAAACAGAGTAGAAAAAGAATGCACTGGGGCAAGAACTATAAACCAGGACTCTAATTCAAACTTTTGTTTGGAAATGCTGTGAGCTCTTTTAAGTGGAAGAATTCTCCCAAAAATTAAGACAGAGTACTTATTCACAGTAGATGCTCAATAAATTTGCACATAGTAGCATTCACTACAAAGAGGGACAAAGTAAAACTTACCTATCTTGAGGCTCATTTTAACATGTTTATGAAGACCTGAGCTTGCAAAAAAATTTCAGTATTTGAAAATTTTATTCTGATTATCCAGAGTCTACCTATTCTTAGGGTGAACACATACCCCAGTTTGCCTAAGACAGACCCAGTTCACTCCTGCTGTCCACATTAATTATAATTAAGCCTCTTTTCATTCTCAAAAGTGTCCAGGTTGACTAATAAGTTAGAAGACCACCCTATCCAAATCAGTACTGGTTAAGCCTTTGGTGAATAAAATCTCACTCAAAGTACTTCCTGGGGCTCTGTACTTCAGATTAGAAAATTCCTCCTTAAATCTTAAAGGCATTAAGAAAAATATAGCATAGTTCAAAAAGAGTGCCTATTTCTGAAGGAAAGTCAGAGGTTGACAGGACCTCACAGAAACCATTGTTCTCAGAGTTGTGTGGCCGTAATCCTACAGCAGGATAACTAACCAAACACAAAGAGTTGAAACATGCAGAGGCACCACCTTAGGTGAACCTTCCAGTCCATGTGTTAAGAAAGGTTCTTCTTATTCCAGTACATTTACAGTATGTCATTTCCCAAATGCTTTTAAAAATTAAATTTGATTTATTGCTAATAGTAAATATACATATATTACATATGTGTGTGCAGCATCACTTATCAGCACCATTTCACAGGTGGCAAAGGCAAAGCCTGCAGACGCTAACAGCACACACACACCTGAATCCACAGCTCCTGTCCACAAAGCCTCCTCTACCTTAGGGTAGGCAAAGACCTGACCCTAAAGGCCTTTTTTTTTTTTTTTTTTTTTAAAGACAGAGTCTTGCTCTATCACCCAGGCTGGAGTGCAGTGGAGTGATCTCCACTCACTGCAACCTCCACCTCGCAAGTTCAAGCGGTTCTCCTTCCTCAGCCTCCCAAGTAGCTGGGACTACACCACCACACCTGGCTAATTTTTTTTGTATTTTCAATAGAGACGGGGTTGCACCATGTTGATCAGGCTGGACTCTTAAAAAGCCCAAGGACATTTAATTGTTGAGGCTAGATCTAAAGTGAACAGAGGTAGAAAAGGAAAATCCCCAAGTTCCTGAGGATGCACCACAGCTCTAGAGATTTAGCAGTCATTCAAAAAAACAGTAAGGCTGTGAAAATTCTCATTGTCCTGTTGCAAGGAATACCCTGGAATTTAACCCAGGGCCAGCCTCAGACAGCATTTCACAAATCAGTCTTTTCATTTTATTCTTCAAGAAAATAACAGAAAATTTTTGTCACCTGGTTTATACATAATGACCACATTAGAAAGTACTAAAAATTACTTTGTCAGCAACAAGCCAACATACAGAATTAAAGAAAGTGAGAAGAACTATGAAATTAGTGAAATTATATCAGACAGCAACAATTGTGAGGGTCTAGAATACTTGATTATGCCCGAGCTAGTTCCCATCTAGCTTCCAGATCTTTCTAATCCATTGCAGAGTGGCCTCATACCATATCAGAACTCCCACTTTGGGCCTCTGGAAGAAAATGAATCCCAAGAGTTTGCCTGTAAATGCCCTGGAGCACCACAAGGACCCACAGATTGGGATGGTATAAATACTGGGCCTGCACCTTCACTAATTAGGAATGTCAAAAATAAATACAGCTTTATGCCAGAAAAATTGAACTTGTGGCCAAAACAAATTTTTTCTTATGTTGTCTATTTAAAAAATGCCTAAAAGCAGCTAGAGAGGGAAGGTGGGGAAGGAAGCAGCAAATATTAATTGCCATTCAAAAGCTATAGTAGGAAGAGAGAAGGAGGAACTCAGAATATAAAAATTTGTGTGAATCTAATCTAAGCCAAGTGGTTCACATGACACTTGAACAAAAGGTAGTCTAAAATGTAAGCTACAGGAAAACTGTTGTGAGATATAGGTCCATAAATACCATGTTTATACTGAATTTCAAAACCATGTTTTCTCCAAGCAATCATCTTTTATGAAAGCCCACACAATGCAAATCTTGACGCTCCTTTCAGTTCTCCATATAGGAAATAATACTGATGACAGACAATATTTATTTTTCTCTTCTATGTGTCAGGCACACAGAACAATATTCCTCACAACAGTATTCTGAAGAAGATATTATAATCACTTTTGTACAGATTCCCCTAACAATGAGGCTGCTGGAGCACAGAGAGGTTAAGTAATGTGCCCTAGGACACAGAGCTAATGTGTAACTCAGCCAGTATTCTAAGGCAATCTATTCTGGAGACAATGCTCTTCATCATTCAGACATATTGCCTGTCACATAAAAAATTTAAAAAACAGGACTACAGGTCAACAAATGTTTCAACTGTCTAAGAGATTAATACGCAGTGGAAAGGTTCTGAAAATATTTAAACTACAACATGCCAACTGGCATACAGTAAACTGAGAATTAAATTGAAGTTGAAGAATGAATGGTACGCAGAAAGAAACTACATAAAGATGCTTTCCAGGCGAGGTCACTTCAAAACCATTCCAAATGGTTCTAGAAAACTTAACAGCTTGAAAATGTCTAAAATATCTTGTAAGCATTTCTTTTTAAAACTACACCATTTCTTGTATCTCAGAAGCAGCTATATCATGTGCTGCTTTTCTGTTGTTTTTAAATCTATTTGCTTCTAATACAGGGTTAAGTATCCTAACTCCTGGCAAATCACACATACTTCATATGTGAACTTGATAAGTGATATTTGATTTGGCAAATGGCAAGAGATTATTTAGCAAATTCAAACATTATTTTCCCCTATGACCCATTTAGAAAACAAAAAACAAACAAAAAAAACCTCTGTCATTTCCCACCAAAAAAAAAAAAAAAAACCAGAATGGATTAATAACCAGTCAGCTGAACTAACAAAATATTTTAAAAAATGCTCTGCTTGTATGAGTTTTTGTTCTCCTTACCTAAGAAAAATAAATGCTTCCTGCCTTTACTATAATTTGGCATCTCTTAGATCTCAAAATAAGAGAAACTCATCTTGACATTGCTAAATAATATAATTAGTGTAATAAGCTTTGGTCTTTCCTGTAGGGTGGCAGTCTGTTGTGATTTCTGACAATGGAGAGGTACTTTAGGACCACATGTTTTGCCTACATTAGGAAAAAAATAGCTGAACCCTAAGAAATTTCTGTGGTTGACAAGAGGGAAGAAAGATGGAGCCATCCTCATTCGCACTCCCTGTGGAGACAGGGTGGGACTGGCAATGGGGGCCAAGGGAAAGACCACCAGCTCTGGTTGATCCCGGATGTGTCTCCATCCCTTCCTTACTGAGACCACACAGTAAAGCACAGACAAGAGTATCTCCTATTACCTTAGGCATGTTGAGGCAAAAATGTAAAGCTCCGAGAAGCACTCCATTATGTGTGCCCCATCCTTAATGGTTTGAGTTTACCAGGGTACTGCATATGAGATCTTATTTTCTCTTGTATTATATTTATAATTTGAAAATACTTTCCGTGAGGTAGGTATGGCTATGTATCTAAAAGAGCTTTCCTATAACCATAGTGGCTGGGTCAAAGACCTACTCAAATTTGGCTCTTTCCATAACATTTAACATTCATTAAAAACACAAAGCCTAGCACTCTATTTCTGTCTAGCATATGTCCAACAATGCAGTTTTGAAAGCATTGTAAATCAACAATTAGCCTGTCATAGTAAAAAGAGACCCTACCATTTACTGACCCTAGAGCTAGGCATTATAGTAAGAAAATACATCTTACATGATTTAAACTTTCCAACAACTTTTAACAGTGCAGGTAGTACTAGACTCTTTTTGCAGATGGGGAAACAGATTGAGCGAGATTACATAACTAGTCCGAGGTCCCCTGGTTTATAAGAGGAAGAGCTGCTGGCTTTTATATCCAAATTTAACTCCGTATGCCATGTTACACAGCATTAACTGCAAAGAATCACAATTAATCTAATCCTGACTTTGTCTCCATGCTGGAGTAAACAAGTTTGCTGTATTTTTTTCTTCATTTGTCCTGGATAAAACACTAGCTTAAGATGGCAAAGGTTTCATCTCAGGGGCCAGTTTTGATAAGACTTTCTGAGCTCCCTCACGGAAAGGAAGCTGCAGGAAAAAAGGCATGTGTTGAGTTAGAGATGTCTGCAAAGGCCCACAGCAGCACAGACTCCCCTCCCCAGCCATGGCAGAACCACAGCTGATGGGCATTTATACCCAAACTGCCTCCCCGTACACCCTGGCCCCCTCCCCCTGGCCTTTTCTGCTGAGCAATTTAACTGCCATGGACCTTCCATCTACTCTACTGGATGCTCATTATCTAGAAACTTCCTCCCCCAACTTTTGAACTACTGTAAAAGTTAAGGTAGATATTTAAGTCACACTGTATGTCACACATGAAGGGTACCCATTAGTATAAATCCCAAAACAGCATTTTTACAAACAAATGGAAGTCACTGTATCCCTCTCACATCCCCTGTTATTTGGCTGTTAGTTCTATCCTCAGATTGCTCATTCTTACATGAAATTGGTCTCCCAACAGTTTCATCAATTCCATAAGCCAATCCTCAGCCTGCCTATTTGTGACTTGAAAGTTCCTATCTTTTAAGTGCTTGTCTACATTTTTAAATGAATACAAGCAAAGGCCTTGCTTATTGTCAGTATAATACTATATTTATATTGTTAAGTATAATATAAGGTTTCTGGGAAAACTACCAAAAAGAAGAGCAGCAAGGCAAAGTATCAGAATCTGACTTAGACTTTTGGTAGCAGACAAGTCTCAACTAGGAAGACAAGAATGAAAAACACAGTTTTGGAAGTGTGTATATATATCATGTATGTGACATTTATAAGACAGCAATAATTGCAATCTGCCAAAAGCAAAATGCCTAAAACTGGTAAGCTAGAAGGTCCCTCCAGTGAAATATAACACAAAGTTATTAATAACAAGCACATCTGTCAACACAAATCTTCTCTGCCTGTTGAGCTGTAATGCTAAGAAGCATCTATGCTGAAAAAGTTTTATCATATACATAAACACACACTTGGACTTCACATTTCTCTCTAAATGCAGCTGTTCACAAAAGTACTTTTAAGCTTACACATACATGTATAGCTAAGAACTAGACTAAATAAGGTTTGGTTCAAGTTATAATATTGAAACAATAAGAAGTAATATTTATATAGCATGTTTACATATCTCAACTAATTATAAATGGGAAAATGGGCAGGCAGAACCCAGAGGGAAGCCTGCCCTCATTAGACCAAGACCGCAAGGTTTCCCCCTGGTCACTAGATGAAATTAGGGAGTTGTAATCCTTCCAACGTAAATGTTAAGCCTCTGCTATAAATAATGCTCATATAGCACTAGTTATGTGAATGAAAGATGCTGATTTATCCAAAAATTGTGGACATAATTATCTAGGTAAAGGGAAACATGCAAGGTGAGCTAAATCTTCATCTTCCACACAAGGAAGTCAACAGACACTATTAAAAGCCAAGAACCTCCAGTTACGTAAGAAATACAGGCACTAATACCTAAAAATAGCTAAAAGGAAAAAGAGATGGCTGAAAGGAAATAGCTAAAAGGAAAAAGGTGGCTACTAGGGCATAAGAAAAGGGTATGGACTTCGATTTTTTCATAAGTTTTTAAAAATTGTTTCTTAAAGTACACAAATGCTTAACTTTAATAAATCTTAAAAGTTTAACAAAAAAAAAAGAAAAAAATCAAAACAAAAAGAAGGTATATCAAACATATCCATTTCTTGGACTAGAAGAAGAAAAAAAAGTAGTGGAGGTCCCCACTGATTAAATTAAATCACCTTCTTGGATTTGAAAGACTTTTTTCAGTGGAGCTAAGTCTTAGGAGTCAGGTGTCCATGAATTGCTCTCAACAAAAGGATGATGTTTCAAGCCCAGAAAGTCATCCTGGACAGCCTGGCAATATGGATGAGAGAGGTTGCAAAAAAGTCACCTGTCCCACCCCATTCCCCAGACAGGCCAAATGACTCCATGAACGAGACTGGGGCAACATCAGCAACATACCCCCCCATCCCCCTTGCAAAAAAAGAAAAAACCAGAAGACACAGCCATCACCATCTGTGATACAGTACAAAGCCTGAGGGGTGTCCGAAGTAGAATTAAATTAAGCACTATAGGAATTCAGAGAGAGGAAAACCATTCATTCTCAGGAAGAACATAAAGGAAAGCTCTACAAAAGTTGAAATTTAAGAGGGCCCAAGCCAGGCTTAGGAAACAGCCCAACGAAGGCCAGAAGTGGGAGAACAGATGGTGTGTTTGGAAATGAACACGATCTAAGCCATATTAAAATGCATACCTTATGCTGCTGTTGCTCCACTCTAAACTGGAGTGAGGTGTAAGAGCAGAAGGCCCCTGGGACAGTCAATGGTTTCCAGCACAGTGCGAAACTTGAGTGCAGTATATGTGCCTCTCAATTAACGCATTTATAGGAATACACTCTCCATATTTAAATTGGCTTACTTTTCTCAGAACAGGCTCTTAAATCCCAGACACTGACATTTATCTCACTATACAGGGTGCCTCTCATGACCCCAGATCTCCAGAAATCCTTTGCTGCATGCTAGTAGATTCTGTCAATACATTTTCCTTACAATTTTCCAAGAGTGTTGAACTCAAAAGACAGGGACTTTAGTTTAAGGCAACATAATTTCTCCCTTTAGCTCACGACATGTAATATTTATTTTAAGGGCAAGTTCCCTTTTAGGGGAATAAACATTCCCCTAAATATATACACATTCTCTATGTCATTTTAATGTAGTACATGCTCCTTTTAACACTACAGTCATTGGTTTAAATCAATAAAATTGGACCAGGTTTGATCCACACAACCCCAAATACCAGTTTTGGTTAAAATATACACATTTAACTCAAGGTTTTCTAGACAAATTCTAGCAGATAGTAGATTACCTATGAACAAACTTACTCCTGCATAGCAAACTGAGTGTGTACAAAAGACAGTCTTTTTTTATGCATCATAAGCCTTCAAAAATAAAAATGAACATATTAACTTTTACTTTTTTACTTTCACTCTGGCCTTTATGAATGTTTAGAAGTATCATTTATGAAACACAAGTAAAACTTGAAAGAGAAAATTAAGGAAGCAACACATCTTTACTTTTATATTCCTTTTAATTAAATGAATAAAAATGTCAGGTGCCAAAGATACAAACTTAAGACACTGCCCTGGCTCTCAACAGCTCACACAATCTAGTTGGGAGAAACAACTGGCAGACAATTAAAAATCAGTATTTATGCCAGAGGTTGCAATTTTTTTGTGTGAAAAATCAGACCTTGGCAATGACCTTGAGCAACAGGATATAAATAACTCCCACGAGCTTAGTGTGCCAATAATGGAACACTAGGCACAAACAGGTTAAGCACTACTCCTGGTTGTACCTCCCACAGTATTTAACACTAGAAGGTTACTAATAAATTATTAGTTGGTTGACTGGATAAAGAGATGGACAGAAAAATGAATGAATAGAGATATTGATAGTACTGTTTGGGAACAGAGGAAGGTGAGTTTATCCTGCATAGGGAGGGAGGGGATGGGTGGTCCAGGAATAAGCTCCCATAAGAAAGGGCGGGCCAATTGCATCTGAAAGTAGTATGTTTCCACAGGGATGATAAACACACAGGTTAAATAGAACTCAGACAAATTTATTACACAGCTATGTAATTATTTCAAGGTATGTTAAAAGAATCACAAAATCTGTGACTTCAAAGTTATTTTTACTTAGGATGATGGTGAACAATTTTTAAGGTGATTCCATATACATAAATATCAGATATAAACAGATCAGGTGGCATGTGGATATAATAAAGACTGAGAAGCAAGTATACAAATAGCTGAAATTTTTAAAAATGCAATTCAAATTCAGGATAAACCAGGTGAAAGGAGAAGAGAAATTATTCCAGAGAGCTATTCTAGGCAGGGGAAAGATCTTAAGCGCAAACAAGGGGACAAGAACCACAGACATTCACAGAGAGTTCAAACAGTTGAGTGTTGCTGTGACATACAGACCAAGGCAAATAGTGGCGGAAGAAGAGGTGTCAAATAACAGAGCACTCCACCGAATTAAACACCATGAACTTATCTTGTAAGTGTTAGAGACCCACAAAAGGGACATAGTGCTGCTTGTATTTTAGAGGGATTCCTCTCACGGGTAAGTGGAGGACACACCCTGTGGGTGGGACTCAGACTGAAGGCAGGGAACACAGACAAAAACTGACCTGAGGTTTGGTGGGAATAACAGTCAAGAAATATTTAAGCGTTAAAAAAAAAAAAAAAAAAAACCACATCACCGGGCTTTGGTGACTGACTGGCTAGGAATGGATGAGACAGAGTGTTTAACGGTTGACAAGTTGGGTAATGGGTAGATGGTATTATCACACATTGACAGAGACACATTGAGTAGGAAGAACCCAAGAAGCATCTGGGTAGAAAGGTGCAAGGAACAACAGTGTACAGAGGTGCAAGGTGGTGAGAGACGCTGGCAGAGATGTTACAAGTGCTAACAGGGCAAGGCAAGGGCAGAGAAAGACAAAAGCATGGGGCTCAGGACGGAATCCATAAAACATCAACATTTGAGGGCAAGCTTTTAATCATGGAGGGAATGGTGTCAGAAAAGCACAAGAGCAGTATGCCGAAGTACCACAGAGAACCATCATCAAAAGCTGCCTTAATGCCTCATAACCATTAAGATGGCTACTACTACAAAAAAGAACAAACACAACACACAAATAGAAAACAAGTGTTAGCAAGGATGTGGGGAAACGGGCATCCTTGTGCACTGTTGGTGGGAACATAAAATGGTTCATTCAGCTGCTATGGAAAACAGTATAGCAATTCCTTTAGAAAATTAACACAGGATTACCACATGATCCAGCAATTTTGCTTCCGGGCATATAACTGCAAGAATTGAAAGTAGGGTCTTAAACAGATATTTATATACCCACTTTCATTGCAGCATTGTTCACAATAGCCAAAAGGTGGACGCTACCCAAGAGACTATGGACAGATGAATAAACAAAATGTGGTATATACATATAGAGAATATTATTCAGTCTTAAAAAGAAATGAATTGTCACATACTACAACACAAATGAACCTTAAAGACATTATCCTAAGTGAATTAAGCCAGTCACAAAAGGGCAAATTCTGTATGATTCCGCTTCTATGAGATAGCTAGAGTAGTCAACATCTTAGAGAAGAATAGTAGTTACCAGGGACTAGGGGCAAGGGAAAATGGGGAATTATTATTTAATGGGTACAGAATTTTAGTTTTGCAAGATGAAAACAGTTCTAGAGATGGGTGGTGATGATGGTTACACAACAATGTGAATGTAATTAATGTCACTGAACACTTAAAAATAGCTAAGGTAGCAAATGTTACATGTATTTTACCACAATCCCAAAAAAGCTACCTCAAGGACAAAAAAACAAAATCTTTCAAAATGTCAATTGGATTGAGGAATGTGCCATGAGGAGGTCTCTGCCAGTTCCAGAGAAGTGCTGAGGACAGAGGGCGGAGTGGACTAGATTACAGAGTGAATGGGAAAGTGGAGACAGCAAACGCAGACCATTTCCAACAAGTTTGGATAAGGAGATAAAGGTACCGTTTGGATGATTGCTAATAAAGAGGATTCACATTTAAGGGAGAGCTTTGAGGATTTTCGCTTTATTTTATTTGATAATGATAATAGGCATGATTGATCGTGAGCATGCCTCTCTAGGACAGAGGGAAAGAAACTGGTAAAATAGGTAAAGCTGATGCTACAGGCCCTAAACTGGATGAATTCAAGTAGATGGAGTATAGGAGGCTCAGGTCTTTCCTGCTGAAAGATGTATTATTACTGCATTAATCCAGAGCATAATTTCAGAGAGCCCCAGGAACAATTTGTTAAAGAAGAAAATATCCAGACATTGGGGTCAAGTAACAACCCAGAGCAGAAACAGAATGTTGTGAAACCAGATTTAAGTCAAGGAGTGATATGAAGAACGAATGGAGACCCAAAAGCCCCCATTCAAGGCTGGAAATGTGTCAGGATAACAGATGGAGTAGAAGAGGCACTGGCATGCATCAAGTCCATCCCTAGAACAGGATAAGTCTAGAGGAGCAAATCCCCCAAGTCCCAGAGGAGATAGTATGGCCTTATGGTCCTTTCAATATCTCTTCTCATTTGACAGTTATCTTGCCCTGCACCAATCAAAACCCTCAAGTTACCACCTACTTAAACAGCTTTCCTGCCTCCTCCCCTGGTACTGAAAGAAAGAAACACGCAGATGTTTTGCTTTCAAATATTTTTTGGTTTTCCAACTAATTTCAAGAAATTAGTTTGAAGCCATGTGAATTACAACTTAAAAATACTTCCCAATAAATACAGAAGCTATTATTACAACAGCTTCACAGAAAAAGGTCATAAACAAGCATGGGAAAGATCTATCTTCCTGCTGGCTGGAGCTCTCACTTGCTTGGTCTCCCTTTTCACAGCTGGTTTCATACTATTTACTATTTGATCAAGCCTTGCTAATCTGTAACCCTAAGCAAATCCAAATCAGATCCAACTTATACAAGCACATATTAGAGCTGGGCTCCAAAGAGTACTGGACATCTGTAGTACCTAACATTCAAGCATTTGGCGAGATATCAATATTTCAGAGAGCACTTTAAATGTTTTGCTTTGAAAGCTAATGCAGTGTTTTCCACTGGTCAACACGAGCAGTCCAGCAGAAAGCAAAATCTATTTCCCTCAACATCAAATGCTACACTCAGTTGCTGATCCTATCTTGCCTACAGAGAACCTAAGAGACTGGAAAAATTGGTAAGTGAGACAATTCCATCTAATGCAGAGTACAGTTAAATAATATTTGCGATTCCAATGTAAAATGGCTTTGTGTGGTGTTGACATCCTAAATTCTTTTTTTTTAATGGATGGAGTCACAGAATTATAGGCTATGCAAGACTTTTCCAAATTCAAATAATAAACCAAGTCTAGTTAACTTTTCCTTGTAAATATCCTTTTTCAATTTGATAAGGCATGATTTCCTTTCATGGGGCTTGTACATTAGGCATTAGGAAATTCCTATTTTTAAAAATTTGTAAACTTACTATCCAGACAGTCGGATGGGTATGTGGGTAGCGAGAAAAATTAGTATTTGGTATGATAAAGTGTACCAGTACAGCTGGGTTAGGATGTATGTAATCTCAGGGCAAAGACAGTCCAATAAAGAAGGAAGATACTGAAGAAAGAAAACATAAACCAGACGGTTTGGTTTAAAAGCACAAAACGCTAAAACTCTACAAAAATGGAAACCAAAGGTGAAATACTTCATGCAAGGCAGCTGTGACATCTTCTCTAAAATATTAAATGCATGGGTCACTGGCATGGATTTAATGGTGAGTCACAATTTATTTTCAAAGGAAAGATACAGGAAATAAATAGGTCTCATAGTTGCTGTTTTATTTTTTATTAGTGTCTTAGGTTTTAATTTTCCTTTCCTTGATTCTTCTGATTCCTTCCTCTGAGCGCTAAACATTTAAATAACAAACATTCATAGCATTTTTTGTTTTAATTTGCGGAGGGCAAGGACAAGGAATATTAAATTTATTGCGGTGTTTTTCTATAAATCATGTAGTAATTTCCAAAAATCTAGACTAATAGGTAATTTAAAAACTTAATACATGCTTAGAATCTACTCCAGATTATTTCCCAGGCAAAAAAAAAGAAAAAAAGAAAGCAAACAAAAGAAAATCTTTTTAAAAAGAGCCCTGTCTTCTGAAGACATAAGAACACTGCTGTAACTCTTGTCAACAAATGACTCCCTAAATGGAGAAAATGCAACTTCTTAAGTCCTAATTCATTTTTATACCTCCTTTCTTGCCAGTATTCCACAAAAAAAGCATTCACAAGAGAAAATGAAAAGAATTTGTGTATGTGTGTATATGTATATATATATGTGTGTGTATATATATAAAATATCCCACTGTGTGTGTATATACACACACACATATATATAACCCACTGTGAAAGTGTGTGTTTGTGTATGTATCCCAATTAACATAATTAAAATGACTAGACTAGCATTTGCAACTCTCCACATCAGTCCATCAGTCCCATCCATTATAGGGGAAGATGCTATATTGCCTTCAGTGTTTCTTCAACACAAAACATTTAACAGGTTGCTAGGGATCAACACATGGAATTCAAGATAGCCTGAGGGGGAAAAAATCCAGAGTAAACGTTTGTTTTGAAAACTACAATAAAATCTAGGCTTACTTGCCTTTTGCCATACTCTCTTTGATATTGATACAAATATACATATATTTTAACATTTGAAATTTTACTAGTAACTTTTGGTATTGCCATTTTTGGAGGTAAAAAAAAGTAAAATATCAGCAATTTGATGACTCAACATACTAAAGAGATACAGTCTTAAAAGGCAATCCCAGATGCCAAGGGGCAAGGAGAAAACCACTAATGATATTTTACATAATTTTTATGTGATAGCGAGATCTAAGAGTTCTAACTAACACTTCCAAGTACAAGTACTAAATTCCCATGAGTACAGTCCCCCGTTTTTAAAACCTTTACACAGATACCGCCATCTCACTGGATGTTTTCAGCAACCAGGAGACACTGGAAAAGGCCTTCTATTCTTGCCCCTGTTTCACCAATTAGCAAATGGGGTTCTAGAGAGGTTCAGTGACTCAGGCAAGATGACGCAGCTAATCAAGACCAAGCATGGTACTTGAAGAATAAAGTCAGCTGGCTTCAAATCCACTGCCCTTTCACGTATCACTCCTTGTCTCTGACCTAAGGAAATGACCAGGTCCAATAAAAACCATGATTAATATATAAATACAAGTTAGATGCAAGAGTGCACAAAACTGGTCAGTCCCTTGACTAGATATTTACACAACAGCAATAATCACACTGTATAAAATAGTCAATATTATTGGGACTCAGATTTTCACAGAAGCAATCTTGCACGGTGGATAAAGAAGATGCTTACAGATAAACAACTAGATTTGAATCTGCCATGATCTTGAGCTACACCTTTTGTTTTGTTTTTTAGCTCTTTCACTTCTGTGACCCTCTTCTGTCCTACTTCCTATCAAATAAAATTAAAAACAGATAAAACCAAACAGCTGCTGAGAAACTAAACAAGACGTGCTAGTACCTGGCACGCAGCAGCTATTCAATTAAAATGGAGTTCCCTTCCCATCCCTGCTAATAACTTATTAGGATAAAAGTGTAAAATCCCATTGGAAACTGCTTGAGCTGTAATCTGAGAGTCAGAGGGCCAAAAAAGAAATCACAGAAATAAAGGGTAAGGAGTACCTCTCCCAATTTACCTCTCCCACAAAAAACTGGGCGTCGTATCAGTACACAGGTAGTGAACATCTATCAACACATGCCCATTGACTACCTACCACTTTAAGGAACCTACACTCTAAAAAATGGGGCCACTCCTTCCTGGCCAGAACAATGGGCCTGACAATTATGGAGCCTGGAGTTCCGGGTCAGGGGCTGTGAGAACCCAAAGGTGGTGGCCATACACACACAAAAAAAAAGGTGGGAGAAAGACATGAGGAATACTACCTGTTTGATTCACACATGTGGTGGGTGGATAAACAACCTTTAAAATGCTCAAGAAAACAAAGTGAAAGATACGTGTTCTGTACAAGTTACAAAAATGAACTTGGGAAGTTTCATATATTTTTAAATTTAATTACTCTTCATAAAATGTGGTGTCCTTTTTTGATATTTATAGACAGTCCAGTATAATACATATATTTAATAGCTTAAGAGCTGAAGTGCTAAAACAAGCAAACTAACAACAGTAACAAAATCTCTTATTAGAAAATACAGGTAAATATATTTTAGCCAAGAATTCTCAAATTTTTGATCTCAGGATCCCTTTTACTCTTAAAAAATTACTGAGGACCTCAAAGAGCTTTTGTGTATACCTATCCATATTTATTATATTAGAAGTTAAAATTGTGAGTTATAAAACTTTTAAATAGCATGTTAACATAAGTAACATTTTTATAAAAAATATTTTCAAAAAAATTTATGTCAAGAAGTGGCATTATTCTACATTTTTGCAAATCTCTTTAACATCTGGCCTAGAGAAGACAGTTGGATTCTCATATCCACTTCCATGTCCAACCTCTTGCAAAATGTTTAGGTTAAAAGTATGTTGAAGAAAATCCAATCTCAGATAAATAATGGCCTTCTGGATTTTCTTCTGTGACAGCACAAAACTCAACAGGTGGTTTTTTAAAGCATGATTGCAATATTAGATCTAAAACCATATCGATGAATATTTTATACTTCGTAACACTGAAATCTTTTGTTCTTGACCTTTAAGTGGATGTTTTACTTATGCTCAATTTTATAACATACACTGGTCCTGTAGAGAAAACACATTCATGCAGAAATTTGTAAATAAAAACACTTTTCATTCTACAGTACCAAAAATCATACTAAATAATATTGCCCCTCCTCTCAGTGTCAATACCGGAAAGCTACGAAACTCACAACAGCAAACAGAAGCTTTCCAAAATTCTGCTTTCAGTTTGAAAGCTTGAATTTTATCATTGTCAAAAACTGTCTCTCAGTTCATTCAGTTTTGAGAAAACGTTTGCCAAACACCCAAGTCGAATTATTATAGTTTGTCATTCTATCAAGTAAAAATGGTATTCCATGAAAAATGCATCTCATTCAGCTTATAACTCAATTGTACAAGTGTTCATTCCTCTAGACAATCATCATAAGTAGCAAATGTACTTTATACATAATTAACATTTTGGCACACAAAATCTTAAAAAGACCTATTTTTATGGTTGAGATTTAAGAAAAACAATTAGTATTGCTTTATTAAGCAACTGGTAAAACCAATTTTTCTTTTCTTGTTTAAGACTCTATGTCAGCAAGGTATAAAATGCAATGAACAGTTGAGTGCACTGCCTTGATTTGTGCTAAGACACTGGAACATTTTACACGTCATGGCTTTTGCACCATCAGTGCAAATTGAGCACGATGAAAATAGCAACATCTTAGTACTCTTATAATGATGGATTTGATTTCATAGTGTCTCTGAAAGAGTGTCCGGAACCCCTGTGGTTCTGCAGACCACATTTAAAAAACCACGGTTCTAGGCTGGGCATGGTGGCTCACACCTGTAATCCCAGCACTTTGGGAGGCTGAGGCGAGAGGATCACCTGTGGTCAGGAATTTGAGACCAGCCTGACCAACAAGGTGAAACTCCGTCTCTACTAAAAATGCAAAAATTAGCCAGCCAAGGTGGCAGGCGCCTGTAGTCCCAACTACTTGGGAGACTGGGACAGGAGAATTGCTTGAACCTGGGAGGCAGAGGCTGCAGTGAGGCAAGATCATGACACTGCACTCCAGCCTGGGCGACAAAGCAAGACTCTGTCTCAAAAAAAAAAAAAAAAAAAAAAAAGAAAGAGAGAGAGAGAGAGAGAGAGAGAGAGAGAGAGAGAGAGAGAGAGAGAGAAAGAAAGAAAAAATACCCACTGTTCTAAACTTCAGGATAGAAAAAAAATTTTTTTTTTTTTTTGAGACGGAGTCTCCCTCTGTCACCCAGGCTGGAGTGCAGCGGCCGGATCTCAACTCACTGCAAGCTCCTCCTCTCGGGTTTACGCCATTCTCCTGCCTCAGCCTCTCAAGTAGCTGGGACTACAGGTACCCACCACCTTGCCCAGCTAGCTTTTTGTATTTTTTAGTAGAGACGGGGTTTCACCATGTTAGCCAGGATGGTCTCGATCTCCTGACCTCATGATCTGCCCGTCTCGGCCTCCCAAAGTGCTGGTATTACAGGCTTGAGCCACTGCGCCCAGCCATAAAATTTTAAGATACAAAAAGCACTAGTTAGAAAAGAAAAAAAAAAAGATAATTTGATCCTTAAAACTGGTAAATTTTGCTTCTTGAAATATAACTTTAAAAGTGAAAATGGTAAGTCACAATCTAGAAAGCCTATTTATAGTAGAGATACCAAACAAAATATCAATGATATTCAAAGAAGTCCTACAAATCAGTAACAGCAGAAACAACCCAGCAGAAAAATAAGCAAAAAATATGACTAGACATTTCACAGAAATAGCCAGTGATCATATGAAGAGATGCCCATATCATTTGAGATCACTGTACAAATGAAGACCACAATGTAATAACATTTCATAAGAAAAAATTTTTTAATCTGAAAAGATAAAACGTTAGAGAGGATTGAAATCCACAGGATCACTACACATCACTGGTAGGAATATAAACTAGTGTAACTTCTTTGGAAAACAGTCTGGCAGCCAGGCACGGTGGCTCACACCTATAATCCCAGCACTTTGAGGGGTCGAGGCAGGCAGATCATCTGAGGTCAAGAGTTTGAGACCAGCCTGGCCAACATGGTGAAACCCTATCTCTACTAAAAATACAAAAACTTAGCCGGGCATGGTGGTGAGCGCCTGTAGCCCCAGCTACTTGGGAGGCTGAGGCAGGAGAATCACTTGAACCCAGGAGGTGGAGGTTGCAGTAAGCCAAGATCATGCCACACCACACTCCAGTTTGGCAAGAAGAGTGAGACTCCATCTCAAAAAAAAGAAAAAAAGAAAAAAAAAAAAGCCAGGCGTGGTGGCTCACACCTGTAATCCCAGCACTTTGGGAGGCTGAGGCGAGTGGATCACAAGGTCAGGTGTTCTCTGGCCAACACAGTGAAACCCCATCTCTACTAAAAATATAAAAAATTAGCTAGGCATGGTGGTGCACACCTGTAGTCCCAGCTACTCGGGAGGCTGAGGCGGGAGAATCACTTGAACCTGGGAAACGGAGGTTGCAGTGAGCCGAGACTGAGCCACTGCACTCCGGCCTGGGCAACAGAGTGAGATTCCGTCTCAAAAAAAAAAAGTTTGGCATCACTTCCTGAAGTTTAACATTCATATTGTCTATGACTCAGCAATTTAATACCTAGGTTTATATCCACGAGAAATTTCAAATATCCATCAATAGGCAACAAAGATATACATCTCAGCATGACTCACAACAGCAAAAACCTGGAAATACCCCAAATACAAGAAACTGAATTAACTATGATGTGGTCACACAGCACAATGCTATACACTGATCAAAACAAAATTAATTATAGCAATATTTAATAACATGGATAATGTGTATGACATATATGAAATCAAACTTTATATATTGATGTCAGTAAAATATATAGAAAAATCATTAAGAGATTACATACAGTTTTGAAATCATAACTTCATACATACACACACTTTTAGGAATACCTATAGATGTTACAAAAATATATAAAACAGGAAAGTGAAAGACTGAAGAACACAGGATTCAAGTAATGTGGAATAAAAGTATCCAGAGAGATAGCATGGCAGTGGGAGGACAGATCATTCAGACAAGAGCAGCTGCTTACTGTCAAGCTCTCGGCTTTCGTTTTGGTTACTGAGTCTGAAGGAGATTATTAACATCATTAAGAATAACAAATTAAATCTGTAAAAAGTCATTCTTGCTTGAATGCTGCATAACAAGAATGTGTCATGTATCAAGAACTACGATTATTCTAATTCTGTGATTCAGAGATTTAAAAGGATGTCTACATATGTTAATCTATTATGCACATTGAAGTGACAATTCAAAATATAAAAGTACATCTTAAAACTCTAGAAGTGCTGAACAAACTCATCATTTGACAGTTAAGGAAATCCTTCATTTGACCAAAGTTGTATGAGTAAGTTCATTCTGAAATTCCATAAATATTCATTGAGCTTCTAACTGTAGGGCAGACTCCATTCTGGGACCTCCTAATTTTGCCGTTCACAAGAAAAATAAATTCTGGTCTGGCAAAGCTTACCTTTAAGAAGGGCGGTATGTAAGAATAGGGGGAGAGGAGAATAAGTTAAAAAATATTAGGTTGGTGCAAAAGTAACTGCAGTTTTTGCCATTGAAAGTAATCACAAAAACCACGATTACTTTTGCACTAGCCTAATATTTTAAACAACAAAGGGAGACAAGGAGAAAACAAACATGGTAAGAGGCTAGAGAATGCCACATAGGGGAATGGCTGTTAGTTGCTATGAACAGGAAAGGCCTTGCTGAGAAGGTGACATTTTAACAGAGATCTGCATGTGGCAGCCACACAAAGGTACCAGAGACAAACACACACAGGCAGAAGCCAGCTCCAAGGACCTCTGCCCAAGTGAAGTTGCTTTTACTTATTTTTTTTTTTTTTTTTTTTGAGATGGAGTCTCGCTCTGTCACCAGGCTGGAGTACAGTGGCGCGATCTCAGCTCACTGCAACCTCCGCCTCCCGGGTTCAAGGAATTCTTCTGCCTCAGCCTTCCGAGTAGCTGGGATTACAGGCATGCATCACCACACCCAGCTAATTTTTGTATTTTTGTAGAGACAGGGTTTCACCATATTGGACAGGACGGTCTTGATCTCCTGACCTGATCTGCCCACCTCAGCCTCCCAAAGTGCTGAGATTACAAGTGTGAGCCACCGTGCCAGGCCATGAGTTGCTTTTAGATACTTTCAGAATCAAACCTCAACCCCACTATAGGGAATATTCAAATTCACCTGAACATTCCTGCTACTCTTATGCAGAGCTTGACAAAACTCAGCTGGTCATGCTTGCAGGGTCCTGCCCCCATCAGTTTACAAAGGTCCAGAAACCTTTCACGATGTAATGAGACCGCGGAAAACATGTACCTGCTCAGAGTTCTGCCAGGCAGGCATTAGATGACCAAAAAGCTCAAGTGGGTAGGTCAAGCTTTTACTTTTTATTTTGAATTTTTGTTCCACTGGACCAAAATACCTAAGTAGCTTAATAATCTACATCTACAAGGAATATTGGTTTGTTTGCCAAAGGCACTAAGTGTCTGCTACCCTGCTTTCTTCACAACCTCCACCGCATATAAAAAAACACACCTGAACTTTTTCTACAAGGTAACCACGTCCATGACGTGGTTAGAAATAGAAGAGATATAAGAAAGTTCACAGGAACTTTTGCTGCTGCAGGCTGGACAGATTCTTATTATAGGTAAAAGAGTCACACAGCTAAGGATAGGCTTCTGCTACCCCACCAGGAGAGCGATGGTGACTCCTGGCTAAGGAACTTGAGAGCACGGTTAATGACAGTCCACATTATATGGGCTTCACTTCTGCCAGGCTTCTCCCAGCCATTTACTAGAAGAGAGGCATGCAACCAAGTTAAGAATATACAGGTTGGAACAAGTTAAGAACATACAGTTACTGAGGCTTCAAAGGGTTGGGTCCCAGTTGTAGGGGCTCTGATTACCGTATCTGGGAACTTACCCAACCCATTAAGCTCCCTTCATCTTTCTTCCTGTGTAAAATAAGGATATTTTTGGTCATTCATCAGAAAGTTTATACAGCACCTACTGTGAACCATTTGCTGGATTTAAGTGAAAATACAAAGCTCTCTTCCAACACAGTAAAACAGACAAGCTAGTAAAAACAAATACTTTCAATAGGATGCAATATTTTCCATTGATTAAGGCTGTAAACTGGCAATGACCTCGACTCAAATCTCAGCTTTACAACATACTATTTGCAATACCTAGACAGACAATTTATTCAAGTTCCCTAGGCTTTATTATCCTCAAATATAAAACAGGATTACTTCTATCTTGTTAGGACCACTTGAAGCTTTAAAAGTTACTAACTGTAGTTAATTCAGTTTCACTGCTGCATAAAATTTCACTAGGCAAATAATGAGGTTTGTACCCATTCTCCTGTCAACAATCATCTGGGTTATTTCCATATTTTTGCTATGATAAACAGTACTTCTATGAGCGTTCTTAGACACGCTTCCTGGCATGCATCCGCAGGAGTTTTCTAGGGCATACACCTAAAAGTTAAAATGCTCAGCTACAGAGTGAGTGAATGTTCATCCTCACCAAATATTTCCAATTCCCTTTCCAAAGTGAGACTTTTTAAATTTCTCTACTCAGCATTATGTTTTTAAAGTCCTAAAAGATTACATATAGCGTGAACAATTTTTACAAAGGAATGTATGTGCATATGGATTAAAACCATTAGCTTTAAAAGGGAGGAAATAAAAAAGCACACAATTCAGGACAGAGTCACCTCAAGGTGGAGAAAGGCAGATGGCAGAGGAGAAACAGGAACGATCCAAGAGTGCCTGTGGGACTCTCACTCTCAAGTTGGTGCTGTGTTTTTGTCACTTTTGTTTTTGTTTTGTTTTTTTTGAGACGGAGTTTCGCTCTTGTTGCCTAGGCTGGAGTGCAATGGTGCGATCTCAGCTCACCGCAACCTCCGCCTCCCGGATTCAAACGATTCTCCTGCCTCAGCCTCCTGAGTAGCTGGGATTATAGGCACCCGCCACCATGCCCGGCTAATTTTGTATTTTTAGTAGAGACGGGTTTTCTCCATATTGGTCAGGGTGATCTCGAACTCCTGACCTCAGGTGATCTGCCAGCCTCGGCCTCTCAAAGTGCTGGGATTACAGGCGTGAGCCACCACGCCCTGCCCAGTGCTATGTTCTTTTTGTTGTGCTTTAACTTATACTACATATAGTCTTTTCAAAGTATCAAACATTCCATTGAAAAGAAAGACTATTTTTAAAAGCATTTAACACTCTGTGTCTGGTAAAACACAAAACTCAAAATGGATGGTAGCTATTGTTACAGAATGTGATGAGAATAAGAGATGACAAGGCAGCGTAGTTCAAGGTGAGGCATGACTAAACTCAGAGGGCATAAGACGCAACCCTGCGGAGGTGAGGCAGCCAGGCTTGTCAACATTCAGAGCCGCAAATGACCCAGATCTGCAGAAACCAGAGATGTTCAGAGGAGGAGGGGAAAGAAACGGGGCTGCCCAGATGCCAGAACACTAGGCTCTGAACTCCAAGAGGGCAGGGACAATCTTGGTATTTCTCATTGCTTTGTCACCAATAGCACATACACTGTCTGGTAATAGGTGTTAGAAGAATATCTGAAAGGTGAAAAGAAAATTTTGTTTTATAGATGACTGTTTTAAACAATATTAAAAAAAAATTTTTTTTAACTTTTAATTTCAAGGGTACATGTGTAGGTTATATAGGTAAATTCATCCCACAGGGATTTGTTGTAGATTTTTTTTTACCAGGTACTAAGTCTAGTATCCAATAGTTATCTTTTCTGCTCCTCTCCCTCCTCACACCCTCCACCCTCAAGTAGGCCTCAGTGTCTACTGTTCCCTTTGTGTCCATGAGTTCTCATGATTTAGGTCCCACTTATAAGTGAGAACAAGTGGTATTTGGTTTTCTGTACCTTTGTTAGTTTGCTAAGGATAATGGTGTCCAGCTCCATCCATATTCCCACAAAAGACATGATCTCATTCTTTTTTATGGCTGCATAGCATTCCATGACATATATGTGCCACATTTTCTTTATCCAATCTGTCACTGATGGGCATTTAGGTTGATTCCATGTCTTTGCTATTGTGAAATAGTGCTGAAATGAACATTCATGTGCATGCGTCTTAATGGTAGGATGATTTGTCTTCCTCTGGGTTTATACCCAGCAACAGAATTGCTGGGTCAAATGGTAATTCTGTTTTCACACCAATCAGAATGGCTATTTCAAAAAGTCAAAAAATAACAGATACTGGCAAGGTTGCAGAGAAAAGAGAACACTTCTACACATGGGTGGGAGTGTAAATGAGTTCAACCATTGTGAAAAGCAAAGCTGTGATTGCTCAAAGAGCTACAAACAATATTTTAAATAAAGACTACTTTGGCATAGAAGAGTATATAGAAAGAGAAAAGAAAATGGCCAAGAATAGAACAAGAAACATCAATTTTAAGGATGGGCAGAGGAGACCCCACAGGAAAGTAAGAAGGAAAGGTAAGAAAAATAGCAGAGACACCCAGGAGACTGTTATTAGGCATTTGTTACCTGTTAGGCACTGAGCACAGGACCCTTCCCTCAAAACCAATAAATACACAAATGTGTGTGTGTATACATGTATATATGCATATAGGCATGCATATATCAGCAAAAAAGTCCATGAATACACAAGTTTATATACACATACAAACGTAACACTTTGTTTTCTTGTACTGGAGCACTTTGAAAATAAGTTGCAGGTAATCATGATCCTTCCCTTCTAAATACTTCAACATGCATCTCTAAATACTCTCGCACTTAACCACACCATCAACATTTCTGGAAAGATTATTATTCAGTAATATCACCTAATCTAGAATCTGTATTCAGATTTATACAACTGTCTCAAAACAATTTGTATGGCTATGCCCCCCAGTCAACAATCACCACTCATTCATGGTGTTACTTCTCTTTGGCCTCTTTTAATCTACAACTGTCCCCTTCCAGCCCATCGTGTTTGTTTCTTGTGGCATTGATTTTTTTTCAAAGAGTCTAGGCTGGTTGCTTTATCAAATGTTTCATATTCTAAATTTGTCTGACTGCTCATTGAAGATTTTTGATACAGTTTATTACAAAAGTATGTTGTATACATCTAATTACATCATATCAGGAGGCACACAATGTCAGATTATCTCATTTTTGGTAAGTTGGATCATTCAGTGACCACCAGATCGCTCTGCTTCAGAGTTATACTTTTTATTACTCTAAATGATGAAGGAGTATGTTTCAGACTGGAAGATACTATTCTCCCACACCCATTCACCCAGTGGCTTCTGGCCACAATTGAAGATTATTGCCTGAAGCAGTTATCACACTAAGGTTGCAAAATGGTGATGTCCTAAATTCTACCCTTCTTCTACCTTTACTAGTCAGCATTCTTCTGAAAACAAGAGCTTTCTCATTTGCATCCTACCTTTTTGTAATCTGTACTTTTAATAGCACCATAAACTCCTGAATTTGTTTTGGTTTTCAATGTATTTTCACCTGTTGTTATCATTCTCATTAATGCCCAAACTGTCCCAGATCTAGGAGTGCCCTCAAGTAGGTTTCAGTGTCCTGTTTTAGCATTTCCTCATTGGTCTGAGCACTTCCTTGCTTTCTGACCAAAAGATGTCACAACTCACCTTATACTTTTCCTGTACCTGATCTGAAAACAGTAATTTCTCTTAAGGAGCCCTGGTTCCTTTCAGTGGCTAGTGAGAATTCGAAACAAGATGAGCTCACTGACACTGGGAAGTCGCTACTTCTGCACTGGCAGGGGGGTTTTATTTTTGTTATTTAAAAATGGCTTGAGCAAGTTTACAGCTATTGGGGTGTCATGATTGCTGGACATACAGATTTTTTTAACTTTGTTCTATTAAGGACTTTGAGCAGGTTTAAAGTTTGAAGAGAAGTAGCCCCTAGACAGAAAGAGATGCTGAAAATACAAAAGAGAAAAGTGATAACACACAGAGAGAGTTCAAAGAAAGATTAGAAGGAAGTGGATGTAAAGCTGCATTTAAAAAAAATAAAAATTAAAAAAAGCATGGAGTAAAAACTAGTCCTGGTACGTTTCACACAGTCCAAGGATGTCAATGAGCATCAAAGTGTAGAGTATAGTATAAATAGAAAGGAGTGTTTGTTATCAGAATTTTTTTACATACAGATATTATATCTGAGGCAATAATGAAATGATATCTAACAGCACCCCTGGGGCAGGGCAAGACATAAGACTATTTTCTTACACTGTACTTGACTTACCCCTATTGAAATCCACTGGAAAGGTGAAATATCACAAAGGGAATGTTCTAAAATAGACATGCATAGTCAAGAACAGATCCTGGCCAGGTGTGGTGGCTTACACCTGTAATCTCAGCACTTTGGGAGGCCGAGGCTGGCGGATCACAAGGTCAGGAGATCGAGACCATCCTGGCTAGCATGGTGAAACCCTGTCACCACTAAAAATACAAAAACAAAAATTAGGCGGGTGTGGTGGCGGGCGCCTGTAGTCCCAGCTATTCAGGAGGCAGAGGCGGGAGAATGGCTTGAACCCGGGAAGCGAAGTTGCAGTGAGCAGAGATCGCAAAACTGCACTCCAGCCTGAGCAACAGAGCAAGACTCCATCTCAAAAAAAAAAAAAATTGCTGAATTTATAAGTTATTACCACAGTAGGTTTGATTAAAATCAAAGAACCCTCTAACAGGGATTAATACACAAAACAGGGAGGAAACATACAACACTTTGCGTTAGAGAGTATATGGGAATCACTTCTGTACAGTATTTCCACTCCCACTTAAAATTCTGGATATTTATATTCTTTTCCTTCAGCTATATAAGCCTGTATCTTGAACAAACATACAAGTGGTTGATATTCAGCAAGCAGTTAAAGATGTTGTTTTCTCACACATGGGACTCTATCTCCATCTTCACAGCAAAGGATAACCACTAATGGTCTCACAGCCCCAGGATCTGCAGGTCTGAGTACTGCTTGCCTGAGAAATGCAAACACCATCTCAGTGAGGCGAAAAGAGGTCATGGATTCATTTCCTTGCCTGGCCCCAGGGAATAGCACCACATATTCCAAAACAATGTTGCAGAAGAACAGGCTGGAAAAAAATCAGTAAATCAGGCAGCTCAACCTAGTTCCAGGATAAAAAGGAATTGGTTCCCAAAACCCTGAAGCCAGGAGTTATGCAGAGCTTTGTGCCACTCTTATGAAAGAGCATTGTGTATGGACTGGTAAATTAGAACTGAAACACTCTGGACTTCATACACATGCTCTGTTGCTGAGTGCCACTTCCTCTGACTAGAACAGAGGGGTCATCAGAAGCAAAACCTCTCCCAATTTGTCCCTTGTGCAAGCACTGCTGGGCCACATACGGGAGGAAGCTCAGAGCACTCTGCAAAGGGTCTATTGTGCATCCTGCAGCCCCACATTTCAATGTAGAAGAGTGTCAACTTAAACTGAAAGAAGCAGTGGAAACTGTCAGGAGCCTGACCTGGGAGAAGGACTAGGAGACTGGGTCCCAAAGGCATTTGTTTATCTGTTATCAGCTGAGTCACTCCCTGTATGCACAATGTTCCCACTGAGTCAGACCCTGCCTCACACCACGTATTTGATTCTTATAGGAACAGGAACCCTAGAGGTAACTGAGGTAGCTACTACTTCCCCCTCATTCTAGACATGTAAAAACTGATACACAAAGGCAGTTAGTAATTATCACAATATCCTAGTTTTTAAGAAACTAAGCCATACATGTAGCCAAGGCCTATTGCATCCCACAAGCATGCATGTAATCATTATGTTGCACTGTCTGTCCTCTGTCCACTATTGCAACAGAGCAGTCAATAAAGCCCACTTCACATTCCTAGAACTTAGCATATAGATTACTTATTGCTGATGAGTTATTCAATTACAGTTAAGGTCTAATCCCAGCAAGAAAGCTAAATTCTCGTCCTGTGTCAAAATAATCTGAAATATAGCTACCATTAAGGAGCCATTCCAGTGGTTCTCAAGGAAATTTAGAAATGTCTGGGGACAGATGGCTGGTTGCACAAATCATGGGGTTCTACTGCCACCTAGTGGATACAGCCCAGGCATGCGGCTAAACATCCAACAATGCACAAGACAGCCCACCCACGAAGAAACGAAACCCAAAAAAAAAGTCAACAGTGCCAAGGCTGAAAAACCCTGGACCATTCCAATCATTATAGGCAAAAAATTACAAGTCCATCCTGACTACCAAGATGCAGTCCCTAGAGTAAAGGCTAACAGTGGGTGGCCATTTTCCTGGCCCCCAGTTTGGCATTCAGGAAGACTGGATGTCTGTGTATCCATCAGAGGTCACGAGGTGCCTATGCCACACCTCATCCTCCACTGGCAACTCCTGTGATCCATCTGCATAATCACAAAGTGAAGACAGGCTGGAGTTCTTAGACATGCCAAATATGCTAGACTTGTACTCTGCCACAAGCTATGCTAAAAGTGTTTTGAGGGAAGCAGTTAGAATACAAAGTCAAGACTACGTTTGGACAGTATCAGTTTATAATCCATCCTAATCCGCCCCCCCCCCCATTCTCTCACATAATCAACAGCTGGATCTGTTCGTAGCAGAAATTCAGATTTCTTTTATCTTCATGAGTTGTAAAGACTGTGAATAGGAAGATCAAGAGGGAATCAAGAGAGGGTAGAGTTTATGCTTTGGTGGAAGAGGAAGTTCTTGGGTATCTGCAATTCAGCCTAAGAAGAATATTCAGATATTTCTAATGTGAAAACTTAGCACAGTTCCTCACTGAAAGTATGTGGCCACACCATTCGGCCAATTTTAAGTTACATTAACACATGTTGGTCACTGACCTGGATTCTAACTGAAGGTAAAGTCGATGAGTCATAGCAGCGGGAGTGAGGATTAAGTGACCTGATCTTGAGCTCACATCAATTGCCGGAGAAAACTGGCTGAAGGTGACAAACAGCAGCAAGCAGAGCTCTCCTTGTGCCAGGTGCCCCAGGGGATCTGCATGTGGCATCCAAACCACATGCAGCAGATCTGGGTTTCTCCCTGCAGAAGAGTTTCCACCATTTATAGCTTAATGTTACCTGTTGTAATCACCATTCACGATAGTCTAACTCTATATCTCTCTTTGGATATCAGCGCAAGAGATAGAAAACTGAGTCAAAAAATCAGAAACTCATTTTAAACACTTTTAGAAACTGGCAAATAAAAAGGAGGTTCTCTATGCTGCAGTATCTGAAAGATAACTTAAGAAACTGAAGGCATTCACATCATGCAAAACCTTAAAACTCAGATCAAAAACAAAAATAACACATATACTCTCAAACACACACATACATGCACATTCCTTTCCAGAAAAAAAAAAAATACTGGCTGACTCCTCAAGATGGGACTCCAGCAAAACATTGAAGGGCCTGTGTAAAGGATCACATTCATATAAAACATGCTGCCCCCACATTCTCTCAGGAGCAGGGGAGCCCTGGCTTGGAGTCAAGCAGACATTAGTTTGAATACTATCTGGCCATGTGTTACGTGCCCTTTGATGAATCACTTAACCATTTTAAGCATCAGTCTCCTCATTTGTAAAATAGTGGTAAAGGTTTACTCATTGGCAAGGTTCCATCATGTCACCCAAGAGCTTAGGCCATCCATTTTCCCCCACTGTGACAGCATCTCATGTCAGTCTTGATGCCTGTTCCTATAGCTCTCTCACCCCAAAACTCCCTCCCTCTTCTTCTTTGCCTAGCTAAAGCCAACTCATTTGTCAATCTTCATTATCACATGCTCCAGGAAGGCTGCCTTGATGCCACCATTTCTGAAACTAGATATGTGCTCACTCTATTCTGCTGCTTTCTCCTTCAATGATGGCCCCACGTCACACCTTGAAGTGTCCCTCTGTCAAGCCTCCCCCTACACTGGAATCTTCCTGAGAGTCCCCTGATGTGTTTCCATAGGGCATGGCAAGCATGTCCTGATGGCTTTAGTGAGCAAATGAACAAAGGCCTTGGCAAAGGAAGAAATACCAGGGGCAAACAGGTGACAAAGGTTACATGTACTTTATAAACAGCAGATTTCAACAAGGAGAAATCAGTGATATCAAATGCTGCAAAGAGGTCAGGAAATAGGATAACTGAGAAAAAAACAACAGACTTAGAAATTAGGTCCCTGACAGCTTCCGAGAAATGTGGTGAGTGTCAAACACTAAATGCTCTGAGTGATGAAAAAAGATAGGGGGTGGGAGAGTTCCTTCCTCTGGGTAAAGGAGAAAGTGAGATTCTCCCTCATTGAGCCTAGAGAGGGCAGGGACAAGAGTGCCACAGGAATGCGGAACACAGATGAGAACAGTTATTTGTACGTTATTTTAGTAACATAAAATGTAATAACACGACTATAAATACACAACACATAAATACTATGAAAACCACATAGGAGATCACACTGATACCAAAAAAAGAAAAAAAAAGTGTTAAACATTAAGGCACGAGAGATTAAAGCAGCAAGAAAATGGCTTCAGTAAGTTTAAAAATGTATGATTACACACATCTACACTATTTTCTATTTTTATACAGAATCAGCTAGAAAACAGATATTTATCTCATAGAAAAAGGTCCAGAGCACCATGTATTAAAGCTTTTGACGTCTGGACTGAAAGGAAGGAAAAAAAAATATAAAAGTTGTACCTTTATAAGAACTGAAAAAAAAAAAGGAAGAAAAATGCATGTCATAAGTGGGTACCGATAAAAGCGTTATTTGAAGGCAATCCATTCTCCATAGATATTTCTATCCCTAATTATGAAATAATTTAAATATACAAAAACAGAAATGCAGACACTAATGTTGGTAACACCAATGTACCAGTCACCAGTGTTAATAGGCAGTAATATTACGCATATTTGATTCAGAATTTAAGAAATAAAATATCACAGATACAGCAAAGTCCAAACACCCTACCACTTACAAGCTTCCACTTGTAGGTTAAAACACGTGGTATCTGGTTGGGTGTAAGGAGGCTGGACTTGCTCCTACTTCCTTCCCCAGGAGTAGGTAATGTTCTTTTCTTTTTTTCTTTTAGATTCAGCAGTTACATGTGCTAGTTTGTTACTTGGGTATACTGTGTGACGCTGAGCTTTTGGGCTTCTAGTGAACCCATCAACCAAATAGTGAACACAGAACCCAAGAGTAAGTTTTTCCACCATTTCCCCGCTTCCTACTCCCTGCTCTTCGGAGTCGCCAGTGTCTACTGTTCCCACTTTTGTGTTCATGTGTATCCAACGTTTAGTTCCCACTTGTAAGTGAAAATATGTGGTATTTGGTTTTCTGTTTCTGTGTTAATTCACTTAGGATAATGGCCTCTAGCTACATCCACGTTGCTGCAAAGGACATGGTTTCTTTTGTATAGCTGCATAGTATTCCATGGTGTATATGTATTTTCTTTATCCAATTCACCATTGATAGGCACCTAGGTTGATTCTATGCCTTTGCTATTGTGAATAGTACTACAACAAACATGTGAGTAAAGGTGTCTTTTTGGTAAAACAATTTGTTTTTCTTTGGGTATGTACCTAGTAATGAGATTGCTGGGTGAAATGGTAATTTTATGTTTAGTTCTTTGAGAAATCTCTACACTGCTTTCAATAGGGACTGAACTAATTTACAGTCCCACCAAGAGTATATAAGTGTTCTCTTTTTTCTGCAATCTCACTGACATCTGGTTTTTTGTTTGTTTGTTTGTTTTTTTTGGACTTTTTAATAAAAGCCTCAATGTTGTGAAGTTAGAATATATCATTTACAACCAGCACATGTTCCGTACTGCCCTAGGCCACTGAGATTATTACTCCATGCAGAACTTAATCTCTTTCTTTCCAAAGAGAATCTCATGACCCTTTAGGAACATTCTAAGTAAATATAAGATGATCACAACCACCACCTCTCAAATAGGTATAAAATACCAATTTACATTTCCAAGAGACCATAAAGATGCGAAGATTATGATGAAATATAATGAATAAACTTGGGCAAAGATCCTAGATTTCAGGCCTACTTGGAATACAATTTTTCTTGTCTAAAGTCCCAATACAACAAAAATATTTCACCCTCATCACCATTTATTAAATGTCTCCTGGTCACAGGATCTGGGGGGGGAAAAATGATGCTAATTCAAAGAGTGGTACATGGACCAGCAGCATATCATGCTTTATTAGTCCATTTTCACACTACTGATAAAGATATACTTGAGAATGGGCAATTTACAAAAGAAAGAGGTTTACTGGACTTACAGTTTCGCATGGCTGAAGAGGCATCACAAACATGGTAGAAGGTGAAAGGTACATCTCACATGGTGGGAGACAAGAGAAGAGAGCTTGTGCAGGGCAACTCCTGCTTTTAAAACCATCAGATCGCATGAGACCCATCTGCTATCACAAGAACAGCACAGAAAGACCTACTCCCATAATTCAATCATCTACCACCAGGTCCCTCCCACAACACGTGGAAATTATAGGACCTACAAGATGAGATTTGGGTGGGGACACAGAGCCAAACCACGTAATTCTATCCCTGGTCCCTCCCAAATCTCGTATCTTCACATTTCAAAACCAATCATGTCTTCCAACAGTCCCCCAAAGTCTCAATTCATTTCCGCATTAACTCAAAAGTCCACAGTCCAGAGTCTCATCCCAGACAAGGCAAGTCCCTTCCACCTATAAGCCTGTAAAATCTAAAGCAAGTTCATCACTTCTAGATAAAATGCGGTACAGGCATTGGGTAAAAACAGCCATTCCAAATGGGAGGAACTGGCCGAAACAAAGGGGCTACAGGCCCATCCAAGTCCAAAATCCAGCAGGGCAGTCAAATCTTGAAGTTCCAAATGATCTCCTTTGACTCCATGTCTCACACCCAGGACACGCAACGCAAGAGATGGGTTCCCATGGTCTTGGGCAGCTCCACTCCTGTGGCTTTGCAGGGTACAGCCTCCCTCCTGGCTGTTTCACAGGCTGGTGTTGAGTCTGCAGCTTTTCCAGGCCAACAGTGCAAGCTGTCAGTGGATCTAACATTCTGGAGTCTGGAGGATTGTGGCACTCCTCTCACAGCTCCATTAGACTGTGCCCCAGTAGGGACTCTGTGTGGGGGCTCCAACCCCACATTTCCCTTCCACACTGCCCTAGCACAGGTTCTCCATGAGAGCCCTGCCCCTGCAGTAAACTTTTGCCTGGACATCCAGGCATTTCCACACATCTTCTGAAATCTAGGCAGAGGTTCCCAAACCCCAATTCTTGACTTCTGTGCACTCGCAGGCTCAACACCACGTAGAAGCTGCCAAGGCTTGACGCTTGCATACTCTGAAGCCATGGCCTGAGCTCTACATTGGCCCCTTTCAGCCACACTAGAGTGGCTGGGATGCAGGGCACCAATTCCCCAGGCTGCACATAGCACAGACACCCTGGGCTGGGGCCCACAAAACCACTTTTTCCTTCTAGGCCTCCAGGCCTGTGATGGGATGGGCTTGCTGTGAAGACCTCTGACATGCCCTGTATACATTTTCCCCATTTTCTTGAGGATTAGCATTCAGCTCCTCGCTGCTTATGCAAATTTCTGCAGCTGGCTTGAATTTCTCCTCAGAAAATGGGATTTTCTTTCTACTGCATTGTCAGGCTACAACTTTTCTGAACTTTTACACTCTGCTTCCCTTATAAAACTGAATGCTTTTAACAGCACCCAAATCACCTCTTGAATGCTTTGTTGCTTAGAAATTTCTTCAGCTAGATACCCTAAATCATCTTCCTCAAGTTCAAAGTTCCACAAATCTTTAGGCTGAGGGCAAAACACGCCACCAGCCTCTTTGCTAAAACATAGTAAGAGCCACTTTTGCTCCAGTTCCCAACAAGTTCTTCATTTCCATCTGAGACCACCTCACCCTGGACTTTATTATCTATATCACTATCAGCATTTTGGGCAAAGCCATTCAACAAGTCTCTAGGAAGTTCCAAACTCTCCCACATTTTCCTGTCTTCTTCTGAGCCCTCCAAACTGTTTCAATCTCTGCCTGTTGCCCAGTGCTAAAGTCGCTTCCACATTTTCAGGTATCTTTTCAGCAACATCCCACTCTACTGGTACCAATTTACTGTATTAGTCTATTTTCACACTGCTGATAAGGATGTACCAGAAACAGGACAGTTTACAAAGGAAAGAGGTTTACTGGACTTACAGTTCCGCATGGTGGGAGGCCTCACAATCATGGTGGAAGGTGAAAGGCATGTCTCACATGGCAACAGACAAGAGAAGAGAGCTTGTGCAGGGCAATTCCCGTTTTTAAAACCACCATATCTCATGAGACCCATTCACTATCACCAGAACAGCACAGAAAGACCCACCCCCATAATTCAATCATTTCCCACCAGGTCCCTCCCACAACACGTGGGTATTATGGGAGCTACAAGATGAGATTTGGGTGGGGACACAGAGCCAAACCGTATCACATGCCAAACTCCAGACATAATGGAATCTCAGTCCTCATTTTAGCAAGATCCCAGGTAATGTGTATGCACATTAAAGTTCAGGGAGCACTCACTGGTTTAAAGAATTTAGAAATATGAAAACCTGGACTAAGGCAGAACCAAATCCAACCACCATTTTGCTAAACCTACCCTCTTCCTATCAGACCACATGGCTTTCAGGTGTTATCTCTGCAAAGTCCACACGTTAGTCTCATTAGACTGGTGGTAATCAAATGAGGGCAATTTTGTCCCTCAGAGGACATTTGGCAAAGTCTATAAATATTTTTGATGACCGCAACTTGTGTAGGGGGTTACTGGCATCTAGTAGGCAGAAGTCAGAAATGCTGCTAAACATCTTACAATGTGGAGGACAGCTCCCAAAAATAAATAATTATCTGGCCCAAAAGGTCAATAAGTCAAAGGTTTTTTAAAAACAAAACAGTAAAAAAAAATCCACCTGCAATTAGACCCATGATTTCCTGGCTGAAATGAATTGTTCTATTCAGTCATTTGATAAACTGATTTGGTCATCCTTATCCAAGGGGGGGGTAATATAAACCAATAACCAAAACCACTTCATGCCCAAGCTCTCAAAGAGTTTAAGTTTCCCACGAGAGGCTGCAACCAAATCAATAATCATATTATCATAAATCATATAAATCAATAATCATATTGACAACAAATAGCAAGTACAGTGAAACAACAAATGCACAAATTGGAATATTGCACAATTACATGAATTTAAGAAGTAAGTACAGATATATTTCCCCAATAAAAAGTCTGGTGCTCACTGGTTTTTTTGTTTCCTGTAATGCAGGATCTTTAATGAAAAAACACTTTGGCCACTTCGAGACGATAAACACTCACTGGGCAAAACAACTTCACTGAAAAGAGACCTCATATTATGCAAAAAAAATCTTAAAAGGTAATTTTTTTTAATTCCTCAAGTATTATCAAGAGCTTTGTTAATTTCATCAACATGCTATAAAGGAATGATTCTTTTCTTCAGAGAAGGAATCACAGCTCACAATTAGGATGGTGGAAGGTGGTCTAATACAAGAGGAAAATAGGTCACGGTATATAATTACACAGATGAGTAACGAACTCAGAGCTGACTAAGCCTGCTTTTATTAAGATAAACGTATTTCTGGAATGAGCATTGCTTTGCATAGCCTTGTATCAATTAAATTCTGCCCAAAGAGAGAACCCTGAGGTTATAGGTAATATGTGGCAACTTGAAAACACTTCATGCCGCACAATCCTAAGCTATTACACTGCACTAAGGAGCAAGTGCACTCACTATCTAAATCAGATTGAATCTTTGGCATTGACATTCTAACTTTGCAAAAAAAAAAAAAAAAAATTGTTGAAGGAAAGCAATCTACAAAATGCTCCCACTACATTTTAATAACTGTCTTTGGGTCTCATAAATCTCATTCTGCCATGTTCTTTAATTATGTTACCAAAGACTCCAAAGTGATAGCAGACAACGTAGGCTAAAACATTTCAGACCACTTCATTCTCATGTATCTGGATTTGTGAAACAAGGTCAAGTTTCACCTGAGAAAATTTCAAGACTTACCCTATTACACAGTAACCTCCCATTTTTTTCTTGTTTTTTGTTTTTTGTTTTTTTTGAGACGGAGCCCTGCTCTGAAGCCCAGGCTGGAGTGCAATGGTGGGAGCTCAGCTCACTGCAACCTCTGCCTCCCAGATTCAAGTAATTCTCCTACCTCAGCCTCCCAAGTAGCTGGGATTACAGGTGCGTGCCACCACAGCTTGCTAATTTTTGTATTTTTAGTAGAGGTGGGGTTTCACCATGTAGGCCAGGCTGGTCTTGAACTCCTAACCTCAGGTGATCCACCCGCGTTGGCCTCCCAAAGTGCTGGGATTACAGGCATGAGCCGTGCCCAGCCACAGTATCCCTTTTTAAAAAGTTTAGCTATATATACAAATCTTTCTTAAATGTGATCTCTAGAATTTAGGAAGCATTGTTTACATTCCTAAAGCCTCAAAGTTAACATAACGACAACTTTCACTACAGAAATTCAGTGATAATATGAGAAGTAACCATCAATGAGCAGGGCTCCACAAACAGACACCTACACAAACTGGCTCACCAGAATGCCTGCTTATCCAGTAATCCAGTTAATCATCATCCAGAAGTCTTGTTCATCTTTTAATATTTTTTCTGTTGCCTATCTCTCATCTTTAATGGACTAGCATGAGCTGGTAAGAAACAGTGAATCAACTGAGAAGTGGGCAGGGAAGGGAGGGTTGCTGAGCACACTAAGAGCTTCTTTTCTGATTCTTTTGGTTCTTATTGATTTTTACATTTTTGTGTAAAATCAACATGAGGATAAAACGATTTCCTTCATTTGTGAAAGATCTGAAGTTTCTGTAGGTCCCTGTATCAGGACATTAAATCATCTCAGTCTACACTAAAGATAAGGAGAAGAGACTGAGCAGATATCACGAGGTCCAAATGATACGTCTTTTTTAATGATTTTGTCCTATTTTTCATCCAACACATATGCCTGCCTTTTGGTCTCAATATATAATTTGGTCTTACTTGCCTTAAGAGAGTTTCTTTTCCACACATCTCTCAGTCCATTACTGCTCTGATCTGCCCTACAGAAAAGGCTGCCAAAAGGTTCAAGTGTCTCAAGTTCTGAGACACTTGAACCCGTAAGACAGAATGCCCTCATCATTAACCCCACTGCTTTAAAAAAAAAAAAAAAAATCAATATTTAAGAGTTCAAAAATTACTACCAAGAGGAATTTCTCTTTAGCTTATTCCTTTAGAGTGTTCCTTTAAGATGAAGAAATCTGTCCTGGCATGAGCCTCTGCTGTATCAAACCGGACAGTGGCACAGGGTAGCAGAGGCACCCAACCAGCATGTCTAAAACCTCCCATTCTAAACTGAAGTCTCATCTGCAATTGCATCAAAACTGCCAAAATAGCAGTGTTTGTGGAAAGGGCCCAGGTAAGCTGTGTGCATTCACTCCATTTCAGGAGGCAAAGCTGCTCTAGAAGTTTACCTTGGTCAATCATTCCCTTCCATCCAGCTCAAAGTGGTGGGAGCAGTGAAGGGGAATGATGTATACCATCAGGGCATATGTATGCAGATTCCCAGCAACCTGAGGAATCTGAGAGCAGAGTTCTGGACCTGCAGCATTAGGCCACATGCAGAAATACTGCAGCTCAAAAATACGAAAGACTCTGAGAAAATAATTTTATAAGGGTTTCTATAAGAAAAGGAATTATGTCTCTCATTCTATGGGATTCACTATTTCTACAAATAGTGGCTTCTATAATATTTCCCAAAGGAAAGGAATTTGGCTCTCATTAAATTATTTCTGGGAAATTATTCAATATTTCACCATATAATTATATATTACATAGTTAATATTTCTGTTTTCCAAAATAACATCTACAGTTTTTTTATATTTTAAACTCAAGTGAATCCCACAAGTACTTAGTACCTACCATGAGTAGGACACCACAATGGCCAGGCGCTGAGGATCTGGGGGTTGTGTGCCTAGGACTGGGAAACCAAATTACACGTGGGAATATAGCAGCATGCATTCTCTCAAGCTCTGCAAGACTGGCATTTAAACCAAAATGCATCTAACTGTCAAGAGACAGTTACCAAAAAAATTAGTTACCAGACACAGACTCTTAGTCACAGTAGACAGTTAAAAATGGAAAATGTGCTCCCCCTCCCTTATCTTTTAAAATATGAAACAGGCTCTTAAGGAGAAAGGTGATAGAAGACCTACAAAGGAGCAAATGCGTACAAACCAACTATGCCCAGAGCCAAGCACACAAGGCTACACGGAAGAGGAGGAATAGTGCTAGTGAAAGGTTTTGTGGAGGAAGTGATTTGGGGTACTCATTCCTTCTACAGGGAGTCCATAGACTGGCAAAATCAAGTGTCTATCAATATTTCTATTTTTGTCATAAAGCAAAAGGAAAGCACACAGGAAAGGAAGATACATAGGAACCAGATATTCTTGTGTAGGAAGCAGCACACAGGTTTATATGGATGTACTTTTTTTATGTGGAACATGACTATCTCATATTCCATGTTTCAAAATATCTCTTTGTCATGCTTAAATTTATTGACCTAACTTGTCCTTCACTGTGATATGCACTGTGCTGGCACCACAAATACAGATGAAAAAGATGCATTCTCTGACATCAAGGTACCCACTGTTCTCACAATCTTTCTTTCCCTTGATCCCTGAATAAATCTTAAGAGCAAGGGATTCATGCCTTGTATTTCCAGAGTGCATATTCATTTATTTCACAAATATTTTAACTAATGTCCTAAATATTATGCAAAGAATACAAGAGTAAAAAAATGGCATGATCTTTCTCCTCTGAAGGAGCCTGTAGTAGTGGAAGAGACAAACAGCTGGAGAGGAGTGTTGAGAGGAGAAAGACACAGGATGATAAGCACACACTCAATCCACCCCAAACCAGGCTCAGAAAGTTGAAGATTCCTAAGGAAAGTGACAGCTAAGCAGAGGACTTGAGGATAAAGAGAAGTTAGCCAGTCAGGAAGGTATGGAAACAGTTTGCCACACAAATGAAAGTCTGTGCAAAGGTCCAGACAGAAATCATCGAACCTAAAAAGAAGCAGAAGGGCCCAGGACAGCAGGAACTCAGTGCTGGGGGTGGAAGAAGCTGGAGGCAGAACAAGAAAGGACTTCAACATTACAGACTTCGGACATTCTCCTGAGGGCAAGGACAGACGACTAAAGGGTTTTAAGCAGGATAATTGGCATTGCTCACATATAAGATGGGCAGTAAACGTTTGTTTCCGATACATCAAATAACCTTTTGAATTTAATTCTAGTCTTCCCTCTGCCCTAAATCAACTCTTCCGACATCAGTGAAGAATATACAGGATTCCTAAACAATAGGAGTTCTGGATAACACCTAGCACAGCACTGTGCAATAAAACCATAATGTGAACCACATATGTAATTTAAAATTTTCTAGCAGCCAGTCTTAAAAAGTAAAATTAAGTGAAATTTAAGATTAATAATATACTTTATTTAATAGAGAATTTGTAAATATTACTTCAACATGGGATCAATATTAAAAATATTGAGATACTTTACATTTTTTCATTCCAAGTCTGCAAAGTCTAGAGTGCATTTTATACTTACAGAACATCTCAATCTGGACAGGCCATATTTCAAGTGCTCAATACCCACACATGGCTAGTGGCTACCATACTGAACAGTACAGATGTAGAATGTACTTTGGGAAGCATTTCTCAGAATGTTTAAAGCACTTTTTATCATTTGTATTTGTATTCTAATTTGTAAAAATAATGCAAATCAGTTTTTAAATGGGAAAAAAAAAACAAAAAAGCTCAATATTGAAAAGGTACCCATAATCCCATACCAAAAATACCAGTTAACATTTGAATGTATATGCTTGTTAGACACTGTCTCATGTCCAACATATATGTAGAATACACTTTTCTAAAAGTAAGGTCTGTCTGAATAGCTCTTAATATGTAAACACTTATAAATGATTTTTATGAATCCATAAAAATTTCTCTTTTAGGAAAAAACAATTGCATTTCCAACATAGGTTTTAAAAAAATACATTACACATGGGATTCTGAATAAAATAAAACATTAATTCTGCTTTTACAGTTATTACCTTTTAAGATTATACCTAAGTGAGTATTTCCTAGAACTCTGGAGTTTAATAGGGAACCATTATTATTTTAGGGACATGCTGTCTCCGTTATTACCCAGAAGTTCTCAAACTGCCCTGCTGCTCCAGTTTCTCTTTACTGCCACCTGGCTACTCCATTCTTCCCTTTTCAGTGCCCAAAAAAAAGGAAGAAGAGGGGGGAAGGGAGGGGGAAAGGGAGGGGGGAAAGGGACGGGGGAAAGGGAGGGGGAAAGGGAGGGGGAGAGCGGAGAAGGAAGAAAAGAGGGAGCGGGGAGTGGGTAAAGGGGAAAAGAGGGAGGGAAAGGAGAAAAGGAAGACCAAAAGAAAGAAAAGGAAGAACAGAGAGAGGGAGGGAGGGACGGATGAGTGTCTAACTTACACAGAGTAAAAAGGTGGCTTCAAAAATTTGGTAGGTTTGACTATATTCATTGCCCTTTGCCTTACTACTCAGCAAATGTCTTGGAGACCATAAGTGCCCTGTGAGTGACTAGTTCACACCTCTTTTCAGGCCTCTGCCTTCAGAAGTTACAAGATGATCAATTCAACCTCCACACAGCCTCCAGATGAATCCTGCTCTAAGAACCTCCTGATCACTCAGCAGATCATTCCCGTGCTGTACTGTGCGGTCTTCATTGCGGGAATCCTACTCAATGGAGTGTCAGGATGGATATTCTTTTACGTGCCCAGCTCCAAGAGTTTCATCATCTATCTCAAGAACATTGTTATTGCTGACTTTGTGATGAGCCTGACTTTTCCTTTCAAGATCCTTAGTGACTCAGGCCTTGGCCCCTGGCAGCTGAATGTGTTTGTGTGCAGGGTCTCTGCCGTGCTCTTCTACGTCAACATGTACGTCAGCATTGTGTTCTTTGGGCTCATCAGCTTTGACAGATATTATAAAATTGTAAAGCCTCTTTGGACTTCTTTCATCCAGTCAGTGAGTTACAGCAAACTCCTGTCAGTGATAGTATGGATGCTCATGCTCCTCCTTGCTGTTCCAAATATTATTCTGACCAACCAGAGTGTTAGGGAGGTTACAAATATAAAATGTATAGAACTGAAAAGTGAACTGGGACGGAAGTGGCACACAGCATCAAACTACATCTTCGTGGGCATCTTCTGGATTGTGTTTCTTTTGTTAATCGTCTTCTATACTGCTATCACAAAGAAGATCTTTAAGTCCCACCTTAAGTCAAGTCGGAATTCCACTTCAGTCAAAAAGAAATCCAGCCGCAACATATTCAGCATCGTGTTCGTGTTTTTTGTCTGTTTTGTACCTTACCATATTGCCAGAATCCCCTACACAAAGAGTCAGACCGAAGCTCATTACAGCTGCCAGTCAAAAGAAATCTTGCGGTATATGAAAGAATTCACTCTGCTACTATCTGCTGCAAATGTATGCCTGGACCCTATTATTTATTTCTTTCTATGCCAGCCATTTAGGGAAATCTTATGTAAGAAATTGCACATCCCATTAAAAGCTCAGAATGACCTAGATATTTCCAGAACCAAAAGAGGAAATACAACACTTGAAAGCATAGATACTTTGTGAGTTCCTACCCTCTTCCAAATAAAGACCACATGTGCATGTTGTCATCTTCAATTACATAAGATAAATATGTGCCCTCATCATAAGTATTATCTCTAGCACTGCCATCCAATTTAGTTCAATAAAATTCAAATATAAGTTTCCATGCTTTTTTGTAACATCAAAGAGAACACATCCATCCGTAATTTCTCTAATACTGACCTTTCTATTCTCTATTAATAAAAAATTAATACACACAATTATTCAATTCTATTATATTAAAATAAGTTTAAGTTTATAACCACTAGTCTGGTCAGTTAATGTAGAAATTTATATAGTAAATAAAACAGGACATAATCAAAGACAACTCACTCAGGCATCTTCTTTCTCTAAACACCAGAATCTAGTATGTAATTCTTTTCAACACTGTGCTTAAAGACTAACTTGAAAGCAGGCACAGTTTGATGAAGGGCTAGAGGGCTATTTGCAATAAAAAGTCAACTTTTTTTCCTGATTTGAAGAAGCAGGATAAGCACACACCCAGAAAATCACCTAAGAAACCCCTCATTGATTTACTTCACGGCACTGCAAAGGAAAAGGAATATTAATTGTATACTTAGCAAGAAAATTTTTTTTTTCTGATAGCACTTTGAGGACACTAGATACATGCTAAATATGTTTTCTACAAAGACTTATGCCATTTAATAAGCCTGGGGTTCTGGCATTAAAATTTTTTTTTTTTTTTGGAGACGGAGTCTCACTCTGTCACCCAGGCTGGAGTGCAGTGGCGCAATCTCGGCTCACTGCGACCTCCGTCTCCTGGGTTCAAGCGATTCTCCTGCCTTAGACTCCTGAGTAGCTGGGAGTACAGGTGCGTGCCACCATGCCCAGATAATTTTTTTTGTATTTTTAGTAGAGATGGGGTTTCACCACGTTAGCCAGGATGGTCTTAATCTCCTGACCTCGTGATCCACCCGCCTGGACCTCCCAAAGTGCTGGGATTACAGGAGTGAGCCACCACGCCCAACCTAGAATATTTTTAAGTAGGCTTTACTGAGAGAAACTAAATATTGGCGTATGTTATTAGCAATTTCCCCTGTTCAATAGTATGGGAAAAATAAGATGACTGGGAAAAAGACACACCCACACCCTAGAACATACGTTATTCTGTTGGCAAATGGGAAAGAAGGTCATTTTCTTAGAAAGCAAATAAACTTGATTTTTTTTATCTAAAATTTACATTAATGCGTGCAAAATAACACAAAAAAAGAAAATTCACACATCACATTTTTCTGGAAAACAGATGGATTTTACATCTGGAGACATGGCATATGGTTACTGGCTTATGAGAGCTACCAAAACTAAATTCTTTCTCTGCTATTAACTGGCTAGAAGACACTCATCCATGTTTCAAATGTTCTTTCAAAACATTTTTATAAGTAATGTTTGTATCTATTTCATGCTTTACTGTCTATATACTAATAAAGAAATTTAATACTGTCTATTTTTTTAATAATCAACATGAGGAAACATTACCAGATTTCCTCATAGTCAGGACATATGTAGTTTCTTTATATGTTCAATTATGCATATAAATTATGCATATGTATTATGCTAATACAAGGGAGGCAGTTACATAGAGAATTCAAAAATTCTATCTGCCACTTACTTTTCAGAATAAGTACTCCGGATAGGGCATGGTGGCTCACACCTGTACTCCCAACACTTTGGGAGGCAAAGGTGGGCAGATCACTTAAGTCCAGGAGTTCAAGACCAGGCTGGGCAACATGGCAAAACTCTTGTCTCTACAAAAAAATAAAATTAGCCAGGCTTGGTGGTGTACGCCTATAGCCCCAGTTACTGGGGAGACTGAGGTGGTGATCACCTGGGCCCAAGAGGCAGAGGTTGAAGTGAGCCATGATTGTGCTGCTGTACTCCAGCCTGGGCAACAGAGCAAGACCATATGTCAAAAAAAGAAACAAAAGTACTTCATATGCCCTATAACCTCATCAATATTTTAGGCAAAACTCAGAAAAAAATACCCTAAATTGAGGAAAAGCTGGACAGGTATTTTTTTCCCCCTCAGTATCTACTTTCCACCGTCCTAACAGTTCCCAATTCTGGGTCAATCAGACTCTCTCAAAAAATAAAAAACGAAAATTGCCATGCTATCACAAATGTGCTTGGTAAACTAAGCTTGCTATAATTGTTTATCTAACTACATCTGTAAAAAAAAAAAAAAAAAAAGAAAAAAAAAAAGAGGCTGTGTTTATTCTTTACAACTTACATTGGCCAGGACAAATGACTAAATACCAGGGTTTTAAATGCCCCCTACTGGGCCATGGTAAAAAGTGAAAGTGAAAAAGAGAAGATGCCTTTGTAAGCACATGCTAAAGCAGAATAGCAATGCAAAGGTAAAATTTTTCAGGAAACAACATGCAATGCAGTTAAGGATATGGTGAAGCAACAGTTGAGTAATAGTTACTGCCTATTAGAACTTTCAGGTCCAGAGTAACAACTAAAAACCAAGTGGCAGAGCACCAGCAATAATAAATTAACCCAGCAACTTCCCTGAGATCACTAGCACTAGTGTAGGTGGGCAACAGTGAACACTTGCAGGGTCCTTTTGTAGATAAAGCTACAGTGCAGGCATGCCAGTGTTCAGGGTGCCCACCGAGGCTTACAACTCAGGTGCCTGCAGAAGGCACTGTAAACACGGCTGTAAGGAAACAGGGGAAGCTAATGATGATGGTGTGCTGAGAGCCTTTGCCTCACCAAGAGAGGTCAAAGGGCTCTCAGCTCTAGTCAATTATCTCCTCATTTTTCAAGATATGAAAAGTCACAAAGTTTTTACATTGCTGGGGCACCAATGAAAAGAAAATACACCTGCAGACAGAATACGCCACTGGCTACTCTGTAACATGTGGAATGCAGAAATCTCACAGAAAGGTATTCAAAAGTCACTCATGATGACTAAAAATTTCCCTTTAACAGGAATCCTTAATTTCATTTTGATGCATAAGTGATTCGACAACTACCTATACAAAATGTTTTAAGGTTTTTTTATAAAAGGAATATTTGAGATAAGAGTAATCAAGAAACAGATCATAGAAAGATCATAATCATATAAAAAGATTACACATTGACATCTACCCAGAGGTGGGTGAACCCTGCAACGGTCTTTTACAAAATGTTGTCATGACTAGTGCTCATTCGCTGGTCATCTTCAGCCTACGTCTTCTTTTCCCAGAAACAGAAGCAAAATTTTTCCTTTGGGAAAGTCATTTTGTCCTGTTCTCAACTATGCAGCTATCATATGCAGCTGACCCCATCCCCTACACAAGGGGCCAGCCATAACTGACTCTAGGCAATCAACATGTCTGATTCCACTGGCCACAAGTTGGGATGGAACATGATCCAATTTGACCTAATGAGAGCAAGTTCTAGGTTTCTGAAAAAATTATCTGAAGGGTGTGCCACAAAGATATAAAGTCTAGAAGCACTTCTTTCATCTGGCTACCATAGGAAAAGAGCCTAGAGCACCCTATGAGTTGAAACTGACACCATGGAAGGCACACTGAAGACATGCTACAAACTCAGTCCTGGTTACAAAGCTGAGTGCCTGCATCAGTCTTCATGTAAAACCATACCCACAGCCAATAAGCCCAATTTTAATTGGTTTCTTTTCTCTTTCTTTCTTTCTTTTGGCAACTACAAATGAGAAACTCGTGATACACTGGTTTTATCTAACAGAGTAATCTAAAGAGTTCAGAAATTCTAGAAAACACCCTCACACAAAGCTGTGCTTCTGCTTGACAATGTTAGTCATGTATGTGTCATTAGTTCTGTGTTTTATCCTTAACCCTATCGTTGCCATCATATCTTTTAACTCTGGAGAAAAAGTATCAATAAATACAACAAATATCTGTAACATCAAGAGATAATATTACACAAATTACAAATACAACAGATCACTCCCCAAAATGACATGGGATTTCTTTTGGGTAAGCAGCACTGTGAGGGTTTGTGTATTTGGTACTGTGTGGTCTTCAACGGTAAAAGCCATTACTTCCTTTTGGTCACTATCTTCCACAAGACTCTAATGGCATGTGGATTACCGTTTCATGACAAGGCATCCCCGTCAAAAGAACCACTTTAGCAAAATGTTGTTTTCCTTTCCCACAGGTCACTTTTCAAAATGTTTTAACCACTTTATAGTACTGCTTGTACAAAATGATTAAATGTCGTATTAATTTCTCTGCAGTAAATGTATGTGATAAATGTTACATGTAAATCAGCTACAAAAAAGAAACAAAAAAGTAAAAATGGGGTTTCACCATGTTTGTCAGGTTGGTCTCAAACTCCTGACCTCCGGTGATCCATCCACCTCGGTCTCCCAAAGTGCTGAGATGACAGGCATGAGCGCCCGGCCTCAATGTTCTATTTTCTAAGCTAAAAGAGACTCTATATTTAACTTGCAGGTTTTTCCAAGCTGTTATGTTGTACTTTCAACCATTATCTTTCTAAAGGAATACCAGCTCTCTGTGCTATCATATTGCCTGCATAAGGACGTAATCCTTATAAAAGCCAATTTCAACTCCACATCAAATTCACTTTCTTGTTAAGAAAAACATGCAACTATAAAAAAAAATTGTCATGGCCAAGTGTAGTTCTTATCTAATAGTATGAAAGTAGGTGAAAAATAAGAAAAATTGTCTTATTTTAAGTAAGAAAACCAACATCAATACCATTCAAAATCAGAGCTCCTTAAGTGTTTACAAAGTACATTTAGAATGTTTTGGTTAATGACAGATAAAGCTCTGAGAAACATTTAAAACCTAAATGAAAAAGAATAAAATAAAAATCTAAGTTATATCAAATAGAAACTCTGTAAGCCAATAAACCAAATTCACCTTTCTACATGACCGATCTGCCTCTCTCCTCGGACTTCCTTTCCCAGGACTAAAACTTCAGTCTCCTCTTCTCCCTCTCTACCCTCCACTGCAGTGATTTTACTTCTGCAGTGGTTCTCAGCTATTCCTCCCTTCCCATGTAATTTCAGATCCTTATTGCTTCTCACTTAAAATGACTGCAATCATTCCTTAACTGGTTTCTCATCTTCCACTTTCTCTCCTAACCAAGCAAACTCCAATGCTGGCAGATTTACCTAACATTGTTGAATTGACAGCTCCTTCCCTTGTATAGCCATGAGCTCTCCAGTGCTTACTTTATTAAAATCCCAGGGAGCATCCAAGATTTTGTCTCAATCTTTTCCTCACAGAGACACCTAAGCCCCTAAATTGCCTGATAGTCCCCCCAAAAAATTTCTCATACTCCAATTATCTGTGTCATCCCTCAAGCATACCACCTTGTAGCTCATTCTGAAGAAGCTCCCGTTCACCCTACCACAGTCTGGAGCATTACACTTCCCGGATTCCCACAGGTTCTAACAGCACATAGCAGGTGATAAGATTTCTTATCACTCCTTTACAAAGCATAAAATATTCTCCAGGATAAGAGCTCAGGAGGCAGCCTGCAATCAATACATATTTGCTGTTATAATTTTTCATAAATACTTGATCAAGAAATATTCACATGGCTGGGTGCAGTGGTGTGCACCTGTAGTCCTAGTTACTCAGGAGGCTGATGCAAGAGGATTGCTTGAGCCAAGGAGTTTGGGACTGTAGCAGGCTATGATTAGACCTCTGAATAACCACTGCACTGCAGCCTGGGCAACATAAGATGACCCTGTCTTAAAAAAAAAAAAAAAAAAAAATTACATGGCTAGGAAAAGGGAGACGTTCTCCAAAGAACATTCTCTTGGAAAGTAACTAACGAGTTTTTAAAATGTGTTCTGTGTTTTGAAAATGTGTTAGTCATAAGTTCATAAGAAATGGACCATAAACAATCAAATGAGGAAAAAAAGCATGAAATTCAGTGACCAAAAAGAAACAAGATCATCTTTAAACGTTCTTTATTATGAATTTCCCCTCCATAAATTATTTTATAACCATGGACCAAATAGCAGTCACACCTTACAACCAAAAGGCAAAATGAAATGTTGATGCAGTAACATCAATAAAAAGGCAGACAACCAAAAGGACTGTCAAGGGGAAATGACAGGGTAATGTACCAGTCATTCTTTTAACTGAGTTCACATTCCAAGAATGTGCAAAAACAACCTCTGCCTTCAAATCATTTCCAAACATGTATTCTCCATTTCACTAAAGAGAAAAAAAACAAGGCAGAATTTAAGTAATACAGAAACAGTAACATGGAAACCGTATGTCTACATTTCACTTTAAAACTACACTGCCTATTCACAACAGTCACTCTCAGATTTAAAGCTACCAATCTCGGAGCACGGAAAAAAATCTTCGGGCTAATCCAGGTGGGAAAGAGAATTATGTGCAAAAAAAAAAAAAAATTATTTTCTTTCAAAACATAACCCTGAAACACAACGGCTGCAGAGATAGGGCTGAATTTGGAGTTGCACAGGCTGTGGCAGAAATGACTGATCATAAAAATCTTTCAGATATAAACTATTTTGATGTAAGAGCATCCTAAATTCACATTCCGGAGGCTGAAAACTCCATCAGGAAGGTTAGAACTGTGGTACACTGGGTGTTCTACCACCCAATGGCATGCAAATTCAAATGGTTACAAATACTAAATGGGAAGGGGGCCTGGACTGACCTGATGGCCTCCATTGTAATCACTGTCCCTAACACTTTCATTGTAAGAAGCATAATTAAGAGCTGGGATGCCAGGGTCTAACTGTGCAGGTTTGAGCGGCCCTTAATTTCTCTGCACCACAGTTTCCCCATCTGTAAGAGGCAGAATCTCCTGCATCTCATGGCTTGTTTTAACAAAAACAAGTCCTTGGTCCTGGGCGCCTGGCTGTGGCAGTGACCATCGACCCCAACATTCGCTTTCCCCTTCCTCATTAGTTCCAAATGGCTTCCATGCTACACTGAAAAAGCACATTTTAAAAACGCTAAATATTCAAAGAAAATATTTCTACTGAAATACTGTTGTTTGGTATTTGTGTTCAATAAAATCAAAAGCACGTTTTGTATGGATAGGAGAGACTACAGAAAATATTTTCTTTCTTAATAACTTGGAGGACAACTTAGCTTTAATTTTTATTTTACACATACAAAATATCCATGAAATACTCATAAGTAATGAACAGATTGTTTATTAAACAAACAGCACTGCCATGACCAAGGTAAGGGAAAAATAACTTCGCCTCACTTCTTCCCACTTGGGTGCGTGTTAGTGATGACATGCAACTTCCTGGAACACTAAATACAGTCACAAACACTTGTCCTCAATGAAACAGATAGAAAAAGTGGCTTCTAGAAAATCAAATGAAACTCATATAAAAAAATGAAAAATACACGTATTTCCACTGTGAATAAACTTCCACACAAAGCCAGGTTGCCCAAGCTCATTCTCAAGAGGAGGAATATGATTCATCTCTCCATTAAAAGATTAATTCTCACTATTCTAAAAATTAAATATAACTCTGAGAACAAGGGCACTTTAGTGCTTTCACATTTGGCAATCCAGACACAGAAACTGTGGCCTGAGTAGATTTTTAAGTACAATTGTTTGTACTTTTCAATTTTGTCTACAACTTTAAAGTGAACCAGGGAAGTAAACATATAAAGAGACCTACCTAAAAGAAGCAAAACAGAAACTCTGTAAAAAATCTTTCATCCCAGTTTTTCTCCATGCTATGGTAAAATCATTCACCACTGTTTGCAGTCAAGTGCACCCATCTCTAAATTCTCTCCCTTTCACCCCCTCTACCCTCCAGTGAATGTAAGCCCTGATCACTTCTCACTTACTTGTCTGCAAATTTGTCTTTTCTACAAGTATGTTCTTCAGTGAGTCCTGTACAACACTGAAGCATACATATCTTAAAAGAAAGATCCTTTCCTAGCACTATGATGATGAAGTTCACAGTGGTTCTTAACATAAAATGTTTGAGAAACATTTGCTTTTTCCCTCCTACTTTATAATTTATGGTCCTCACTGGCAAAAATAATAATTATATGAATTTGGGGGGATGTCAGAATACCCGAAACGTGACCAATATCATCATAAGCATCTTTACATTTTTTTCAAAAGTCTCCGTAGACTTTCCCTAAATTCTCCCTAGCTAGATACTTCTCATTTCATCTTTTGAGAGATTTTTCTTTTTAAAAACTAATACCAAGGGATTAATTTTAGATCCTGGAAAGGTATCTTCTTTTTTCTTATCTAGAAAACTGACCAAGTATTATTAAAAGAAACCAAAGCACCTACCAAGCCAACAAAGCATTAGAAGAAACCAGACCCTAACTAACCAGGCAATGGCTTTGCATTTACACATCAACTTCGAACCAGAAAATGTAAAACTCTTGAAAATATGTTTGTTAGGTTCCCCACTGTGCTAGCCTTCTTTCAAACATTCAACAAACACTTGTTCAGCCACAGACACAATGAACATTTAACCAAACAACTTAAATACACACTGTAGGGTTCCTTTACACACAATCTATTAATTACTAAATACTATTTCAATCCATTAAGCTGTTTGAGTCAAATAGACAAATACTAACTACAAGCCTAATCTCATAAATTGAAAATATATACAATATATTCTTCAATGAAAAATTATAAACTACAAAATAGTAGGAATAACATTTAAGTGGAAATAATAGAAAAATTTTAAAAATAATAAATTAGAAAAATAAAATTAGAAAAATAGAAAAAATTTAAAACTTATGTACCAAAAATATTAACAGTAATTATCTCTCTGCATGTTCCTTTTTTATTTCTATTTCCAGATTTTTCTATAATGAACACAAAATAACATAAATAAAACATACATTAGCAGACTCTGTAAAATACATTTTTGTTTACTTTTTTTTAATAATAGGTGTCTCAGCAGGTATTAAACAGTGCAACTATTGTTTCAATTTTAACTTTGAAATGCTGTGTTACTATGTATACTGAAGAAATAATTGCATAAACACCTTATATCTTTAATTATTAATCCCCATCAAGGCATAAAGAGTGATATTCTTTGAAATCATTATGACACAGAACACATCTTGGATACTTTAAAAAAAGGTTAGGTACTAAAATAGACAAATGAAGATCTTTTCTCTAAAAAATATGACAAGTAAATTGCTTAAGAAAGCATACATGAAATTGTATATATTTAAAAAACTTCTTTAGGAGAACTTCATAAAGTTAAACTACTTGCAAACCACAGTTTCATCTACGTCAATATGCAACATTTTAAAACCACACAAAAAGGAAAGGAAATTTTTAGTAAAGCCAGCAGCCTGCAATGGGGCTGCTACTGCTGCGGCTAACCAAACAGCTCCTGCTTCTCTGAAGACTTGCAGCAAGGCCTGCTGAGGCTCACGGAAGATAGCCCCAGGTATGTCTTTTTAAACACTTAATATACTCAAATGCTTTTCCATGGAAAACAAAATTGTGATTTTCAGTATTTAAGGCTTCTAAGTAGAAAAAGCCAAGCTGTATAAGAAAGCATCAATTTTTAGGACCTCTAAATAGGTCCTAGCTGTGAATGACACTATAATTTTCTTGTATCTGATGAACCCATTCATCTGTCTCCAAAAGACAGGATAACTGACACCAGACTGAATACCTGAGCGAGCATAACTATTCAGTAACTCAATGTTATAACTGAGTGGATAGAGGCCATGTTGTAGATATTCACAACGGGAACAACAGGCTTTAAGATGACTTTCCTCTACAAACATTACAATAGGTGATTTCAAGAAAATTCCACTGCAACTCCCATAGAAAATCTAATAAACTTTTATTTTGTTTTTCTTTTGTTTTGTTTTTGAGGAGTCTCGCATTTTCATCCAGGCTGGAGAGCAGTGGTATGATCTCGGCTCACTGCAACCTCCACATACTGGGTTCAAGCGATTCTCCCGCCTCAGCCTCCTGAGTAGCTGGATTACAGGTGCCCGCCACCGCCTGTAATGGTGGTGGCTAATTTTTGTATTTTTAGTAGAAACAGGGTTTCACCATGTTGACCAGGCTGGTCTCGAATTCCTGACCTCAAGTGATCCACCCACCTCGGCCCCCCAAAGTGCTGGGATTACAGGCATGAGCCACTGTGCCCAGCCAGTTTATTTATTTTCTAAGCAATGGGCACTCTATCCAAACTACAGAGACAGTTAAAATCTTGTATTGTTGTTGTTGGACTACCTCTGAGTATCTCACATTTTCACTGGTAAGTTAACTGTCTGGTAAAATATTTAATAAGCACTTAATTCTCAAACTTGTGACATAGAACACAGGATGTTATTATACAATAGTTTAACCTCTAATTTACATAAGCAAAAATTTTAAATAAACAGATTTGTTTTTCACTGCAATTTAGAAAAAAGTTCATAAACACAAATGTGAGAAATGTGAGATGTTCCATGATTCTTGAGAATTATTGAATGATTAGTTATTCATTTCAAATAAATTATTCATGTACGGTGAATACGTATAGTCAGTTCTAGTTACAGAGAAAATTAATAAAAAGAAATTACTCTAATTCTTCTCTTTACCATATAAGTCTCATTGACACAATAATCTTATTTTATAGTTGTGTAAGCAATGGAGCACTTAAAGAAACACATTATGTTACTATTATTATGTAATATTTGAAATAAAAGTGCATAAGCCAAAATCCTAGGGCCTTAGAAAGTAACAATAAGCAAAGATGTGACACAATATCAATGCACACAAATACTAATTTTTCACATAAAGAAGAAAAGTATGTTCAAAATTCCAAGGTGCAAATAAATGGTAACTATCAAAATTCATGGTCGCCAAGGACATCAGTAAAGCCTGGAGTAGCTTTCAGATGTGAGAAGCTTCCTGAGGGCTCTGGAATAAGCAGGATTCAGGAATAGTAAGGATAAAGACAGAGAGCTTAGACGATCACCAGTAAGAGCAGATCCTAGTCCTGCTTGAACATGCTGTGAAAACTTGAGGAACACACCAGTGCCAGCCCTCAATCTCCTCAACTGACTTGGGGATTAGACGACAGGCTATCAATAAAGTTTCCATCCATCCTTAAAATCCTATGACTCCAAAATTTCTATCACATGCAAAAGTATAAAGGCAGGAAGGAACGGTACACAGAACAGTAGAGACCCCACCAATCCCAATCTTAATCTGGGATTAAGAGATAGTAGACATGGTAGAGAGAAACTAGGTTATGGAAGCTTTGAGAGCAAAGTTGGTTTAAACTTATTGGATAGGGCCTAGGTTTTGTTTTTAAATGTGCGTGCGTGTGTGTGTGTGTGTGTGTGTGTGTGTGTGTGTGTGTGTGTACGGTGTGCATGTGCGTGGCTGTATGCATAAAACATCAAAATACATGAAAAGCCTAAACTTATTTTCTTAGTATTTTGGTAAAAAGTTGAAAATGAATAGTTTATTTCAGCTTTATTACATAAAAATTGTTTAGAACATAGCTCCTGCCCACACAGTAAGCCCTTAGTAAAGCCTGGCAGATATAGTCATCATCATCATCATTACTATCATCATCCTACTATTGTTATTGAGGCAGTGTTTTGGGGTGGTTTTGAATGTGATTCTGAGATCAGACTGACTGAGTTGGAATCCTGGCTTTGTATCTTACCAGTTACGTAACCTCGGGTAAGTAACCCCATTATGCCTCAGTTTCCTCATCTATAAAGCAGGGACAATAACAACACCTAGCTTATGGAAATGATAAGAAGTTAAATAAGTACATGTAAAGTATTTGGCATAATGCCAGACACAAACCAACTGCTTAATTATTTTCATCAAGTTTGGTAAAGAATTACATTATTCATGGACTCTAACATGCTAACTCAGGTAGGGAAAGAGAAAGGGCATGTAGCCTTTAAGCAGCACTTGAATTTAGAAAGCTTTGTGTACATCTGCCTTATTCATCTGTTTGCATACATTGTTTCATTACAAATGCACACAAAGGATCATTAACTAATTAGGGAAATTAAAATTTAGAAAGACGTCAGAAGTTTTATTCTCTTATTAAAGGGCGCTTACAGAGTAGCTGATGTGGCCTTCTATGTTGGTCACTATAACTTACTATTTGCTACTTTTAAAAAGGTTATATTATAGCATAAAATTTTTTCTTGCTAAAATACAAAAATAATCTTGAGGTCTTTAAAACAAAAGAACATTGTTTAATATGCAAAAGGAGGACCCACACCAACAAGCAGCACCAGAAAGGTTACTAATGTACCCTTAGCTCTAAGCATGTGAGTTTGAATAGACCAGGTCAAAGGGAGCCCTATCAGTTTAACTAAACCCACTCAATGTTCCAGATTTGGGAGGGACATGACAAGACTTCACTGTCATTATTAGTGGCGATCACAGTAGTTCTAAGGGTATGTCTTATGCTTCTGGGCTTTTAACTGCTTCAAAACCCACAATGAAAGAAAAAAAAAAAAAAACTCAAGTGTTGAAGTCACATGTTTTGATACTAATATAAATAAACCTTTCTCCAAGGATTTTGTAACGAATGAACTTACAAACTTACATCCATGTTCTGGTAACTGTGGTTTTTTGTGTGTGTGTTTTTTGTTTTTTGTTTTTTTTTTGAGACAGAGTCTCACGACCAGGCTGGAGACAATTTTCCATCAACTCCTTACTTCCCCGGTCAGCTTGTGTTCTCCAAGCCTTAGGAGCTACATGAATCTATGGAAAACAAAAAACAAAACAAGAAAAAAAGCCTCTTCGGGCCCAACCACAACCCTAGTTTCCTCTCTCTACTTCTCAGAATCTCAGTTCACTTATCTCCTCTGCAAACTAACTTCCAACCCAACTGGTAACAAGAACTACCGGAATGGAAAAACCTGAGGTTGAAAATATCCCTACCAAAAGCAAACCTGCATGGGATTTCCTGAAAGTCACAAAATCAGACAATGGAAAACCCAGGCATCTTCACAATCTAGTATGTTCTCACCAGGCCACATGGTCTGGCAAGTTCACCACTAAAATTCTAAAAACTAGAAATACAATGGTATTATGAAGACAAATGTCTTTTAAAGAAAATAGCTGCTAATTTTAATTACTAACCTCCCTTTCCTTGTTTATTTTACAGAGTCTTAGAAGTCATCCTTACTTTCCCTCAAGATGACAAACAGTTCGTTCTTTTGCCCAGTTTATAAAGATCTGGAGCCATTCACATATTTTTTTTATTTAGTTTTCCTTGTTGGAATTATTGGAAGTTGTTTTGCAACCTGGGCTTTTATACAGAAGAATACGAATCACAGGTGTGTGAGCATCTACTTAATTAATTTGCTTACAGCTGATTTCCTGCTTACTCTGGCATTACCGGTGAAAATTGTTGTTGACTTGGGTGTGGCACCTTGGAAACTGAAGATATTCCACTGCCAAGTAACAGCCTGCCTCATCTATATCAATATGTACTTATCAATTATCTTCTTAGCATTTGTCAGCATTGATCGCTGTCTTCAGTTGACACACAGCTGCAAGATCTACCGAATACAAGAACCTGGATTTGCCAAAATGATATCAACGGTTGTGTGGCTAATGGTCCTTCTTATAATGGTGCCAAATATGATGATTCCCATCAAAGACATCAAGGAAAAGTCAAATGTGGGTTGTATGGAGTTTAAAAAGGAATTTGGAAGAAATTGGCATTTGCTGACAAATTTCATATGTGTAGCAATATTTTTAAATTTCTCAGCCATCATTTTAATATCCAATTGCCTTGTAATTCAACAGCTCTACAGAAACAAAGATAATGAAAATTATCCAAATGTGAAAAAGGCTCTCATCAACATACTTTTAGTGACCACAGGCTACATCATATGCTTTGTTCCTTACCACATTGTCCGAATCCCATACACCCTCAGCCAGACAGAAGTCATAACTGATTGCTCAACCAGGATTTCACTCTTCAAAGCCAAAGAGGCTACACTGCTCCTGGCTGTGTCGAACCTGTGCTTTGATCCTATCCTGTACTATCATCTCTCAAAAGCATTTCGCTCAAAGGTCACTGAGACTTTTGCCTCACCTAAAGAGACCAAGGCTCAGAAAGAAAACTTAAGATGTGAAAATAATGCATAAAAGACAGCATTTTTTGTGCTACCAATTCTGCCTTACTGGACCGTAAAATTAAATACAGCTTGGAAAGAGGGGGAGAAAAAAAAAGTAAGAAAAAATACAATTAGCTAGCAAATATGGATAGGTTTACTTAGAAATCCTGTTTCTAAATGCAAGTCAAGCTTTATTGTTAGACTTGTTGCTACTCATTAACCCAAATATTTGTACAAAAAACTAAAGAGTCTCATTGAACGAATGTAAAATCCTGCAATATCCTTGAAATCCAAAAGAGGCCCATGACATAGACCCAAAGGTATTCATGAGTTATTCATTTAAATGCCTGGAACTGACTTCTTGATAAAAATATAAAAAATAATTTCCATGTAAGTTACCAGAAAGCCCACCAGCAACTTAATTTTAAAGCCTTTCAGATTACTTTAAAAAATGCAGCTTACATAAAACTACTTATGCCTATTTTATTTCTAATCCATCACTTCAAAAGATGGTAGTCTTTCAGCTCATTACTCCTTCATTTTTTAATGTCTCATTTTTTTCTAACACAATCAAAAACTTTTATTTATAAAAAGTCTTGAAAAATATAGACAATCTTTAATGTATTATTTGTACTTATATTCTATCTATAGGTTACAATAAAGGCTTCCTGATGTTAGTAATAATAAATTTAGTGACTTCTCATTTCTATTTTGAATAATACGAAACAGAGACCCTAGAATATTTCAGAGGGAGTTAAGTTATACTAATTACTGAAACGAGTGCTTTTGGAACTAGCAAATCACATCGATAGCACATCAATGGTAAAACAGCACCAGTCAGATGGTCTTTACAAAACAGATACACTGACTTCACATAGCAAGGCCGTGTTAGGAATGTAGCATGGGCTGAGCTACTTAGCGCTGCCCAGGTCCAGAAAGATGAGCCTGACTCCATGTAGGGCCCCAGTTTAAAGTACAGGTGACTCCAGCCGGGTGTGGTGGCTCACACACTTTGGGAGGCTGAGGCGGGCGGATCACTTGAGGTCAAGGGTTAGAGATTAGCCTGGCCAACATGGTGAAACCCCGTCTCTACTAAAAATACAAAATTTAGCCTTGTGTGATAGTGCATGCCTGTAATCCCAGCTACTTGGGAGGCTGAGGCAGGAGAATCACTTCAACCTGGGAGACAGAGGTTGCATTGAGCTAAGATTGCCCTACTGCACTCCAGCCTGGGCAAAAAGAGTGAGACTCCGTCTCAAAAATCAATAAATAAATAAATAAATAAATAACGATAAAGTATAAGGTGACTCCAGCTCTCAGAGTCACAACTCTGATCAAATTCTCTCCACTGCTGGTGATGCAGAAAGAATACACAGCATTAAATAAAAGACTTGTTAGGAAAAAGAATATTGGAAAAATTTAGATAACCATACATGATGACTTTGTGTTTTTTATTTCATTAGTAAAATAAGCCCATATAAAAACAGCTGGTAAATCCATTTGCATTAGCTGCAATGATTAAAAAATGGTGTTCCTGGAAGCTAGGAAAACGAGTTTGATTCCAAACTCATTTTTGCATTTCACAAATTATTTTCTAAAGCTTGAAAATCCTATCTACAATTCCATAAATATATTCTGACTCTGAAGTGAATAATAAATGAGAAAATACATAAAGTGCCTATTATAAAACATACAACAAGATAATGCTATACAATTCTAGCTAGCTAATGGTAATGACAGAAACTCCAGCAGCCTTACACATCTGACACAGTGTAAATGACTTACCTCAGCTGCAGGCTGATAGAATGCCTATCCACTAGAACCTGTGTTTGCTGGTAGTCTAGGAAACATGGTTCACTAATGGGCAGATCAAGTATTATTCACAGAATAGCATCATGAAACTACTTTATTTTTCTGAATCTTTGGTCAAGCCTCCTTTAATCCTCTTCTCCTTGGTCTTCACTTAGTAGGGCCCCATATGAGATACGGGGAGATAGAAAACACTTTTCTTAACTACGTTTTTATAGTTTCCTTACATGCATGAGAAGCTAGTCAGATTTTCTCTCTTCATTAAGGGAAAAATAACAGACAGTAGCATTCCTAATGTCAGTGTTATATTAGCATATCCTTTGGCTTCTTCTGAATTGCACTCATGGTAACAGGGAGTTTAGGGCAACCGGTGGTGGAAAGCTATTAAAAAATGTATCCTACAGTATCAGTTGTCTAGCAGTTCTTTCACAAATTGTTATAGTTAAATTATCTCATGATTCATTATGACACATGGTCACTGAAAATCATTTAAGCTCTTTCTTCCAAGGAAGCAGAATGTTAAATGCAGGGAAAGGCTGTAAAACCAAGGTCACGGGAACAACAGAATAAAGAAGCTGAGGCTTAGGGTCCTGCTCTGACACCCAGACACCTGGGAGAGAGACCTGCAAAGCTCCATTTACCCAAGAAAGGAACACATAGCCCTCAACCATTCAACCAGTTTCAACCCTTTTCAACATTTTGCCGTCTTTGCTTAATTTATCATCCCCCCCTGTATTCTTTCTTTTAAATAAATTTTTATTTCCAATTTACAGAGAAGTTGCAAAATAGTACACAGAGTTCCATACCCATTCAGCCAGTTTCCTCTAATGTAAATGACTTAAGAGAACCACAGTACATTTGTTGAAACTAAGAAGTTAACATTGGTATATTACTATTAAATAAACTCTGGATGTTAATATCGTCTCCCTTTTTTACCCTGAATATTTTAAAAACAAATCCCAGACATGATAGTTCATCTATAAATTCTTTAGGATACATCTCTAAAATATAAGGCTACCCTTTCTGCTCCCCTAAATAAACTGTGAGGTTATTCCATTATAATGTAAATGAATAATGTCTATAGGTAACAGCTGAAAATTATAGATATTATTCAGGCAGTGATAAATGACATCCCTGGACATAGAAAAATTAACAAAACACGGATTGTTAATTGTAATAAGGAAAAAAATATGGGTTTGATCATTTGACAAGTTTTGAAATGGCCCTGGACATAGAAAAATTACAAAAAAAGAGACTTTTAATGGTAATAAGAAAAAAATATATGGGTTTGGTAATTTTGAAAGTCATTTCAGGAGATATTCCAAAATACCAAAATAAATAAATAAACAAACAAACAAACAGAATACTTAGTTTTGCAGATCAAAACTCCTAGAAGATACCCAGGAAATAACATAATACACCTACATTTACTTTTGTTTGTTTGTTTTGAGACAGAGTCTCGATCTGTTGCCCAGATTGGAGTGCAGGGGTGATCTCGGCTCACTGCAAGGTCCGCCTCCCGGGTTCACGCCATTCTCCTGCCTCAGCCTCCCGAGTAGCTGGGACTACAGGCACCCACCACCACGCCTGGCTAATGTTTTGTATTTTTAGCAGATACAGGGTTTCACCATGTTAGCCAAAATGGTCTCGATCTCCTGACCTCGTAATCTGCCCACCTCGGCCTCCCAAAGTGTTGGGATTAGAGGCGTGAGCCGCGCTCCTGACCCAATTATGCTTTTTATATGTAAAAGTAATACTCAATGAAAAAAAATGACTCACTGAAATTGCACTTAAAATAAAAATCCAGAAAAAAAGTTAGTGAACCCAAGAATAAACTTTTTTCAAATTTTGACCCAATTTTTATTTCTAATATTAAGAAACCAATTTTGTTACCCTTTAGAATAAAGCACATCACTTTGCTAAGACTCAAACGGTAAACTTCCTGCCAAGCATTTCCCATTTGCTATACAATTCTTAAATTCAACCAGTCCAAATCCGAGCCTATCTTGTACAAGCCTCTATGAAGTCTTACCCAATTTTTCAACTAAAATGCTCTAGTTCTTCTCCAATACTCATTCTTTGAGAGTGGAAGGTGCCCAGAAATATCAACTGGCTCACCTTCCAGTGAGAATTTGAGTTTTTACTCAATTATTGCACATATTTGAGAGCTTGCCATTTATAGTTGTTTGTCTCCCATTTTTCCTATGCCTCACAATTCTTACTGACTAGAAGTACCTACCATAATACAGTGTACATAAAAGTTACTCAGTAAATTTCCTTTCAAATTAAAACACATTTAGGCCTGGCACAGTGGCTCACACCTGTAATCCCATCACTCTGAGAGGCCGAGGCGGGCGGATCACCTGAGGTCAGGAGTTTGAGACCAGCCTGCCCAAAATGGTGAAACCCTGTCTCTACCAAAAATACAAAACATTAGCCAGGCATGGTGGTGGGTGCCTGTAATTCCAGCTACTAGGGAGGCTGAAGCAGGAGAATCACTTGAACCTGGGAGGCAGAGATTGTGGTGAGCCAAGATCGCATCACTGTACTCCAGCCTGGGCAACAGAAGCAGAACTCCGTCCCAAAAAAAAAAAGGAAAGAAAAAAAAAAACACATTTAGACATCACCTCCAGTGACTCAAATGCTCTTTAATAAAAGGATACTAATATAGAAAATTTCATTTTCTAAATCTAATTAGCCACTAATATCACTACAAATTTGGACAACATCAGTACATAAGCTTAAGATCAGAATTAGAACAGAGGCAGGAGCAAATGCAAAAAATTCACCTGCTATCATTATGTATTAGTCAAGAAAATAGTTGAATAATCTGACATTCAACAGTTATTGATCTTATAATAAAATAATCAGGGTGTAGATTAACTGAAGCAATGACTTACCAGAGGTATAGGAAAATGTGTTGCATACTGTAAGTGGCGAAGGAGGTCGTAATTAGATGGAAAAATTAATTCCCTTGGCTTTTCCCTCTTCACCAACTTCTCACAATTAACTGACATTCTTCTGCCCAAGGAAGTGTTGGCATTCTCACAGGACTCTCCAGGCATAGGAGAAAAAATCTAAGTCATGTAAAACAAATGTTGGAGATTGTAAATGAAAGCAAGCAAAACCAAACCACAGTGCTACATACCAAAACACACATATAAGACACTTATACACCTTTTCCTACTTCACCACTGAGCAAAAAATATGAAGAAATTTTGTTAATTTCCACAAAATTCATATTCAGATCAGTACGAATCTGTGATCAACCCCTCTATTTTGTAGATGAGAAAATAACAACCACACACATAAGAAATGTGTCTACACTACCTGGAAAGCTAAAGATAAAAGCAGAATTATGGGTAAGCGTTTTCCTCATAGGGCTACATTTCCTACAGAAACATATACATAATAATAAACTAGTAAGACTAATGAATAATAGACATAAAGATTTTGGTCTGTACTCCAAACAGTATTTTTTTAAAGTTATATATTGTGATTCATGAGGAAGAACACATTATAATTATACTGAAATAAAGTAGAACGATGTATAATAAGCCCAAAGCCACCAAAGCTATTATATAGAAGCTGAAGATACACATAGCAAATCAACATGGACTGTCATGGTGAAACTACATTCACACATTAATGAGATGATGATGACCTCAAAATGAACAAAAGAGTCAGACAGCCAACTAGGAGGACAGAGTGTTAGAATTCACAGAGTAGGCCATGCAACCAAAACTGAGGATGACCCAATTGTGTCAGATGATAATTGTACCAAAGGAGGAATATGGTAAGATTACATAACACAAATGCACAAGTCATTCTGAGAAACAGAAGGATCGAGACAGGCTGGGATGGGGGTGGGTTAATTCTTAACCGTCAATAAGAATCAAAGATTGAACCTACTGGAAATTCCGAACCAAAGTCAGTTTTAAAGTCACTCTTGTCTACTTCATCAAAAATGTTAGTGGTTCCTGAGTCAATGCCCATATGCGCCATAATACTCTGTTCCTGATAATCGCCAGAGAAAGAAAGTAACATAGTAAGTTTTGGAGTTCATCAAGGAACTGAAGCTAAAACATGACAGTGGGATTTTTAACCATCTCTGTCTTTTGTTCCCCATATTGTTTTCTTCCCCGCAAACTCAAGGAAACTTTGAGACATGCCTTGCTTTGAACAGTCACATTCTTTTCCCTCATGATGAGAAAATTTAACTTCCATGATATTTTAAGAGAAGAGCACACAAACATCCTGATTAAAAACAAGTGTTCATAATTTCCTTCCTTGGGCTATTTCCCATCACATACTTTAACCAACTCTTTTTATTAAGAAAAATATAAGACTATATCTGAGATACAAGACACTTTAATATCTATAGAATAGAAAAGAAAAAGCAGGAGGATAGAAAACATGTAAACAGGTCAAAGAACTTCAGTTTTTAGCCTTGTAATTTCTACTGTCAATAAGGTAAGAAAAGTGTTTAAATATTTTTAAGCCGACACCATTTTGAAAATAAATCTTAACAGTATGAACTATGAATCCATGTTTGCAATTCTACTACCAGGTTTTTAATTATAAGTATAGCTACTGTTTTTCTTAAAAATAATGGTATATTGCCTATACTGTCAGGGTATTTTTTTTTTTTTTTTTTTTTTTTTGGAGACAGTTTTGCTCTTGTTGCCCAGGCTGGAGTGTAATGGCACAATCTCAGCTCACTTCAACCTCCGCCTCCCAGATTCAAGCAGTTCTCCTGCCTCAGCCTCCCGAGTAGCTGGGACTACAGGCACACGCCACCATGCCCGGCTAATTTTGTATTTTTGGTACAGACAGGGTTTCTCCATGTTGGTCAGGTTGGTCTCAAACTCCTGACCTCAGGTGATATGCCCGCCTCAGTCTCCCAAAGTGCTGGGATTATAAGCATGAGCCACCATGCCTGGCCTAAACTGCCAGTTTTTAAGCAATTGTCACAAGTTCTCGTCATTTTCTACAACTTCCCATCACCACCTCCATCTTTTTTGCCTTGAAACTTTCAGTAAGTATCTGGAACAATATCCAAAATATCCAATATACCAGAATTTGGCAGAAAATTATAAAGTCACGCTCATAGCATAAAATAATTTGTTGAAAAGGTCACTTCTATAACATTTGAGAAATAGAGATTAAATTTTTAATTAAGTGAAATGAAAATATGTGTTGTGACTAACACAGAATTTCCCATTATGAATAAAAGAGTGATATAAGTAATGAATGCTACATTAGGGAAAAGATGATTCTTAGAATGAAAACTCAGCTGACACTTAAAGGTCAAAACAAGTCCAGTTTTGAGATACGATGTTAAAGAAAAACTAGAGATTAGAAACATCTAGAACTGAAAGTACGTAATTTCAATCCTATGAAAAATCCCGTCAAATATTTTCATTCCAGTTTTATAGCATCCAAAAGGAAATTCTGGAAGACATAAGAAGCTACAGTGTAAATATCTTTCCCGCTTGAGATGTAGAGATAAATAACCACTGGGGCAAAAGAATACAACAAAAAGCCATCACTCTTCTACTACTATGTGACCCATCTGAATGTGATTCCCAGTAGAGTTTAGTTTTTGGGAAAGCGGGGCATCGTATCCAGGGCCGTACCTCCATTTTTACATCATGGTCCTTTGAATAGTGTTCGTCTGCATTTTCCCCTGCTGGTGACCGCGGTCGGGTTGAGGCAGTGACTGACAGATCTCCTCGAGATATGAGGGTACACATGTATGCGTCATGGGAGAAGACGTCATGGCGGATGAACTCGCAGAAGAGCAGCACCAGGTTCACAAATTCCACCTTTTCACATTCACTGTTTGGGTCCGCTATAGAGAAACAAATTCAATCAAGAATTCCTTGACTAGGTGACAGAAAAATAACTAATTACTAAGGTTTAATATTTTCATTACTTTTCACAATCAATCTTTTTGGGGAAAAAAAGATCTATTGGAAGATTTACTGAGGCACTAGAATTTTGGGCAGAACTGACAGGCAGGTTTTCATTGTCCCACTATAATTGAAAAACATCCAGTATTGTAAATGTGATTACAAGTTTAAAGATAGTAGCCCTGGCCAGGTGCGGTGGCTCACGCCTGTAATCCCAGCACTTTGGGAGGCCAAGGTAGACAGATCACCTGAGGTCAGGAGTTCGAGACCAGCCTGGCCAACATGGTGAAACCCCGTCTCTACCAAAAATACAAAAATTGGCAGGGCACGGTGGCGGATGCCTGTAAGCCCAGCTACTTGGGAGGCTGAGGCAGGAGAATTGCTTAAACCCAGGAGGCGGAGGTTGCAGTGAGCCAAGATCACGCCACTGTACTCCAGCCTAGGTGACAAGAGCGAAACTCCGTATCAAAAAAAAAAAAGATAGTAGTCCTTAATAGCCATTCAAGTATTAACGTAAACAAGCAAAATTTCAGGATCAGAAAAAAAGACACGAGGACTAGACTGCTGTCCTCTGGTTTTACTAATAGAACAGTTCATGATGGCTTTTTCTAGCTTGAGTGTGTGCAGTTGTGAGAATATGGGTGCACATTTTCAAAGGAAATTTTACAACTGAACCACAATTTAAATGGTGTTTGAAAAAATGTAAGCAGGATCCACTGAAAAGAAAAAGGAACAACTGAATAAAAAGAACACAAAGATGGAGCTCGGCAGATTATTGTTATTCATAACTAGCCTATTTAACTCACATTATGACTTTCAATACTGTCACTGCACTCTAAAGTTTTGTGTCTATACCTTTAAGATAAGATTCAAAATTTTTAAGACTAACCTGCAAAGCTCAATCCTTGCAACCATCACATTCACAAACACCAATAGGACACACATTTATCCAAGGAAGCTTAAGCTCAGTTCCCTAAACCTTGAGCCTAAATGTTTCCTCTTGCTCCCTACCAAACTCAGTGATGAGCAGCCTCTCTCAGAGAACAGACCAGCTTTTTCTGACAGACAGTAAATGAGATGAACTAGCAAAGGCACAGGAGTAAGGAGTTTTTCCTAAAGAGAGAACAATAATGGGGAAGAAATGAGGCAAGCAAAGGGCAAATGTCTGTCTCCCCCAGGATACAAGGTAAGTTAGAACTGCTAACTTCATGCCTGACAATATACTTTCTGCTATCAGGGATCTCTTCTGTCCTTTCACTTTTCTGCTTCCTTTTCCAAGAATTACTCCTCCCTATATTCCAACCACTAGATTAGCTCCAGCGCTTGCTCTCCTTCTAGCCTAGAAGCCACCAAATAACTGAGAGCCACTTGTCTCAAAGAACCTCACCTGCAGGTCTCACTCAACCCAATATGAGGCCCCTCCTCAGAGGACTCAAAAGGGTACTGTTTGTTGTTGCTTTACCTCTTTCTTCACAAGCAACTTCCTCCTCCCCAACCTTTTTCTCCCCTTTCTATTGCTTTTTACTTTTTGCCATTTTTCTGTTGTCTATCTTAAGATCCTCCCTGCTGCATTTTGTCATATGAAAAATCTCAGAATAATATCAAGGCTATGAGCTTCATAGTTCACACAGTATTTCAAGTGTTCACCACAGTCTGAACCCACCGGGTGGCTGCTTCAGAAACCCTGAACTCCTCACTAAAAAGGCAGAAAAAGAGCTTGAGATGACATAAACATCCCAGAGAGTGTAGCAAAGCAGCCAGGCATCTATAAATTACTTCCTTGTACCATGTCTCTGGCTATAGAGTACTGTTGCTTGATTCCCCCCACCACCATATTTAAGAGCAGGAACTAGAAAATCAGAAATTTAGAAAACTACTAAAAAAGAGAAAATTCCAAATCACAATCAATATACAGACAAATGTCACAGGACCTTACTTCCTTACATGAAAGAGTGAGGTGACTTTTAAAAATTATTTTAAAGTCTTTGAAGCTTGACTGATTTTAAAATTGCCTAAAAGTCTCCATTAAAAAACATGCCACAAAATTTTGCTCAGTAAAACATACATTATATTCAGTGCCAAGAATATTAAATAAGATCCAAATTTTTAAAAAAGGAATCAGCTTTAAACAAAAAAATCAATCCCTTATTTAAGATCTAGAGGCAAAGAGCTTTCTGTACTTACACAAAGAGGGGGCCTGTGTATCTAAAAACCTTAACAGCACATTCTGGAAAACAGGCAAACTGGATCCAGCAAGAGAGGACGAAGAAATAGACTCCTTCTCATCTAAGACTTCTGATTCCCCACATCTCTACAGATTAAAAATAAATAAGCAAAGTTAATTACAGAAGTATAGTCATAATGGATCATGAATTTGTTAATTTGTTACTAACATTTAAGTGCTCAGGTAAAACATGTAAAATTAATTGATATGTCTGTACCTATTTAAGGGACCATGCATCTCAGATGAATATAATTTCTAAAAGTTGGAAAAAACTACCCCAGAACGACTCAAATGATTTCAAAAAACACCCCTGAAAAACATTATTCATGTGAATTATAAACTCTGCACAGTATTCTATGAGTGCCCACTAAATATGGTACAACAAACTATTCATTATCCCTACGCAAAATTGCTAAAAATAATTTCAGGTTGTCTTCATTTTTAAATAGTTCATGTTTAACTGTATTCTCTCTGAAAAATATTGGGGCATATATTATTGAATTGTTTTTGTCAGAAGGGTTTACTTATTAGTGTGTTTGGAGAAACATGGTATCAAATGAGAATGCTAACATGATTCCCCTAAGAATATTCTTTCACTTATTCATCACATTCCACCAATAAGATCTCTCAGAGCCTTTGGGAATGTGCACAGTTCATGAAATACCTCTATGGAAGTTATTTAACTTCTATTTTCTTAAAGACAAAATTTACACAAGACCAGAAACTTGTTTTCTATTCTTTGTTATATTCCTTTGATAATTCCCATTTTCATTACTCTTTAATATCAAGAATATTAATTATGTTAAGAATATCATATTTTTCCAATCTCTCTCTCTTTGTGAAGGTCAAATTTTAAAGATGGTGATGTTTAACAAAAAATCAATTATTTTAAATATCCCTGAAATAATACACTTTTAGATATAGATACACTTAGGCTATTAAAATTACAGGGTAATCTATATGTGAACCTCTTCTGAAAGTGGAATGTGTATGTTTGTATGTCTGGAATAGAGGCAGGAGAAAAGTGGTGTAAAAAAAACAATACAGAAGGAGCAATGAAATGTTTGAGAAATTTCATTTTAGCTGCTGAAGTTTATGGACTACAATTCACCACAGAATAGTCCAACTATTCATAATGTATGGAAGAAAAGCAATGAAAGGCTTTTCCTAATTTGTACACTGTACGATGGGTCATTTAGCTTACACCTGAACATCAGTATCTTCAAGTCCCAGTTTCAACAATATGATCTTCTGTTTTTGGTGAATACAACTTTCCTAACAGGAAGAAAAAAATGTCTATAAAATGTTCTTCCTATTTCATTTTTACTAGCTTCACAAGAAGGAGGTGTATTATCAGCAACACAGAGAGCCAGCTAAGGCTCATCCAGTCAAGGAACAAACATCTTCTGAGCATCTACTATGCAAGGAGCACTATTCTGTGCCAAGGACCCAACACTGAACAAGATGAGTGAGCTTTCTCCTGTCCAGCTCACCTTCTAGAGGGGGAAGCTAGGTATGAAACAATAAGCAGATTAACTAGATGAATGTGCACTGCAACAAGGAAAGTACAACAGTGACGTGAGAAAGAGTGCTTGAGGGGTAGACGCTGTTAACTTTGTTCACGTAGTGATGGAAGATCTTCCCAGGTGACACATGTTGAGCTAGGAATGCTGGAAAGGAAGGAACACTTCTTCAAACGGGAATGCCAGGAAGAGGCTGGCCATGCAGACTTGGGAACAGAGTCTGCCACCTAGAAGGAACAACAAGAGCAGAGGCCTCAAGGTGACACAGTGTGTTTTCCGTATTGAAGGGGTAGAAGTACCAAGGTGAATGGAGCTGTGACCCCGGGGAGAAGGGCACAAGATGAGGTGGAAAAGGCAGTTGAGGTGGCTCAGGAGATGCCACAAAGGCCAGTCAGGAGACACAGAGAGTATTAGTAAGGGGACAATGTAATCTATTTACATTTTGAAAACATTGGCAGTTTCTGTGTAGAGGAAGTAGAAAGATGAGGTAAGATGCCTCAAAGTTGCCAGGTGACAGATGACAAGGACCTGGTCAGATGATATATACACATTCCCCATAGCCATCCCTGCTAACAGTCACAGGCAGAAAAGAAGGCCTGCTTAGAAAATTCCCCGCAATAAAAGCAATGTTGACGAACTTAGTTTTGCTTTCTCCCTTATAATTTACTTTCAAGGCTGTAATTGCTCTCTCTGGGACCAGAATATAATCTCAAAAGCAAAACAAATTGGTATTTATAATATCATAATCATAACTGCCTCAAGAAAGTATATCCAAATCCACTAAAATATGTAGTTGTAAATTTCATAAAAGTTGGTATGTCTTATACACATTTGCACATGTATATTGCACATGTGTATGTATGCTGTGTATACGCATATTTCAACATAGCAAAGAAACTTCTTTGTTCTAAATCAGATGCTAAAATTTTATAATTTTATCTTTGATTTACTTTTGTAGAGAGAGAGTCTCACTCTATCAACCAGGCTAGAGTACAATGGCACCATCATTGCTCACTGCAGCCTCAAACTCCTGGGCTCAAGAGATTTTCCTGCCTTCTCCTCCCAAACCACTGGGATTATAACAGGTGTAAGCCATTGTGCCCAGGCTAAAGTTTTATTTTAAAAGACACCATTTTTAAATTAGTTCAGAATATAAATGGCTGCATCAATTTAGAGAGATTCTACTATGAGAACCTTCCTTATGTGAATTTTTACATCCTCCCTTTTTTCCTCAAGAGCAAAAGAATAACATAATGAGGGTATGAGAAAATGATCTTCCCCAAAACGGTATTTTTTACATTAGCGCATTCAACAAGCAGAAAGAAAATGGAACCTACCTCTGCCTCAATTTCTGCTTGCCTCTTCTCCAGGAGTTTTGCCACGGCCATGGCCCTGTGCTTGCCAGACCGTTTGCAGCTCACAGCCCATTCACATAACAGCGTCACCACAGCTTCATCGTTGGGCGCAACCTAATGACCAACAGAGAGGGGTACCAGCCACATCAAATGAAACATTCACCCAGCAGGAGTCAGGAAGCAAGCAAGGGAATATCTAATGCTTTAAAGCTTTCTTCCATGTTTTATTATATAGCTTTAGAAAGGGCTTCCAAATCATTTTTAATTGAAATACAAAGAATAAACCTATACAAGGAAAGAAATCAGTTACACTGAATCTGTGACAATTCCAAAAGAATCAGAGCTTCCCTGTGGATGCCTGCACTTACACAGGGACATAACCTAGCCCCAACTACTCTCTAGAACTCAAATTTCAAAACCAAACAGTAAGGGAAAAAACCACCACTGATTGCCAAGAACAGCTGTCACAAAGTCAAAGTACATCACTCTACTGTTGGCACCCTCAGACCCCCCCACTCACTCAATGCCTCAATTCAATAAATAATTCCAACAAGCCAGGTTATCCAGTGACCCACTCCAATACAAAATTAGAAGGAACAAACTAGAGGGGAGGCTGGAACGCTGGTAAAACACTCATCCCAATGGAAAGAACACAAAAAATGACAGCCCAGCACCAAAAAGAACCAACAATTAAGAGCAGACACAGTCAACCACGGACAGCAACCAGGTCTAGGTAGGGCTCAGCATGGCGACCAGAACTGTCAGCCACAATTCCCATGGCCTAGAAATAGGCACTAGCGACTGAGGGTGAGAGGATGTTGAGGACCCAAGTGACATGAGTCGCGGGATGGGGGTGCAGGGAGTGGTAAGCAGGGAGATGGTACTTGTGTACGATCTGTCCTTTCCTTTTAGAGGATCCACGCTGACCAACAGGACACAAACTACAAGCTTTTAATACGTCCCCGTGGGTATAAACATTATGCCAGAAAAACTAGATAATCACAGCATTTGCACTACAGGCTATGTGGGAAGTTAATACTTTAGAATCCATAAACTCAATTAAGATTACGATATGGCTATGAGCACACTCCACAGAAGAACATACATACATGCATGAACTTAGCACATTTCGGAAGGTTTGTGCAGTCTGAAAAGCCATCCAAAAATCCCAGAATAAGTATCCCTGATCAGCTTTAGACGCTAGCAAACAATTCACATCATGAAATGAGTTTATTCCAAGATTTTTATTCATCGTACCCTAAGAGTTACCTGAGGCAGATACCTCAAAGGGAGCTCTGTTTTCCTAATTTAAAACAAGTGAAAGAAATGTTTGAACATAACATTTCAAACAGAAAGTAAACTGGGAGGATTTTCTGCCCAGATTCACTCTAACCTACATAAAGATAAAAGTATAAAAGTCAATCCGGTGAAGGACCACATGTTTATAGGTTTAGAACATTAAAAATAACAAAAAGAGTTACCCTAAAAATATGCTTTCAGTTTTTATTAATCTAAGCAGTAATATGCATCATATCCACATTTACAAAGATTTTTTCTACTGCATCTTCAAGATTACGTTAAAATGTGCTACAAAAAAAGAAACAGGTGATTTTAAAATTTAAAAACTTCTTTTCCCACTAAAGATTTTATGTGAGATTTAATATCTATGTGAAATTAGTGAGACATATAGAGGAACTGTATGTGATCGGTAATGTCTCAACAACTAGGTGGGAGAACAGATTTCTTCAGATCTACTGAATGAACTACAACAAAAGAGAAGTCAAAACAAATCACATTACCACATCCCCTTTAAAAACCAAAACAACAGCCAGTGTGCCCACATCATCTCTGAGAAAACAATCACAAACTCATCACACATGACACTCCGAAGATCAATAAGCTGAGCACAGTGTACACACAGCATACGTGATTCTGAAAAGGCAGGAGAAAGACAAATCTGATCTGGGCACCCATAATGTGCATGAGTGTTACGTGCTGTTAGGGATAGGAAGGCACATTTTCTTGCTCAAGAAGCTTACACTCCTCAAGAGATAAGAACCAAACAGCGAACACAGAGCAGAGTAAGAGGCTCTATACACTGCACATCAACAGGGACAACCCAGGGAAGGTTTTATGAGAGGCAGGTTTTATGAGAAGGTTCAAGGCATGGCCTTGAACCTTCATATAGTCACACTGTTAACCACAGTTTTATCCAGAGAGAAGACTAGAGGATATTTTTATTTTCTGCTTTTATCATGCAAAAGAAAAACACTGTTTCTATTTTGGGGGAAAAAAATGTAAATCGGCCTTGGAGGAAAAATGTAAGATTTTTGATAAATAGAAAAAAAAGGTAAAGGACAGAAAAGACCTATCTAAACATAATGGAAATCATATGCCCTCCTGCAGCCTTGAGGTATAACCTCCACTTACACGACTATGTGCCAGGCACTGTGTTCTGCCCTATTTATATCTATGATCTCATTTTACCCTTACAGAAACCTGAAAGTAGTTACCCCAACTGTGATGAGAGGCAAGCTAAACCCATGCCTCCAACCCCAAACTCACCCCTCGGCTACTAAAACCCATCCACTTCCTGGGCACCTCCACCTGCTGACCACAATCACCTGACCCCAAACTAAGCTCATCCTACCCCTAAAATACATTTCTTGTCCTGTGTACTTTCTCTTAGAAAATGGCATCACCATTCAGGTCAGAAAGCTGAGAGTTCTTCTCTCTCCTCAGCCACATTCTAGCTACACTCCAGTTTGAGCCCCTCAGACACGCTATGCCCACCTCCACCTCGGGCCTCAGTGTTGGCAGCCCTTTCCCTCCAGTGCATTCCTTAACCCCAAGTTACACAGAGCAGCCCCTTCTCTGCCCTAAAATCTGGAGGATTCAGGCAGACCAGAGGCACCCTGGCCACCCTTGCAAACATCACGCTATTTCGTTTGCTTAGCAGTGAATGCTGCTATCTGAAAATGTTTTCTTCACTTATTTACAATTTTACTGTCTGCATTCTCTCACTAGTAAACAAGGATTTTAAGTGGGAACATCATGAACAAAGCCACTCAGCAGGCCCACTTACAGAAATCCTATGAATGACAAAAAAACTCATTCTAATTTAGGGCAAATATTGGGTTTATCTTATGGCATACATCCAACAGCAGTCCGAATGAATTTTAAAAAGTAAAATAAGGCAGCACTGTTATAACACCTAGAGCATTCACAATCATTTTCAATCAGCTTGCTCTAATCTCTAAATTATGCTCCTGGAGATGCAAAGAAAATAAGCAGAGACATTTTCTCTCTCCTAATTCATATAGTCTTCACTCCTTTAGGTATCTTGTCATCTCAAGCAACTTTAACTTACTTCATTCAAAAAAAAATCATTTAGCTAAATTAAAATGTTATTTTTACATTTTCATGTCTTTATTCCACTGAGTTATTATTGCAAGGTCATAAAATAAGCAAAATTATTCCTTTAAGACTACCAGAAAAGGTTATTACAAATGATAGTCCAGGCACGGTAGTTCATGCCTATAATCCCAGCAGATCACCTGAGGAGGCAGATCACCTGAGGTTAGGAGTTCAAGACCAGCCTGACCACCTGACCACCATGGTGAAACCCCATCTCTACTAAAAACACAAAAATTAGCCAGGTATGGTGGCGCATGCCTGTAGTCCCAGCTACTCAGGAATCTGAGGCAGGAGAATCACTTGAACCCAGGAAGCAGAGGCTGCAGTGAGCCAAGATGATGCCTCTGCACTCGAGCCTAGGCAACAGAGTAAGACTCCATCTTAAAAAAAAAAGACAATGAGCTAGGTACAGTGGCATGCACCTGTAGTCCCAGCTACTGGGGAAGCTAAGGCAGGAGGATTACTTGAGCCCAGGAGTTTGAGGTTAGCCTGGGCAACATAGCCAGACCCTGTGTCTTAAAAGAAAAAAAAAATGGAAAGAAAGACGTGGCAATTATTTCTACATTTATATAAATGCACTAATGATGAGCTGAAATTACAACTACCAATTTTTATTTTTAAAGAATATATTTCACTTTTATATTTCTAAACATGCTTGAGATAAAATACCCACCAATGTGACTTTCATTTTACTTATACTTTTGCATGTATTCCAAATTTTAAATGAACATATTTATTTTTAATACCAAAGAAATAAAATACATATTTAAAAAATATCTATAACATAATATCCTTAGATGCTGATTCCAAATACGAAATTAGCCTAGGAGTTTGACAAATCTCCAAATGGCTTTAAAAAAGGATTGCCAACAAACTTAACCACCGAGAAAATAGAAGTGTTTTTTTTTTAACCTTTTAAAAGTAAAATCACTTAAGAATTTAAAATCATTTAGGAAAGAATTTTTTTAATAATCATAAAAAATGACTTGCAAAGAAAACAATTTACTAGAAAAACTGGTCAATTCTTTGGAAGAAGAATAGGGTAGTTGCTTACATGTTAAACAATGTAGTGAAATAAAGCAAACACTGTCTGTATCTATGTGTATACTGTGCACTGAAGAAAATTAAATTTACAGAATGTCCACTGGAATTCCAAGTCTGTGCAGAAGAGTTGGGTCCTTGATAATTTCCTAAAATAGATTCATAAAAATCCAATGAATATGGAAAGGTACACTTGTCTCTCAATGATTTGACTCATCCAATTTAAGTAACAGACATGTCTTCACCTAGAGACGCATAGAAAAGAACACATAAAGAAAAGAATTCTTTTGAACACATCCAGATGTCACCACTGGGGTTTGGGGTAATGTGCTAGAAAACAAGTTCCAAGAAGGAGTCAACTCACTTCCAAAGGTACCCATTAATGTGCTTTCTTTTTAAGTACCCTTAATATGGTGGGCACTGGGGAAACCAAAATGTTAAAGATCTTGTCCCTATCCTCAATATGCTCACCTTCTAGAGAGAAAAGTCTAAAAGACAAGTAATCATAAAGCAACAAGACATATCTAGAGTGGAGGAAGAAGTAAGTCCAGCCTTCCACCCCTTCGATATCTCCTGGGAGGGGAGCATACATCTGCCCCAACTTACTGACATCTGAGGTCTCAACCTGAAGAAATTCCTGCGGGCTACCTGCTGCAGTTGTAGTCCCAGTTTCGGATTTTCAGAAATTAAGTGAATTAAGAAACCCAGAAATTAAAGCCTTGAGGAAAATGCTGCTGGAAAGACTGAGCTTTTAAAAAATATAAAATTTCAGCGCAAAAATTTTCTTGTCCTTTTATCAATTATGCCTATAAAAAGTTATGCATTTCAAAATCTTATATTTAACCAATAAACATTTTCCAATACTAGTTACCAAGAATGCAATGTCCACTATTTCTTAAATATTATAAAACCTGTCAAGTGATGCCATCCTTTCCTTAGGATATTTAGAGTGGTGGGAATAAAAGAATAGACAGGTTCTGTGCCTACTTTAAAAGAAATGATATTATCAAAGAAGTTTTACAATGACTTATACTAACTTCTCAGAGAGAATGTCTTCAGCAATGGAACTATGAAAATTTTTCGTTTGTTTTTATTTCCATTTTTTCTGCAGGCAAATGGGCCATATTTCCATGTCTGATTATAGACATACAGATAAGAAGGGCAGATGGGAGAGGCTTGCAATGGAACACAGGAAAGGGAAGGTCAATGGTGCACAGCCAGCAGTAAATCCCAAGTCCTATCCAAGACGGGTCGTTCTCAGCCCTCAGACAGTGTCTCTCACCATGCTTGCCTTCTTCCCCTTCAACGGGTAATTACAGTACCCCATCCTCTCAGCTTTATTGCTTTACTCTGCATTTGGAGCTGTGAGAGGCAGTTTACATTTCAGGCAATTCTTTGGACGTAAGAAAAAAAAAATTCACTCCATCAGGTACTCATTAGGTGCCATGTGCTGTAAAACATTTCAGATGCCAAAGGTCTACACCAGCCCTGACCAAATAAAGTATATGTTTCTCTTATGATTAAATCCCCCGCTTTTTCTTCGGTCTCGCTCTGTCACGCAGGCTGGAGTACAGTGGTGCAATCTCAGTTCACTGCAACCTCTGCCTCCTGGGTTCAAGCGATTCTCCTGCCTCAGCCTCCCAAGTAGCTGGGGTTACCAGCGGGTGCCACCTCGCCTGGCTAATTTTTGTACTTTCAGTAGAGATGGGGTTTCACCATGTTGGCCAGACTGGTCTAGATCTCCTGACCTCAGGTGGTCTGCTCACCTCAGCCTCCCAAAGCGCTGGGATTACAAGCATGAGCCACCACGCCCAGCCAAAAACTCATTTTTTAGAATAGGTTTTCTGAAGTATTTATGGCTTATTCTAGTCATGGACTAAAGTCATAGGATTTATAGCAGACCATAGCAGACACAATAAAAATAAAAAATTGAAAGTCTTAATGTTACATGTAAATCTTTTCAGTTGCTTCTAATGAAAATTTAATATAAAATAACTTGTGGATTAAGTTATGGGTTTAATCATGCTGAAAATCAATAATGATGACAGACTACCAAATTTACAGGTAGTAGTAATAAAGATAATTAACATGTACTGAGTGCCTACCCAATTTACAGTCAGACATCGCAATAAATGTGTTTCAGGAATTATTTCTTTCAATCTTCACAACCTATAAGTTGGTTATATCATCCTCAGTTTACAAATAAGGAAACTCCAAGGCAAAGAGATGGCAAACAACTTTTCCAAGGTCACTCAGCTAAGTAATGGAGCTCTAGCCACAACGTAACTCTTGGAAATGAACAAAACAGGTAAAACAAAACCTGTGTGTCAAAAGAACCTGGATAGTAACTCTGTCCTTCCCTCCAGGGTACACAATATACAATAGCCTTTTGTGTGCACCCCCAGTGCCTCTGGCTTCTCCTGATTCCACCGTCCTCAATGCTTACAGCCTTAGAGTATTCTGCTCCCTTGTGCTGGAATATTTACTCCTACTTAACATGAACATTTCATAACACAGTTTTGTTGCTATTAGATCTCCAGTTATTGGCTTTAAATATACATTAGGAAGGCTCAGGTACCACCCTGGAGGCGCACCACTGAGAATAATCAAAAGGAAGTACTTCATTCCAAACACTGAAAAGGAGGGTTCAGGTCTTCCCAGGGCAGAAACAGGCAGCTTTTCATATTGGCTTTTTTTTTTTTTTTTTTTTTTTTTTTTTTAAACAAAGTCTCACTCTCGTCCAGGCAGGATTGCAGTGGCACAATCTCAGCTCACTGCAACCTCTGCCTCCTGGGTTCAAGCCATTCTTATGGCACTTTCTAATGAATATTAAGAAGTTGAACAAAGTAAGCGTGCCTCTCTAGCTTTAAGTAACAGGTGAATGAGGTACGTAAGAACAAGAGGTAGGCTGAGGGGAGGGAATAATTGAGCCCTGGCATATAAAGTTAAGGTCAAAGAAAAAATAACAAACTCTAGGTCTAGCCCTGGCATAAATTAAAACATGTAATCATGGGAATAATAATATTAACAGTTTTAAGTTTCCAAGTGCAGGTAGTAGCAGTAATTAAAAAATATTTATTGGCCAGGTGCAGTGGCTCATGCCTGTAATCCCAACACTTTGGGAAGCCGAGCAGGAACAATGGCTTGAGGCCAGGAGTTCAAGATCAGCCTGGGCAATGTAGTGACACCCCATTTAAAAGAAAAAAAAAAAAAAGAAAAAGCCAGGCATGGTGGTATATACCTGTAGTCCCAGCTACTCAGGAGGCTGAGATGGGAGGAGAGCTTGAGCCTAGAAGTTCAAGGCTACAGTGAGGTATGATTGTAGGCAATAGCGAGACCCTGTCTCAAAAGCAAAAATTATTGAGCAAGTACTGGAAATTTCACACACATCATCTCTAATCTTAATGAACCCAAAAGCAGGTATTGCTATTCCCATTTCAAAGATAAGAAAACTGAGGTTCAAAGAAGTTAAGATGGTCACCGGCACAGACTAGAAAACAGCACTAGGCTGTGCTAATTCCAAAGCCCCCACACATTCTGCTACACCATGTTGCTGCTCACATCACGGGTAAATCAAGATTACTTATAAAAGGAGGATCACCATTACATGGAAATCTCCTGAGTGGCTCACAAGGCCCAGGATCCCTGCTGCCCAGCACTGCTCCAGCCAGCCATTGCCACCCTCTGTCCCTCTCTAGGGACAAACTAGACTTCTAATCTAACTGATACACAGAAAATAAAAGCACAGGAGTGAATTACCAGAGACCTTATTCTGCCTCCAGATGCTCATATAATATTACCTAGAGCACAATCCCATTTATTCTGCCTCTAACACATGCTAGACTTAATGTCGTTTTCGTGGTTTTATTTTCAGCACCTTCCACAGTGCCTGGTGCAGAGCAGGTTCAACTGATGGTTTTAAATCAAAGAGTAAAAGCAATACACCGTTACATTAAACCAAAGGAACAAACAAGGTAGATAGGGATAAAGTTTAGCGATGCACTTAATTAATATGAAAAGTATCTGACTTAATTCCGCAGTTGACTAAGTGTGACACGCTAGAAGCATTCCCATTGCTCATTTAATGAGTCCAGGGTGCTGGCCTCAACACTATCACTTAGCATCATTTTGAAAGCGTTAACCAATGAGAAGAGACAGGAATAAATATCTGAAAGGATATGGCAATGTGTCACTACAGTCTGCATAAAAGGATTATGCCCCACCCCCACCCCCCACCAACCAAGATAATTAACTAGAAAACTTTATTAGAAGTAATACAAGAGTTGAGCACCATGACCAGATAAAAATAAACAAGGAAAAACTGATGAACGATATTAAGCAGTAAAGGAAAGAAAATTCTGTAGAATATTATGCAGAAAGCAATTTCATTTATGTCCTCCAACCATTATAGTTAAGTGTTCATATATGTATATGAAAGTTTCCATATTTACATTTCCAAAAGATATTTGAAACATATTTTTTCCCTAGGCAAGTAATGGACCTCTTGCCACAACATAACTCTTGAAAGTGAACCAAATATGGACCAAAATTAACAGTGGTTACTGCTGGTATATGTTTGTTTTATAGCATGCCCTGTTCTAATGCTTTAATGATAATCCTATCATTTTACAGTTGAACAAACTAGAGTCTAAAGGTTAAATAACTGTCAAATGTCTCAAAGCTACTAGGTCAAATCTGAGTCCAACTCAAGCTATCAGCCTCCAGAGAGGGCTCTTATGCCAAAATACCTCCCGTCTGGGCAGGGGAGTGGGACAGGGGTCCAAGTTGTGGGCTGAACGAAATTTAATATCAAGAATGTATTCCTGTATTATATATATAACAATCACAAGAAGAAACTTCTACAGTGACAACAAACAAGAGAAGATGAATGGACACAAAATTCAAAAATCAATAAGGTCCTTCAAATAACAGCATTGTTTATCTGGTCTCATGAACTTGGGGCATATCTACAGTGGCAAAATAGTAAAAGTATTAATTCTGTAGCAAATAATCATAATTAATGACATTATCTTCATCTATACTACAGCCATCTCATATGTGAAGAAAAGTTTTCAACATCGGGGGATTTGCCACATTCTTCTTTCTCGGGGAAGAACAGGCACAGATCTGATAGATTAGGCCTAATTCTGTAATTCAATGTATTCAGTAATTCAATAACCTAATACTTGTAGAAGCTAACCACAGGTCTTCTATCCTTCAATAAATAAAGAAGGTAAAATAACTGACAACTACATCTGAGAGGCAGGCTTCCTTTAGAAATTAAGAGGTACTTGGTGAGATCTTTCACCAGTTTAAAATAAGAAATTTCCTAATACATTACTTAGGTTATAAAATACCATAAAAAGGAGTGGGGGAGAAAATCAATGACTTATTACTATCAGCAACAGCTAAGTAAAAAGAGTTGAAATGTTTTTTTTAAATTAAAAATAAAAGGACTTAAGATACTGAATAAAGCTCTTAACAGCTCTTTAATCTTAAACTAAAAGGACATACTTATAACTGAAACCAATCACTGTTAGTTAAGGTCAAACAAAATGGTCACATTTGGAGAAAGATATTATTCATATTACAGCACCAATAAATAATATGGAATAATATGTAGTGTAGTTATAATAACAAGTCACATAGTTTGCAAGCTGAGGCATACTGTGAGCTGGATGAATTGCAAGCCACAGAAGTAAAAAAGTTGATCTTAACTGCTAATAGAACATAACCTTGCTGTACCTGGTCACAATCACCAATATAAGGTAATAGGCCTAACACTGTTAACCATAAATTCACAAGATTTATGACAAAAGCATCAATGGTATTCATTTTTTATAATCTTTATACATATGAACATTTCCAAGCCTGGCATGCTGGCCCAGACATGGTCACCTGTAATCCCAGCAACTCAGGAGGATCACTTGAGCCCAGGAGTTCAAGACCAGCCTGAGCAATACAGTGAGACCTTATCTTTAATTAGCCAGGTGTGTGGCGTGTGCCTATAGTCCCAGTTATTCGGCAGGGAATCACATGAGCTCAAAAGTTCAAGGCTGCAATGAGCTGTGATTGCACCACTGCACTCCAGCCTGGGCAACAGAGCAAGACCCTGTCTCTTACAAGAAAAATTAAAATAAAAAAAAGTTTAAAAAATATTTTGCATATATACATTTCCAAAAGATATTTGAGATGGCTGATTTCTGACTGAGAAAGGGGCAAGTTTTCCTAACTTCACAACCTTACAATCAATGTTGATAGTCTTTAGGTCTTGTGACATCAGATAAACCAAACATATACCATGGAAGCAAAAGCAACTTCCTTTTTGTAAAGCGGCAGTTAAAAATAGAAGAGATCGGCCAGGAGCTGAGGCTCACGCCTATAATCTCAGCACTTTGGGAGGCCGAGGCGGGTGGATCACGAGGTTAGAAGATAGAGACCATCCTGGCTAACATGGTGAAACCCCGTCTCTACTAAACATACAAAAAATTAACTGGCATGAACCCAGGAGGTGGAGCTTGCAGTGAGCTGAGATTGTGCCACTACACTCCAGCCTGGGCAACAGAGCGAGACTCCGTCTCAAAAAAAAAAAAAAAAAGGAAAAGAAGATGAGATCTAATTCTGGGAAGAAACAAGACAGATAAGACAATCCTCTCTGAGTATTTAAATCAACTAATTTTAATTTAGGTTTGTCATTTATTTGCACTTTAACAAAAAATGAATCTTCTAATCCTTAGTCAACATTTAAGTAATACAAATGAAAAAAATAGAGGAGTTCTGAGAAATACGTAACTGCATAACAGAAAGTCATACAAGGGCTGATCCATAATTTCAAAGTAAAATCTCTCCAAAAGTCCTTAACAAGTACGTGTCTCTCATATTTAAAATACAGACTGAGCATCCCTAATCTGAAAATCCAAAATCTGAAATGCTCCAAAATCTGAAATGTTTTGAAGACCAACATGATGCACAAAGGAAATGCTCACTGGAGTATTTCACATTTCAGATTTTCAGATTGGGGTGCTCCACTGGTAAGTATATAATGCAAATATTCCAAAACCTGAAAACAGTCTAAACTCCTAAACACTTCTGCTCTCATATATTTCAGATAAGGGATATTCAAGCTATAATTAAAATATTATGCTTAATTTCCAAAATTCAATGAACAATAAACTTTACTGCTTGCCTTTTATGAAGATCAAAGTAACATACAGATAAGAAGGAATTACAAATTTCTAGAAGATGGTGCTTTGTTCTACTCACTTGAAAACCAAAAGTTGTCCAGGAAAGAACATTAACAACTGGCATTTACTAAGTGCTTATCATGTACTACTACATGAAGTGGATTCTATTAGTGAGGCCATTTTACAGACAAAGAGACTGACACTAAGGGAGATTATAAGGGAGATCTGAAGCCACTCAAATACTTGGCAGCAAAATCAAGATTGAAAACCAGGTCTGAACTGGTCTAAAGTCTGTGGTATCCTACCAACGCCAGGGTGCTCAACTTGAGGATTTGAATTTTCTAATTAAAATATTGTTTACTATGTTAAAATTGTCAAGCAAGTTTTTAAAAATTAATAGATTATTCCACCACAAAAATGTACCAATATTCATATTTGGAAATGGTTCGTGAAAATTGTTCATTACATCTGAAACTTGTTACTTCAGCTATACTGTTCCCTGAAATAAAATCATTTTTTAAATAAACAGTACAAGAAATAGGATGTACTAGTTAAGAGTACCATTTGGATTGTACTAGTTAATTGGAACTATTTAGGATTCCAATTCCTTTCTTCCATCAGTGAGTTGGGTATCAACCTCAACAATTTCTCATCCTCTCTAGCATTGGTTACCTTGTCTAAAAAGTAAAAGATGTTAAAAAAAAAAAAAAAAAAAAAGAGAGAAAGAAAGAAAAAGAAAAACATGCATTTCACAGGCCAGGGAAAAACTAAATAAGATGACATAACACTAAAACCGGGCCCGTTGTTTAAAAAGAACACACACAAAAAAGTTAAAAAAAAAAAAAGTCGCATAATACTCAAAAACAAATCAAGAGGCCCACTCCAATCTAAACAATGTGTGACTGGCCCTTCTCAGTGACAGCAAATCTAAATATCTGGAGGCACAATTTTGTTTTCCCAACTATGTTACTAGAAACCAAACTTTTACCAACACATTATTTCAAAAAAAAGAAAATACTAGTTGTAAAAGACTAGCAACGCTTCCTTTGGGTGTCCAGTAGGAAATGTGTTAGCTTCTGAAGCACAATACGCTTCCGGCTGGACTGTGATCAGCATCAACAACATAAATTCAGTACACTTGGATCTCAACAGAAAGCCATTCATGCATGTTTTCCTTGCTTGCTTGACTTTTGCCTTGTTTGACTTTCTGCAGTCTTGGTTTTAGAAAGTGACTTTTTTCCTTCAACAACAACAAAACCTAAGCATTTAAATGAACATGATTTCCTTTACAACATGGTCCTACAGCTACCCCATCCTGGGTGGGTCAATGCCATCCAACTGCCATCCTACAGAGAGTAAAGACTTAATGAAACCCAGCAAATGTAAAAAGCCTGACAGATCCTGGCTATGCCTTATGATTAGTAGACTGCGTGATGGGTATCTGTGTGTGCCCACAGTAGCCCCAAGGGGTCCACCATGAGTCTCTGATCATATTCCTTCCAATACTGCAGAGTTTTTAACTAACTCTATAAACATCAGTTGGTAATAACAGCAGCTAGTGTTTATTAAGTACCCATTTACATGCTGGGGACTATAAATATTTGAATGCTTTATCACTCAAACATTATTTCATGTCATTTTCACATCATCAGGAAATAGCATGCCCATTTTACAAAATGAGGAAACTGAGACTCATCAAAAATAAGTGAATTGTCCAGAGTGTCCCTAAAGAAATACACTAGCCTGCTGATTTCACAGCAGAGAGCTCCCCTGTCAGCCACACCCCTGCCTCTACCTGCACGTACTCTTACATCTGAATCTAAGCATTCGTAAGACTGACATATACAGATTCCATGACTGTATTTATCCCTACCTTTCCAAGTCAAATCTTACAGAGGTGCTTCCTCTTCCAGTTCACTGCCCGAGTAGCTTTTTAATGAGGTCTAAAAACTAAATTCAATAAATGCTACTGAGCATCTCCTGGGCCCCATGCATGGTACCTGGGGCTGATAATGTGCATAAGGTGAGGAGAAGAAGAAACACAGACCCCAGGGAAAGGCTTGCAGGAAGCCAAATGTGGAACAAGCACAGCACTGACAGAAAGTGAGCTTTTGTCCTCTGGATCGTGGTGGTGAGGCAGAGTTCACCAGCTGCACTGATACAAACCTGGCTGGGCCTGGGACACTCTGTGCCACACGTGAGGAAAGTACATTTTCTAAACTTAGGGCCTCTGCCATTCAAAACATCACTATGAACTCATCACAACCTTTCAAAGAATTCTGCATGAATAGTCTAAGCATAAAACAAATCCAAACAATAAATATGTAAGTTTCCCAGTCTGGGGTGCATGGTTTTAGCAGCAGGGAAGGAGGAAACACACATATTGCCGCAGCAGCGTTCTGTCCAGTGCAGCTGGTTCCATCTTTTCATTACTCAGGAGAAAGTCGGCTTCCTGGGGCCCCCAAAGACAGAAGTGAAAAGGCAGCGAGCACTTTCTGCCACCTTTAGACCTTCCCTTCTATCCATGTCCTCGAGGCACCCCAAAGATGCAGCTGCCTCCGTCCTCACACTCATCCTAAACAGAGAGACGCCAAGAGGAAGGAAGTGGTCTGAGGCCTCTAAAAAGCAAAGAAGGCAACTCCTCCTCCAGCTGCTCAGAGGTGAGGTCACAAGTGACAGGCTCAGTGAGCATGTGGAAACCAGGGGTCCCACCATCCACATAACGACTCCTTAGTGTAGATGTCAGGATTTGCCACCTCCATTACCCAGACTAGAAATGGCTATGAAACACTAAACAAGCAAATAAGTGAGTACATGCTGTAGAGGACACGTACCAGGAACTGGAAAGTGACAAGCATCTGAGTGAACATGGCCAACAGACACAATGCCTTGCTGCACAGTATTTTAAGATCAGGAAAGTTTACATGCAGATCTTGACATCCAGCTTCTCTTGAAATGTCAGATGATCAGGCAACAGTGGATCCCAAGTAGAATCTAAGAATTTGAGAGGCTTCCCTCTTCAGACAGGCTCTGCTCACTTCCCAGACACCTCAACCCCCACCACCTCGAGGCTGCCCTATACATGGCGTCCCCTGATTCATTCCCACTACCTGCCTGGCCACTGTGGGACATAAGCCCTGCCCTCAGTATTACCATCTTTGTATCTCGCACTACTCTGAATGAAAAACCAAGCAGCACAGATCTAGAATAAGGAAACACTCAGGTTTTTGAGATTTTTATTTTCACCTCCCTTGCCACTGTACACAAAAGCCCAGACACAGAAACAGTGGCCAAGGAAATAGGGGGCAAAGGGCAACAGGGAGGGAGAGTAAAGAAACAGCGCATTCCAGGCCGGGTGCAGTGGCTCATGCCTGTAATCCCAACACTTTGGGAGGCTGAGGCAGGTGGATCACAAGATCAGGAGTTCAAGACCAGCCTGGCCAACATGGTGAAACCCCATCTCTACTAAAAATACAAAAATTAGCCGGGCGTGGTGGTGGACGCCTGTTAATCCCAGCTACTCGGGAGGTTGAGGCAGAGAACGGCTTGAACTCAGGAGGCAGAGGTTGCACTGAGCCGAGATCACGCCACTGAACTTCAGCCTGGGTGACAGAGCAAGACTCCATCTCAAAAAAAAAAAGAAAGAAAAAGAAAATGAAAAAAAGAAACAGTGCATTCCATGCGGAATCAGTGAAGGACACCACAGAGCCTGGCATACCCCAACAGCACACAGCATCAGCTCCTACTCCCATTATCATGACCACAGTACAACCACAAGGCAGGGCCCAGGACTCAAATGCCTTCTGCCCAGGCCTCCAATGCCTTCATCCCATGCATTGCAGTTTTCAACAGGCTTTCACCAATACTGAAACTGATTACACACACAAACTTCTCCCATTTGGACAGAAGTTCTCCCCTCCCACAAGGAAGTAGAAGGGACTGCATTTCCCTGTCACAGTTCCAGAGAAAAGGGAATTAAGGAATGGAGGAGCATGAAATTCAGGTTTTCCAAACAGACGTGAGGAAGCAGGCTATGCAACCCGGGGCCTAGGCTGTGACTTCTAGTAACAGCAAACCTCCAACCTATTGCAACTACGGAGGTTGATCATGTTTTATCTATCATGTTACGTAAATCCTGAATGAATTATGAAAACAAAAAAGGGAAAGTATATTTTATAGAATTAAGACCGATTTCTGAATCCTAATCACACGCAACTCCTTATCAGAGAACAGCATCATCATATTAGTTCTTCCAATATAATACTAATAATTGCTATATTATTGTTAACAATTTTTGAAACATATTTGTGTAGTATCTTATAATTCTCAAAGTGTTCATGTTTCCTTAGAGAAAAAAAAGGCAAGTACTCTATGCCTACTTAACCAGGGAGGGCACTATTGCACAAAGCCTTGAGTAACTTACTCAAGATCACCAGCTGATCAGTTAACATAGTGCTGCAGCACATGCATGAATTCCAGAAATACACAAAGTGACTGTGCAGTCAAAAAAACAGGGCTGGGCACCGTGGCTCACGCCTATAATCCCAGCACTTTGGGAGGCCAAGGTGGGTGGATCACTTGAGGCCAAGAGTTAGAGACCAGCCTGGCCAACATGGTGAAACCCCATCTCTACTAAAAATATAAAAATATTAACCGGGCATGATGGCAGGCACCTGTAATTCCAGCTACTCGGAAGGCTGAGGCAGGAGAATTGCTTGAACCTGGGAGGTGGAGGTTGCAGTAAACCAAGATCACACCACTGCACTCCAGCCTGGGACACAGAGAGACTCCGTCTCAAAAAAAAAAAAAAAAAGAAAAGAAAACAGTAACTCCTTTTAAGAGTAAATAGAGAGATAAAACTTGATTACATATACATATATACCTTGATGCATATACCACAATACAGATACCAAAGACATACTTTAAAAATTAATTTAGTCCAGGCACGCTGGCTCATACCTGCAATCCCAGCACTTTGAGAGCCTGAGGCAGATGGATCACTTGAGGCTAGGAGTCTGAGACCAGCCTGGCTACAAATACAAAAATTATCTGGGCACAGTAGTATGTACCTATAATCCCAGCTACTGGGGAGGCTGGGGAGGCTGAGGCATAAAAGTTGTTTGAACCTTAGAGGCAGAGGTTGCAGTGAGCCAAGATAGTACCACTGCACTCTAGCCTGGGCAACAGACTGAGACTGTCTTGGAAAAATAGTAATAATAATTTAATGTTAAGTATTACAGAAGGAACTATCTATTTTGTTATCCTTTTTGCCAGACTATTAAGACAAGGTGACCAATCTGAATTATAGGTTTAAAATGTAGTTTGTGTCTTACTCATAAAACAGTATTGTAACCACAAAGGAACCACTTGCTCACATCAAGTCTTTCTGAAGTTGAGTCAACATTCAAAATAATTACTGCCAAATGGGGCAACACTGATGGCCCTGCCTAGAGCCTCCAGGACTCTCAGCCCTGAACACATGTCGCCCTCTAGTGGCATGCACCTCCCTGCATCCTGGGAGAAGTCACTCAGGTAGGGGAAGCTTCTGGCAGTGATCTCCAAATATTTCCCACATACCCTCTCAGCTCAAAGAGCTTTTTTTAGTAAAAACTTTCAACACACACTTACTTATAACTTCTATACCTATACTATCATAATAATTACATTCATTTCCCGAGACAAAAGAGGCTTTTGAAAATTATAATCTGAACATAAGTTCTAATAATCTTCTTGCACCCTAATGGCTCACCGCAAGCACCCACTCTGTAGATGCCTGTGATTTACAGAGAACCTCACAGTGTGATTTCATTCAGAAAGACTGCAACATAATTTCTGCCCTTGAATTTTTTTGAAAAAAAGAAACAAACAAAAAACCCTTATTTTTTTCTTGAAAGTGCCGTGAGTAACTTAAGTGTCTGCAGGCGAATGAGGCAAGAATCCTGAAGTTAGCCGGTGTATACACTCTGAAGCTATATAGTCAGGCTAACCACAAAAGTAAGGTGGTTTTGATAATCTTGGTAAAACCCTCACCAGGAAACAATGTAGCTTTTACTCAACACTTGGTGCAAGAAGCTAAACAATCCAAGATCCCCCTGAATTTTGGGTATCCCTACTTTCCTTCCAGATAACTCACTTATATATATTAAAAATATTGGTATTCACGAAGCCTTTTATCTAAGAAAGTCTTTACTAAAAATACTGAGGTTTCCACCCAAAAAGAGCACGTAGCAGGCTAACTTGCCCCAGTAAGCAGAGGATTATATCAGCATGCTCCACTGAAGTATGGAGGCATTGCTACTGAGACTCACGATGAATTTAAAAAGCACACTCAATCAGTCCCTTGCTCTCAATGTTCTGAATGATCCCAGCTAGCACCATTAGTCTTGAACCATATCTTTGAGAAGCAGGGTGATCAACCAAAAATTATTCCAAAAAGAATAATAATCTGGAATATGTATCAGGCTCACATAAAGGTAAGAGAAGGAAACATCTTTTCTTTCCACATATGCATTCCAAAAAGCTAGCTGAAATATCAAAGATGCTTGCCATCAGTTAACTAAGGTATTGAAGGTGTCTTGAAACTTACCTCTGCAGTCCTGGTGCCTAGCACAAGCTGGAGAGTATCATCGGCAGTTTTCATTGTGAAAAGAAGACAAACTTTTTATTTCTCCCCAAACAAGGTTGAGGAAAAAAACAACTGAATATCCTAGTTTTGGGGCAATTCATTCATGAAACAATCTATTGCTAGAAACGTATAAGATAAAAATTGTCTGTGATTATTAATTTTAGATATTAACTTGGCTAGGCTATTGTATCCAGTTGTTTGGTCAAACACCAGTCTAGTTGTTGCTAAAAAGATTTTTTTAAGATGTGATTAAGATTTAAATCAGTAGACTTTGAGTAAAGCAGATTATGTTCTATAATGTGTGTGAGCCTAATCTAATCCATAGAGAGCCTTAAAAGACTGAGGTCCCGGACGGGCGCGGTGGCTCGGGTCTGTAATCCCAGCACTTTGGGAGGCTGAGGTGGGAGAATCAGGAGGTCAGGAGTTCAAGATCGGCCTGGCCAACATGGTGAAACCCCATCTCTAGTAAAAACACAAAAAATTAGCTGGGCATAGTGAGCTGAGATTGCGCCACTGCACTCCAGCCTGGGTGACAGAGAGAGACTCTGGCTCAAAAAAAAGAAGAAGATGAGATCTAATTCTGGGAAGAAACAAGACAGATAAGACAATCCTCTCTGAGTATTTAAATCAACTAATTTTTAATTTAGGTTTGTCATTTATTTGCACTTTAACAAAAAATGAATCTTCTAATCCTCAGTCAACATTTAAGTAATACAAATGAAAAAAATAGAGGAGCTCTGAGAAATATGTAATTGCTGAGGTCCCCAGAGGAAGAAAGAATTCTGCCTCCAGACTGCCTTCAGACTCAAGACTGCCACATCAGTTCTTCCTTGAGTCTCCAGCCTGCCCTGAATATCTCAAATTTGCCAGCCCCATAATCATGTGAGCCAATTCCTTAAAATAAATATCCCTCTCTTTTCTCCCCCTTTCTCTCTCTAGGTAGATATAAACATGTATGTATACAAACATATATATACGCATAACACACACTTTTTTCTATTGGTTCTATTTCTCTATAGAACCCTAACACATTGTCTAAGGATTTTTGAAAGATCATGACCAAAAGTATTCATGCACTGCCCTCTGCTGTGCTAAACGTTAACATACATTCCCCCAACTTAAAGCCAACCCACCATATTAAGTCTCATCACTAAACGAAGGATATTCTTCTAAAACTAAAATTGGAGAGTGATGATAAAAGGGCCAAGAAAAATCTTGCCAGTCAATATATCAATATTCCTAGGTAGACAAGCCCGACATTTCATTTTAATAATCGTGGGTAATCTTAGTACAACAATAGAATGATTTCAAAGTGTGTATGTCTTCATAAGATACTACACTTCATAGAAAAGGTTTCGCCAGAGTTTCCTGAATGAGAAAGAAGAAAATGCACTACGAAAACAAAAGGCAAAAATAATTTTAAAAAATTAACTACCTCTTGGTTATCTTTGTTTTGGTTTGCCCAGAAAATCTTATGATACAGTGTCTCCATTGAATTGCTGGAATCAGTTCGGTCAAAACAGTGACGATCCAAAACTTCCAACGTGTGCAAAACCCGACTAATAGTCACCCCTACGAGCAGAAATTAAACAAGTGGTTAATGAGGCCAAAAACAGAACAGTACAAAATCACCATTCTATGTGAGGCAAAAGAAATTTTTTTAAATTACCATTCTTGGCATATGCTATCAAACAATCATCAACAAAAGCAAACTTGACATTCTAGACAGCCAGGATCTAAAAGGCATAAACTGAAGATTGTCCTCAAAATTCACCAAGTGGCTCTGTCAAAAAGCTGCCTTATTCATGTGGAATTGTTTGTAAGAAGCAAAAACACGGCATAAAGTCCAACATTCAAAAGCACTCATTCCTCTGTGGCGTTCTGTACCTGCTGTGGATTCTTGGCACTTGTCAAATGACCACCGAACTTCCACTGCACGGCCTCTTTGTTTTATCTGTTGTTCTACTTCATAAATCCTTGCCCGAACCTGAAAGATAATCGCTTCTAATTAACTTGTGCTTGGAATGCCACAGCGCCTTTCTAAATCATGTCAGGTTTTCCCCTGCGTGAGTAAAGTATCCTATGGTGAACTACAATCTTGACTGCATTTTAGGAAATGCAGCCTGTGGCCCAATAAGTGAATTTTTAAAATTTACAAATGGCAATTCAATGTCAGTTTTCAATAACAAATGTTCACAAAAATAAACGCTTGCAGAATCTGTTTTACAAGTGAAATTTCTTTTTGAGGACACCACATGGAAAGGTGAATGTTCTAAAATAATCTCTTTGAGGCATTCTTTCATGTGTGAAAACAACTTGCAATGTTTTATTAAGAAAACTGCTTGGTAAAAGACAGGGATCTTATTCTAAATATTAATCACAATCTTATTGTTCAAGTCACATAAGGCTTTGAAACAAATAACCCAGTACTAGCAAGAGCATATAATAATTACTAAATATCAAAACTACTACAGGAGTCATGGTCATGTATTAGAACCACCACCATAATTACAGTTTGGGTGGCAGAACTCTCAGCAAGAACTGTTCAGCAAGACGGTGAAAAGAAAGGGAGAAACTTCAAGAACTTCAGTGATTCTGAAGAGGCTAAACAATTCTCTAAGGTCACCCAGGGTGTTAGCAGGCAAAACTGGGAATAGCACCCAAGCATCTAGATACTAAAACCTGTGCTTGACCCACTGTGCCCTGATGCCTCTCAAGAATGAAAACAGCCATCGAATCACTGAAACATAAAGTCTACCTGCTGATTGAAAGCCGTGTTCCCACCCGGCATGGGGAGGCTGGAAGGGGCCACCTGTAGCAGATCCAGGGGTGAGCCTGGGTTTGCGCTCTTATTCTCATTTGTGGAATAATTCCACACCAAGGCACTTGGGCAACAGAGAGTGACAGTCTGGAAATGAAACAGATAAAGTTGGATGTTCAGAGGAAGGAGAAAAGCTTAACAATAGCTAAACAGTAAAAATGACACCCCGTCATTACTATATTATAGTCTCCTACTAGTAAGTTTAAAATACGAGTGTCTTACCCCATTCTCAACTTCGCAATTGAGAAGACAAAACTAAAAATTATTAAGTTGAAAGGGTGGAAGTACAGCTGTTGAGAAATTAAGGAATATTATAATTCATAAGCTAATACTCCAACAGGAAACTGAAGGAACTTAATAAAAATGCAGTAATCATCATTTAAAAAGCATCACTTAAACCAATTTTTCATGCAATTAAAAACATGAGATGAACTTAGAATATGTAATTTCTAAGGTTGTAAAAGCTAAAAAAAATTATTTAAAAACAAAGACAAAATCAAATAATCATGTAATAGTACCTTCATAAATACTGGGCAGGCAGTGACCCTGGACAAGGGATTGTCAGACTTTTTTCTATGAGAAGCCTGATAGTAAACATTTCAAGCTTTCCAGGTTATCTACAGTTTTTGTCACATATTCTTCCATTTTGTTTTAATAACACATTAAAAACATACAACCTATTTTTATCTTGTTGGCCGAATTTGATCCACAGCCTGTAGTTTGCCTACCCTTGCCCTAGACACTTGCAGACACTCTTCACTCACCCAGAAGTACTTTATATGACCATCTTGCTTATATGTCACAACAACCCCATGATCTAGGTAGTATTATTCTCCACCTTTACCAAAGAGGACTATGAGCCACACAGATTAGTAACCAACCCAAGTCTGATTTTATTAATAGCACACATGCTCAGAACCACTGTTATCCTGCTGCCTCCTAAACACAGATTAAACATTATAGCTCACATTTAATTAAGCTAATTACACTTACCCTATGCTGAACACTGTCTAAGAAGCTTTCTGTCATCATAACCTTAACCCTATGAGGTAATGAAAGAAGAACTATCATTACTCCCCAATCAGACATGGGGAAACAGAAGCTCAAGGTCACAGTTACCAAGTGGCAGAGTGAGGCTTAAAATCAGGTCTGTAATAGTTTTAAAGTATATATCTAAGCCATTATGCTCTTGTGCCATTCAACAGCAAACAACATGAGCTTAGAGAAAGAAAGCAATATTTTTTTCAAAAATGTGAAATTAAGTACAGTGGCTTGCACATATAATCCCAGCACTCTGGGAAACCAAGGCAGAAGGATCGCTTGAGCCCAGAGCTTGAAACCAGCCTAGGCAACGCAGTGAAACCCTCTCTCTACAAAAAAATTAAAAATTAGCTGGGTGTGGTGATGCACATCTGTAGTCCCAGCTACTCAGGGGGCTGAGGGGGGAGGATCGCTTACTTGAGGCAGGAGGATCACTTGAGCCCAGGAGCTCCAGGCCACAGTGAGTGAAGATTAGGCCACTGCCCTCCAGCACAGGCAACAGAGCAAGACCCTATCTCAACCAATTCATCAATCAATTTAAAAAAAAAAAAAAAAAACTAAACTCTGAGGTCTAGGAGACATCTTTGTGGAAACCAGATAGCAGATACAAAGAATGTAAAGTTCCTGAAACCTACCAATACATCTCTTTCCACTGGGCTACATCCCTACTGCCTTCCTCCTGTCTGTGACAATGTAGAGTTCTCAACTCCTCCTGACAGAGCCCCTCCTTGTGTCCTTGATTCCAAAGCCCTCTAACACCCAGGGCACTGATCTATCAAACACTCCTCCTTCTCCTATTTGCTCTTAGCCCACAAATAAGTTCAAATCCGATCATCAAAAAAATATATATTTTTAACTCCCCATTCAGCAGCCATCTTTATCACTATCCATTCTCTTCTCTTCCCTTCATAAACATGTTTCGCAAAAGAACAGTTAGTACTATTTCTCCTTATTCTCCATCACTCCTCGATATTCCTTAATTTGGCTCCTTATCCACCATTCAATTAAATAGCTCTTAAAAAGATCACCAATGAACACTGTATTGTCAAAAACAACTTCAGCCATCTTCTTGCCAGATGTCTCCAATACTCTAGACATTGCCCACTACTAATTCCTTTTTGAAACTTTCTGCAGACCCCAGCTTAGCATAGTGGTTGAGTGTGGACTCTGGATCCTGACTGCTTAGGTTTGGATTCCAGCTTTGCCACTTTCTTGCTCTGTAATCTATGCGTTATTAACGTTATAAGAATAATAATGGTTGCCATCTCACAGGCTAGTTCCAAGAACTAAATGACTTAATAATATACGTTACAACTTAGAACAATGCCTAGACCATAATAAATGCTATCCATACACTAATATAATTATGACAACATTATGGTTATTCTCATCATCTTTAGGCAACAATACTCTCCCCCGTTCTCTCTCCAGTCTGGCCAACCTTCCCAGTCTCCTCCATGGACTTCCCCTCTGCCTGACTCTTAAGCACTCCTGTCCTTCAGATTCACGAACTCTCTCTCACTACAAAACTCTTCAGGCAACCTCACTCCCTCTTGGGTTTTTGAACAGCCAAAGTTCTTGAAGGACTCGAATCCACACAAGTGGCCACCTGTCTGCCCAAATCTGCAGAATTGGACATGTAACAACTCTTGAACATATCCATTTGGAGGTTCTAAATAAAGGACAAAACAGTCCAAAATAGTCCAAAGCTGAACTCCCTGAAATGCTTCCAAACTGATTTCTTTGCCTTGCAAGCCTCCTTCTTTCCTACCTCTCCCCTCCTACCAATCCTCCTTCTACTGTGGCCAATGCAATCTAACGACATTACACAACTACCTGTGTCACTCTGCTGCATAAAACCTTCCGATGACATCTCAATCATAAGGCCCACAGGGCGTCTCCTATGCCCTGACCCCCAACAGAGTTTATAATGTATGTCCCACTAATATCCACCTATGCAAAAGATAAGTGACCAGCCTCTGGGCCTCTTCTCATACTGTTTCCTCTGCCAGGAAACTTTTACTACTTCTTTTTACTTGATCTTTCTCAACTCATTAGAACAACTAAAAACTTTCTTTCACAAAGCCTCTGTGAATTTTAGGCTGGGCTAGAGGTTCCCCTTTTCAACTGCTTTGGCACCCTGTGTATCTCCCCATCAGCCCTTGTCATATTATTTGGAAACTGTCCATTTATGACCCAGTTTTCCTGAAAAGACAGTAAACTCTGAGAATGGAGACGATGTCTTGAGGGCCGACTGTGTTTCGAAACTCCTTATTATACAGCAGAACACATTAAGAGCTCAAGAAATATGAACTGAACACTAAGCTGTGAGCTCCTCTAGGGCAGGGCTGTATCTCATTCCTGATATTCCTGGGAGGATCAGCCCAGCAATCAGCATGTTACCGGTTGTTCAAGGACTACACAAGCAACAATGCTTGGAAGATGAACGGAGCCTGATACATGATTTGGACTTTAAAGAAACACTGACAGGCAACCAACCCAAGATGTGAACTGAGAAAGAAGAAAAATGCTAGCTGGAGAAGCTGTCTTTCCAGAAGAACAATAATACAACTGACTTATTCTGTGGGTTCCCTGAAGAATTTTTAATTGAACTGCTTAATGACCCTAATAAAGGACAACTGCAATAACACTCTCCTAGACAAATGCGACAAATCTTCCCTCAGCTTGATCCAAAATAGGGAAATAAAAACATAAAATTTCAATCAATAAATTACTTGGGTGAGGAAAAAACTAGAGTTGTAAAACATCAACTGAACTGAAAATGCCATTCCCAACTCAATCACTTCCCACACTGAATTTTAACATAAAATAACAAGGGCCAAGGACTTACCTGCAACATACAACTAAGTCCATAAACCAGGGGACCATGCTGTGCACAGGAAAGAAAATCTGAGAAGGCCAGCTGCACGGGGCTCATGCCAGGGCCGGGGGGGCCAGGGCTGGGGGCCCCGATACTCGAGTTGTTTGGTCCTATCATCATGTGGGGTGAGTGGGCAGCAAGGAGGTTGGGGCTATCGCTCAGCAGCAAGGAAAGACGCCGGGCACAAAAGTAGGCAAGACGACGAGACAGGTAGGCCGACTGAACAAACTCATCTGAATACTGAGAAGTAGAAGGACACCAGACTTCAGTCATGTCTTATGAGTCTTGGTTAAATAACTATTTTAACACAGACTTTTTTTCATTCAAAAAAGAAAAAAAAAAAACTTCAAAGGTATAAAGCAAGTGCTGTCCAATAGAAATAGAATGTGAGCCGCATGTATAATTTTAAAGTTTCTAGGAGCCATGAAAAAAATAAGAAACAGGCAAAAATTAGAATCATGTATTTTATTTAGCCCAATATATTCAAATGTTATTTCGACAGGTAATCAACATAAAAAGTACTACTATTATACACTTTTCCATACTAAGTCTGAAATCTGGTGTGCATTTTACACTTAGAGCACACATCAATTTGGACTGGTCACATTTCAAGAGCTCAGTAGCCACATCTGGCTAGTGGCTATTGTAATGGACAGTGCAAGTGCAGACTATCTCAGGGGAGAGACACAGGAACCTATGGTATAGTCTGTGGGGAGGGTATGAGAGTGAAAGGGGAGAACTGCTGTTCATTGGATATTCTTCCATCTTGCTTGAATTATCAAATACATGTATCACCTAAGAATTTTTAAATAAATCTCATCTAGATACGTCAAATTTAAGCACATCTTAGACCAATCATCAAAATAAAAAGTTTCCTACCCCAAGAGTCTCAGAGACTTGTCAAAAGAATGTAGAAGATCCTCTATCTTCAAAAGGGATGATTTGTTTTGTTTTCACAGAAATTTGTGTTATTATATGGAGACAGTATTTTAAAAGTTGGTTGCTTTGCTCAGTGATGGGAGAAATCAACGTGGGTAAAATTACTTAAAAATTAGGACACATGGATAAAAACTATGAACATGGTTAATACAAATGATGGCTAAAACTTACTAGAAGCCTTTATCACTTCATGTGTTACAGCATCAAAGACATTTTTTCCTTCCATTTCAACAGGATTTTTTTCCTTTTCCTCCCCCACTTACCTAATCATTCTTATCAGACTCATTTCTTGCCTTAAAACCAAGTGCCTCAAGGGGACATGTACTATACCTGCAGCATTAGTGGTAGCAAGAGTTTAAGAAGATCATCATCCATTGGTCTGATCTTTTCTAAAACATCCAGGATCCATGTCAAATATTCGTGTTTTTCTAGCATTCCTTCCTTAAATGAACAAAGAAAAATTACATTAATAATGTAAAAGGAAAAAAAAAAGCACTGTCATTCTTATTCTTAAGTCTAATTTTACTACTGCTTTTGTTGTTATTAAACATAGTCTCATTGCTCACAGTCCAGATTCTAAACAAAACAAATAACTCATCTGTTTTGTATAGTTTTTTGTTGTATTTTAGAAATCTGCTCCGAATTGAGAAAAATTAATTCCAACAAGAAAAAAAGAAAATTCAGAAGCTTTCACACCCTCAGGGTGTGTTGTGTCAAGCTCCTGGCTAGATTTTGGGGGAGTATGAACTCATGTTCATAGAAGGAAACTTGGATAATAGTGATAATTATAAAGAAGATATGCACTGCTCATGCCATCATCTTAACAAAAGTGTAAAAATCCCATCAGACCCAATGTCCCCTTAATAGCTTCTTTCACTATCCCAAAATTAGTTTCAGATACTATCACCTATCTATGAAATACAACCTTAAAAATCAATGACCTAATATACAGAAATGAAAGCTTATGATAAAACAATGTATAAACATTTCAACACAACTACAATAAAAAACAATAATACCCCCTACAATTTCCAAAAATGCCCCACAGGGGTGACACAGCCCCTACTGAGACCACTAATCTTGATATAAGCACTACAAACATCTTTCGTCTCTTGCCCTCATATACATACACACATCCATAGATACACACATTATTTTATGACATTCTACGCATATATAGATTTAATATCCTATTATAGTTTTGTATTACGATTCACAGAATGAAAGAAAGAAATAAAAAACTGTTTTCTGGGAAAGACACATAATTTTATGGCCATTCCGGTAACAAACTTAGTAGTTCACACGAAATCTTACTTTGTTCCTAGCAACTGTTACGTATTACCAGTGTTCCACTGCAATGGTTATCAAGGATTCACGTGAAAATATTACACTGATAAATTACAGTTGTAGTATTTCAAAGTTTACAGTGAGGCCACATTGACATGACATCTTTCTAATTTCTAATTTTTTAAATGTTTAGAGTCAAAAATAGTTTAAAAGTCACACAAAAAGTGCAATTTAAAATGTTAAGACCAATAAAGTGAGTTCTAAATAAATATATATATATAGTTTTCATTTGTCAATTTAAAAATTAATTAAAATGTTTTTTAAAAAGAGACAAAATGGAATTTTCCATTAAGGTATAAGAGATGGTAAATTCAAGATTCAAAAAAACAAAAAGAAAGAGAATCTTCATAAACAACAGTCCATCCTCTAGATGCTTTGTTTATATACCCATGCCCTTGATTCTGCATATATGTCTTCATGTGTATGAATTAGGGTCTGTTTCACATTTCAGAATATGGCAAATTAAAATATAATGAACATTTAAAATTTAACATTACTATTTCAATTATATTCATTCCTTTAGGACCTAACTGCTTTCTTAAAAAAAAAAAAAATTCTAATTTAAATACTCCTAATATATGAGTCTTCCAAAACTATTAAGCATGCTGAGAGATACTTTTTCCAACATGCAGACTAAATTCTGAGCTCAGTGAAAGTCATAAAAGCTCAGCGCAGCACTAAAGTAGTCCCTCCTCTAAATGGAACTAGGATTTATTTTTACTGACTTAAAAACAATATTACTTCTCAAAAAGACCTTATTTTTTCTTTTTCCTATGTTGACCTCTTAGAAGAAGAGCCTGAAATTTATAATAAAGGTTCTAAAGGGAAAATTTAGAAACCTTGCTCTAATCAAGGTAACAGGTACTAAAGTCTCTGCTAAGACTTGAACTTAAGTCATCTCTCCTACCTTATTATGAGCCCAAGCGCCCTCTTCTGGTCAATATTATTTACATCAGCTTGTCTGGATGAGAGTTCAGTCATTCCTAAACGCCCTTACCCCTCCCCTCAGCTCTGTTTGTATTTTCAGCTGCAGCTGAATTAAGATGACCTTTCTCTGGAACAACTTGGGTCTAAAGGAGGTCTGCTACCACAGAAGGCATCAGCACAAAGGTTTTTTTGAATAAATATATCAAATTTTGCAAAATAAAAGGTTTAGAAGGATTACATTTAATAGTGCAATTACGAAGTAATTAATAGCACTAAAAGAGCTAACATGATTGAAAGCTGGAGATCAATATATATAACAAGCTGTCATCTCAGGGCAGATGTGTTAGCCTGAATACAATTCAATATGAGAAATGTCAGACTGCTTTCTTTAAATGTATTGGTTCATATAAAAATAGGATTTAACCCCAGAACACCAAACTATAAGGAATCTGCTGTCTTATTAAAAGCATGGCACACAACTCTTCATGTCTTCGAAAGGTTACCTGGAACATGTGAAATGCTAGCTTTTCATTGTATTCCCATTGCTTCATGGCTTGTTCCACCTCTGGTGGCACAGGGACAGGACCATCGCCCGTGCTGGAGGCCATGTGGTAAAAGTCAGAAATCTTGGCCAACTGCTCTCGAAGATATCTGGTAGATATCTGTGTCCACTCTGCATTTTAAAAAAAGAAAGATGTGAGTTTCTAGACACAATGGGTACAAGAATTACATGTTTTCTTCCCCTTTCTGATTATCTAGAGGGTGTACTGATAAAACAAACATCTGCTCCCTAAAAATGATTTGTGCCTGTACAAGCCGTGCTCAAAAGAGGATACCCACCCAAAGCCCTTAGAGAACACATACTAGTGTGAGGTGGCCTGCCCTGTGGCAGCAGCCAGTTCTTGGAGAAACAGGCAGCTCTACCCTCGTGCTTCTGTGACTCTTCACCTAGGAGAATAGGAGTTAGGTCCATCTGGTGATCCTTCCTGTTAAACATCAGTTAGTACACCAAAAAAACAAAAGGCAAAACAGGACAGAATCATGATGGGGAGATCTCAAGGAATCTCAAATTCTACAGCAAAAGAATTCAAAATCCCACAAAAGCAGCTCTCTTAAGATCCATTTTGCAGGCTCCACATGGAATTTCAAATATGTCTAATTAGGATGTGTTTGTTTTTGTCAGTCTTTAAGAGGACAGACATTCATTCACTGCCGGCTGGACCATGAAAGCATTCCAACCCGCATTGCCCCAGGATGTGTCAGGGACACCCGCATGGCTGCCCTCAGGAAAATCGTCTGGACCTTCAATTATTCTACTCTCCTCAACCAACACCAAGTGCCTCAGAACTCAGGGAGGGTGAAATCAGAGAGGGTGGGGAGCAGCAATCAGTGGGATACTGGAAAGGAAACAACCAAAGTAGCATCAGGAAAAAAATCACTGAAATTATTCAAAAATGTCTGCCACCGGGGCACAAATTAAATCAGTGTGTTGCCTCTGGCAACCATGAGGGATGTGATGCCAACTTTAGCCCATTCTGTGGATAAAAATGTAATAATTGCATGCTCACAGCCAAATTTCCCCAAGGATTAGCAAAACAGCATTTCAGAAGAAAACACCCTACTGAAACATTACCACACAATGCTGTTTTCCCATTATTTGGCAATAGGTTCTCCCACCTCCTATTTTGACATTTCGAAAGAGCAGAAACTAAACATCTGCTAGTCACTGAGTGCTTTGTTTTTACTTTTTAAATACCCTTAAAATTATTTAACAGAACCCAGAGATAACTACTGTTAAGTTTTCATCTAAACCACTTATTTTAATTGTGTCTTATTTAAAATTAAAATTCAAATGCACACTGGAGTTGTTAAACTTCGGTAACAAGCCAATGTGAAAAGATGAACAGATACTAGGTCGACATTCTGTTCCTAGTTTAATAGTTTTTCTGAAAGCACCGATAACAGATATTAAAGTTAGTCCATTGGCATTAAAAACAGTAAACTATCTATGTCATCATGTTCTTCTGCCCTGTTACGGACTAACAGTCTCATGACACTCACTTGTTCAACAAAACAAAACACCAACCATCAGATGAGACAAGTTTAGCTTAGCTATAATAAGCAAAAACAAAAATAACAAGGATCCAAATCCTAGCTTTTGTATGCCAACCCTTGCTATTAACTCACTCTCAGTATGGTACTATTCTCAATAGCCCCACTGAATATTTCAGCCTCAGGAGCTAAAAATACTAATAACACACACATTCATACTCCCCTATTTTGTCTAGGGTATATCTTCTTTTTAAGATGTTTTTAAATATAGGAGAAATACATGTTCATTATCAAAAATTTATACTGTAGACATGAAAAGAAAAACCATCTGTAATGCCATCACCTATAATCATGAAATATTTTCATATATATTTTGTCTTTTTTACTCTAAGTATGCATGAATGTTTTTATAAACATATGATATCTTTTTTTAAAAATGTTGCTGAATATATTCCACAATCTGAACTCCTTTTGGGAGTCCATAAATAAAGCCCTCTTAACCCTGTGCTTTAAGTGTATTTAACTGACTTAAAGTTATATCAATCAGATAATATAGGGCTCTGGGACATAAGATAGTCAAGTGGATAAGGATTAGTAAAACTGCAATTCGAAATTTAAAGTGGAAAACACACGGTGACTAGTACTGTACTCAATAATTATTAATGTTTATAATTATTCATGACTAGGGAGTGGTAATGAAAGGGGACCAATGAGCAGACAGTGGCCAGATGGGCCTACTTTCAACTCAGCTCTCAGCCCTGAGTGCACAGCAGAATGGTGACGGGAACTTTTAACAAATACCAGTGCCTCAGGCCCCACCCCATCAGTTTCTAACTTAACTGGTCTGGAGTGAGGCCCCAGTTTCAGGTGATAAAAAGAAAACAGAAGGCCAGGCACGGTAGCTCATGCCTGTAATCCTAGCACTTTTGGAGGTGGAGGCAGGCTGATCACCTGAGGTCAGGAGTTCAAGACCAGCCTGGCCAAAATGGCGAAACCCCATCTCTACTAAAAATACAAAAATTAGTCAGACGTGGTGGTGGGTGCCTGCAATCCCAGCTACTCAGGAGGCTGAGGCAGGAGAATCACTTGAAGCTGGGAGGCAGAGGTTGCAGTGAGCCAAGATCGCTACTTCACTCCAGCCTGGGCAACAGAGCGAGACTCCGTCTCAAAAAAAAAGAAAGAAAACAGAAATGGATATAGATTATACTGAAACACTGAGAGAATTACCAAAATGTAATACACAGTCATATGTGAACATATGTTGTTGGGAAAATGATGCCACAAGCCTTCAATTTCTTGAAAAATGCAGTATTTACAAAGCCCAGTAAGGCAAAGTGCAATAAAATGAAGTATGCCTGTATTTTAGATGGATAAAGCACTGTAAACATGAGAGATAAAGCAACTGGAGCTAGCATGGTGAGAAACGATAGATAGTGTTTGAAACGATTTTAATTCCTAGCTAAGGAGTTTGGCCTTCATTCATTAAGAACTGTGGCTCCACTGAAGGTCTTTTTTTTTTTTTTTTTTTTTTTTTTGGAGACAAGGTCTCAAAACTTTTCAGTTATTATTATGTCTGTTATGGTGATATGTAATCAGTGATCTCCGAGTGACTATTGTAAACGTCTTGAGGTGCCACAAGCCATTCCCATATAAGACAGCCAACTTAATGGATAAATGTTGTGTGTGTTCTGGCTGTTCCATCAACCTGTCTGTGTCCCGAATCTCTCTTCCCACCCGTCACGCCACTTCAGGCCTCCCTATTTCCTGAGATACAATATTGAAATTAGGCCAATGAATGAACCTACAATGGCTTTTAAGTGTTCAAGTGAAAGTAAGAGTCACACATCTCACTGTAAATCAAAACGTAGAAATTATTAAGCTCAGTGAGGAAGGCATGTTAAAAGCTAAGACAGGCCAGAAGCAAGGTCTCTTATGCCAAACAGTCAGCCAACTTGTGGACGCAAAGGAAAGGATCTCAAAGGAAATTAAAAATGCTACTTCATGCCGGGTGCAGTGGCTCACGCCTGTAATCCCAACACTTTGGGAGGCCAAGGCGGGTGGATCACAAGGTCAGGAGATCGAGACCATCCTGGCTAACACCGTGAAACACCATCTCTACTAAAAATACAAAAAATTAGCCAGCGTGGTGGTGGGCACCTGTAGTCCCAGCTACCCAGGAGGCTGAGGCAGGAGAATGGCATGAACCTGGGAGGTGGAGCTTGCAGTGAGCCGAGATTGCACCACTGCACTCCAGCCTAGGCAACACAGTGAGACTCCGTCTCAAAAAAAAAAAAAAAAAAAAAAAATGCTACTTCAGCAGTCACACAAATGATAAGAAAGCAAAACAACTTTATTGCTGATAGGGAGCAAGTTTCAGCAGTCTGAATAGAAGATCAAACCAGCCACAACACGCCCTTTAGGCAAAAGCCTAATCCAGGGCAAGGCCTCAACTCTCTTCAATTCAATGAAGAGAAGAAGCTGTAGAAGAAAAGCTGGAAGCTAGCAGGAGCCAGTACGTGAAGTTTAAGGAAAGAAGCCATTGTCACAACATGAAAGTACAAGGTGAAGCAGCAATGCTGATGTAGAAGCGGCCACAAATGATCCAGAATATCTAGCTGGGATCACTGATGAAGGTGACTACACTGGACAACAGATTTTCAAGTTAGACAAAATAGCCTTCTGTTGGAAGAAGATGCCATCCGGGATTTTCATAGCTAGAAAAGAGAAGTCAAGGCCTGGCCTTAAAAGACAGGCTGACTCTCTTGTTAGGGACTGATGTGACTGATGACTAACCTAAAGCCAACGCTAATTCACCATATGGAAAAGCCTACGGCTTTAAGAATTATGCTAAATCTAGTCAGTCTGTTCTCTGTAAATAAAACAACAAAGCCTGGAGGACAGGACATTTGTTTACAGCATGGCTTACAGAATATTTTTAAGCCCACTCTTGAGATCTACTGCTCAGAAAAAAAAAGCTACCTTTCAAAACATGACTGTTCACTGACAATGCACCTATTCACCTAAGAGCTCTGATGGAGATATGCAAGGAGATTAATGTTGTTTTCATGCCTGTTAACACAACATCCATTGTGTAGCCCATGATGGAGTCATTTTGACTTGCAAACATTATTATTTAAGAAATATATTTCATTAGACCATAGTTGCCGTAGACAGTGATTCCTCTGACGGATCTGGGCACAGCAAACTGAAAAGCTTCTGGAAAGGATTCACCATTCTAGATGCCATTAAGAACACTTGTGATTCAAGTGTCGGGGGGTCAAATATTGACTTCCATAGGAGTTTATAAGAAGTTGATTCCAACCTTCATGGATGAGTTTGAGAGATTCAAGACTTCAGTGGAGGAGACAGCAACAGATGTGGAAACAGCAAGAGAACTACAATTAGAAGTGGAGCCTGAAGATGGGACTGAATTGCTGCAACTTCACAGTAAAACTAAGCATGAAGAGTTGCCTCTTATAAATGAGCAAACAAAGTGGTTTCTTCAGATGGAATCTACTCCTGGTGAAGACGCTGTGAACACTGTTGAAATGATAACAAAGGATTTGGAATATTCCATAAACTTCGTTGATAAAACAGTAGCAGGGTTTTAGAGGACTGACTCCAATTTTGTTGTTACCAAACAGCATCACAAGCTACACAGAATTCTTTCATAAAATGAACAGTCAATGAATGTGGCAAACTTCATTACTGTCTTCCTTTAAGACTTAAATTGCTTCATCCACCCCAACCTCCAGCAGCCACCACCTAGATCAGTCGGCAGCCATCAACGCGGAGGCAAGACCTTCTGCTAGTCAAAAGGTTACAACTCAGTGAAGGCTCAGATGACTGTTAGCATTTTTAGGGATGAAGTATTCCTTAATTAAGATGTTACTTTTTTTTTTGACATATGCTATTGCACACTTAATGGACTATAATACAGTGTAAACATAACTTTTATATGCACAATGAAACCAAAATATTCGTGTGATTCACTTTATTGTAGCAGTCTGGAACTGAACCCATAACATCTCTGAAGAATGTCTGTACCTTCTCTACTAGCCTGTATTCTAACATTTAGGTTCCTCCAGTCTCTGAACACCAGTTCATCACGTAGCAGGGCTTCGTTCCCCATTTCTGACATATTACAATTTCCTCCATCCTCCATCCCCATAAAACTACACCTTACACGTAGACAACACCTAAGTATTGATTTCAATCAATACACCATAAGGTCCTCCCAAAATAATTACCAAATCAAGTTCCTTCCCAATTATTCTGTCTCTCATTTCTTGATACAAACTTCTTTCTTTTGTAGTTTAAACTCACCACTGCATACCTAAAAGGTTTCAGACATGACAATAGCGAAAAGGCCAAATTCCTTCTCTAATACACTGTCTCTAATATAGCTAAATAGAAGCACCTGTTAATCAATGGCTATAAATGGGTCAGGCAAATAATGGACTTTCCATTCTTTTTCAATAAATTTCCTTGTAAATGTATGTGTATGTATGGGTTTTTATATAACCATATATGAAAAAACTTTAACTTGGTAAAGGTTCATTTTCCTAGCTACTTCCTTTTCCATCATCAAAGCCAGTAGGAACTCATTATGTGAAAAGAAATACAACAGAGACTGTTTTTTTAAAACTCCATCCAAGTCCAGAGACTAAGGAGCAAATCTTTAATGTGATCCACCTGACACAGGACTTTTAAGTCAGAGGTGATGGACTCCTCAATGGAGAAACTCATTTCCTTGGAAATTCTTCTTTAGGCTATATGGCTACAATAGTACCCCCTTCTGAGTGGGAACAGCCTGCTTCTCAAAGCTGCAGAACATAGAGTTTAACCAGCCTGACGTTGGTGCAGACCGAATGAGGAAAAAATACAAAACCAAAAATTTCAGTACATGTCAGCTATTATACACATCATTACTGAACCCTCAATAAGAATGGCTGAAAGATTTTCCACCATTGTTCTTACATTTTCTGTTGTTAAAATACTTTTTTGGTCAAAGATACCATTCACAGGGCAAAAAGATAACACACCAACTGGGAGAGAATATTTTCAAATCATATATAAGGAAGTTGGATCTAGAATACATGATGAACTATTGAACTCAATAATAAAAAGACAACCCAGTTAAAAAATAGGCAAAGGATCTGAACAGATATTTCTCCAAAGATAACAAATGGCCAATAAGCACATTTAAGATGGTCAACATCATTAGCCACTAGAGAAATGCAAATCAAAACCACAATGAAATACTGCTAGGACAGCTATAACAAAAAGACTGATAATAACAAGTATTGACAAGGATGTAGAGAAACTGAAATCCTCAGGTGTTCCTCGTGAGAATGTAAAATGATAAATGTAATATGTGGAAAACAGTAGCATAGTTCCACAAAAGGTTAAATATAATGTCATCACATAACCCAGTAAGTTATACATACCCAGGAGAACTAGCCTACATATCTAAGAGAAATGACACATGTCCACATAAATACCTGTAAAAAAAAAAATGTTCGTAGCAGGATGTTCATTATAACCAAAAACAATCCAATATCCATCAACTGATACCCAGATAAATAAAATGTGGTGTATGCATACAATGGAATACCATTCGGCCCTAAGAGGGAATGAAGTACTGAAACGTGCGACCACATGGATGTACCAGGAAAACATACACTAACTGAAATAAGCCAGTTTCAAAGGACCACATATTGTATAATTCCATTTATATAAAATGTCCAGAAAAGGCAATCTACAGAGAAAGTAGGTTAGTGGTTGCCCGCAGCTACTGAAGGGAAATGGGGAGTGACTGCTCATGGGCATGGGGTTTTTTAGGGGTGGTGAAAATGTTCTAAAATGTGGTAATAGCTTCACAACTCTGTGAACATGCTAAAAAACACTGACTGTAGACTTTAAATGAATTTTATAGTATGTCAATTACATCAATAAAGCTGGTTTTTAATATTAAAATATTTAAAATGTTTTCATGAAATACTTAACTACCAATAAAATGAAGTAAAAGATTATTTCTTCATGAAGTAAAAGAAAAGATTATTCCATACTGATAAAAAGTAATCCACTACGAAATGATATAATTTCACAGGTCGGGGAGACAGGAAGGATAAGGGGTGGAAACAAGAGTGACTGTGAGTTGTTAATGGTTAAAGCTGGGTGAAGAGTAAATGGGTGTTATTACATACTTCTATATTTGCACATGTCTGATGTCCCATAATAAAAGGGTTTAAAAAGTTAATCAGTTGTACGCTATAAAATGAGCCACAGAAAATCCAAAATCCCCTATTCAGCCACTGTTCACTTGGGTAATGAAAAGTAGTCAGTGCACTGGTTGGCTGCCTGGATAAATAGCCCAAATGAAAACTGCTGCCTCAGTGCCACGAGACCAGCAGAGTCAGACCACCGGCCAGACTGCTGGGTTCTGCTGAATGATCAAATAGTTAAATCAGGTTCTCTGGCTGGAGAGCAGGAAAAGAGAGAGAAGGAGGAGGGGTGGGGATGGGCTGTTGGTACACAGTGAAAATGACACAGTGTGATACATTACTGAAATACATTTTTGCTTTTAAAAAGTTTTCCTCTAACAGAACTACCTGTAGAACACTGAGGACAGATATAGAGTATCTGTTTTTGTCTGGATGACTCATTTTACTATGTTATTTTAAACCGGCCATTTCTCTCTGGTTTTATTTATTGTGCAATGACACTGTGCAAAGTACTATTACTTAGGGAATCAAGCAGGCAGCTCAAAATCAAATAAAATAAAACCCATCAATATGTAGCAGCAAACACTAAATGCCCACCATGGCCCTCTACTGGCATATGAGGCTACAAAGTGAAGAAAGTGGCCCTGCCTGAGGCGTGCATGACACAGAAGTAGACAGCAACAAGATAAGTGCTCCAGTGTACCCTGGGACACAGGAAAGAAAGCAAGGGGGCGTTTCATCCAAATATTGGGGAAGGTACAAAGGAGTTCCACATACCGAAACAGCAGCGTGTGACATTTCAGGCAATGCAGACAGCAGGAAGGCAAAGGGAGTCACCAGTAAAGCTTAGGAAGGTCCCTCAAGGCCAGAGTTCCTCAAACGCTAGTGCACAAAATGGTCACCAGAGGGTGCTGGTTCAACGCACAGGTTTATTTCCAACTCCAGGGATTTCAACTCCAGAGGTCTGGAGTGGGGTCCAGAAATCTGCTTTTTTAATCAGCAGCCGGGATGACTCTGACCCAGGCAGTGGCAAGCTATGCAGTTTGGTTTTTTATCACAAATGGGTAACTGAAAGATTTTAAACACAGCAATGGCAAGATCAGATATGTAAATTAACACTATTTCTCAGGAAGTTGTAGGGGAAACCCTTGAAGGGAGGCTGCCAACTCCATCAGGGAGGAGACTGCAGCAGAGAACAAAGAAGCAGGTGCAACACCTTTGTGAGGCAGAAGAGGAAACACCCTAACATGGAGATGAAGGAAAGAGAAAGGGCAGCTAACACATTTCCGAATGGGTGGTCCTGGTGTCATCGATGAAGATGTGGAATTACAGAGAACAGCTGGGGAGGGGTGGCAGGGCTGGGTGCAGTTCGTTATTTCCTTAACTTGTTTTAATGAAACTTCTTCTTTATTAGGTGAAAGTAGCATCTCTCCAACCAAGACTGGAGGAAGACAGGTAAGGACAACTGCTGCACATAGGTTTGTATGATGCAGGTATGTCGGGGCGGGCAGTAAACAGGTGGCTAAGGGAGACTGACAGGACTGTTCCTCCGGGACATTCCTGGGACACGTGGAGGGGACAGAGAAGGAAGACTGAAGACAGAGGTGAAGAGGTGAAGATATGACCAGCCATGGTGAGTCAAGAGCCCTCTGCCTAAGGAGTGAATAACACAGCTGAGGAAGGGCGGCAGTACATCAGGAAAGACAAGGCCGTTATAAGGCAGTATTTAAATACTTACCAGTTGTGTGTCAGGTAGTCAATGCTTAAAGATTTCAGAAGAAAAGAGACCAGGGTGGCGAAGTTAAAAAAAAACAGGGGGCCAAGGCCTCTGGCAAGGATACAAATAGGGAATAGGGGTCAACAAGGGAGGGTCTGACAAGAGCACAAAAGTCTTGAATCGCAAGATTGCGTAGAAACTCCCGACTGCGTCTTTCTTCCTGTGAGGGTGATGGGCTATATCTGATAGCTGAGGAGAACCATACTGAACACCTTTCTTGGATTCTCCCTTTCGCTGACAGGTCTCCAATTCTCATTTCCATTTTAATGCAAACATGCTAACTGTTGCATTTAGGGATTTTTTTTCCCCAGTGTCCTTTTTCCCTATCAACCCTGTACATGCATCTCAAGCTAAGGCGTGTGGCAACCACAGAATCCAATTTTAGCCCTTAGAACAAGAATTTCTTATTCGACACATCAGTCACACCACCAGCTTCCCCCACAGCTACAGCTTCGGGGGCTTTCTTCTAACAGAGGGACACACTGAACATCTGCCAGCAACAGGCTCAACTCCTTCTCCAGGGCATGAGATAACAGTCTGAAATTAATGTTGTAATTATCATATGGTAAATTTCTCTCATCTTTTCAGATTTCTATATATACCTGAGCAAGCAACAGCCTTGGCTTTGGTGAAATATTCCTATCATAGGGAACAATAGGGACAGCACTTTACAAATATTAAATTGGTGCACTTAATTAACCACTTAGGACATGTCCCCACAGCCTTCTACATGTGACACCAAGCCATGAGTTTTACTGCGCTGGGACAGGAAGATGACAGGCTTGTCTTCTAGCAAGACAGACAGACCACCACTTTGCTTTCGTGTAGAGAACACGCCTTTGTGCACTCCTCTGGCCAGGTCTTGGGGAACAATGCTCTAGAAGGGAGAAGAGGAGACATGGGGAAGGCACCCACCCTCCTGAAGATTCAGGGGAAAGGGAGCAAAAGAAAAATGGAGGACCAGCACTGGTGAAAGACACTTGCTGCTAGCCCCACTCTGAAGACACAGAAGTTACTTAAATTATTACATCAGACATTTCACGACCCTCACTCCTCTCCCAGCTTCTGCTGCAGAGGCAGTGGGAGGAAGCGCCCAATCATCTGAGGGGCAAAAATAAACAAACTACATTTTCTTTTTGCACTTTGCATTGGAATTTAATCCCATGATCAGTTGTGGTTAGAGTAACATTTCAATAGTCAAAGTGGCATTGTGCTTACTATTTAGGTCCTAAATGCAGTTACTGCAAAGTTTCTATTTCTGAACAAGCTTGAGACAGCGAAGAAGAGCCTTTCATTAGAACACAAATACAAATATGACAGACATCATATTGCCAGATGACCGTGTAAAATAACCCTAGAGCAAAAAGCTCTAAAATACAGCAAAAATGCTTACACAGTACACAGAGCAGCCAGACCCACCCCGGCATCCCTCTCATTCCCTGCTCTGGAACTCACTCCTGTGTGATTTTTCTGGAGACTAAAGAATGATGCATGTTATATTCATTTAATTAAAGCTATTTGCTTTAGCTGTGTTAGACTCACAAAGACATTCCAACTATAATTTATTGACCCTTAACTGTTTTCTACCCGCCATATCCTATGAATTCCTTGAAAATAACAGATTTGAATCAGGTTTTAGAGCCATGTTATTCTAGGGATTTCACTTGGAAGTTTATACACATTTGGAAAATGACTTTGAAACCTAATGTACTTCTTTTTAATTAAAAAAAAAAAAAGCTTTCTATTTATCATGGAATTAACATTCCAGTGCAAATTGCAAAAATAAAGAACTTAGCTTTTATAAATAAGTCATTAAAAGGTTAGCTGAGAGCCGTTTAAAAAACAAAGCCATTGTATGCACAGTATGGAGCAAGCACTGATTTTTCAAAGGACTATTAAAAAATACACAAAATCTACACTTAAAAATACATAAAATGTATCTCAGAGGATATGCATGAAAGTGGTAAAAGTGGTAAGAATTATTGCTTCTAAACTATGTAAGGAGGGGTCTGGGATGGAGGTGGGGGTCTGAAGACAATATGGTAGAAAGGAGACTTCACTATCCCTTTCTGAACATCTTGTGTTTTGGACTACATTTTGTAATATTACCTATTAGAAAGTTTAGCTCATACAAGAAGTTGTCTTTTCTTAAAATTCTCTTGTTTATGCTTTAAGCAACAGGTCTGCAAGATGCCCAACAAATTAAAACTCATTAAACACTGAGCTTTTGGAAGCATTCTTCATACCTTAAGCAAACACCACTCTCCCATCCAGCTTTACACAGTTGATCTTCATTTGATGTGAGCAGCATGTGAATTTTGTAAATCAAACAGGACCCAGAAACAGAAGTCTAGGATGGAATTCCCCATTCTTCCACTTTCCATGAACTTTCTCCCTTCATTTGTGAAAAAGAGGCACTCAGCTACCTTAGAGAATTTTCAAGAAAACTGGCCCAAATGAGAAGCTATGAAACCAGCCTGTAAACTGCCAAAACTTTGAACAATCTTATTTTTGTAGTATACTATCTTCCAAATATTAGATAGGCACATATGTACCAAGAGCCATAAAGAGGGTAGGGAACCAAGATTTACCAATTAAATCAAGGTTCTTATTAACATTTTATCATAGAATATAACTGACTAATTCAAGTAGGAGTGAACATTTATTAGGACTGACTAGAAAAAACTGCTGAGTAGCAATGGATTCTTAACAGGAAATGTGGGACTAGACCATTCACCCAAAGTGACAAGACCAGAAGAAATGACAGTAGTAAAGACTGCAGCAAATATACTATCTAGAGCGGAACTATAAACTTAACTCATTTGCTCATAAATTGCCAAAGAGGAAGATGGAAGATAACTGAAGAACCAAGAACTACTTAAGATGCAAAAAAAAAAAAAAAAAAAAGAGTAAAAATCTCAATTCTTACTTAAAGGCTAGATTTATTTAAGGCATAGCTCATATTTTACTACTACAGAAAACTTTTCCTAACTTTTCCAGTTGACCCATTATTTCCTATATGATTACAGGTAATTAGATACTAAAGTATTACGCTCCATTTTAGGTGTGTATCTTGTAACCACAAAAAGATGGTATCCCCTTAAAGACAGACAGCACAAACCCCATTTGGTTAAAAATCTTCACAGCATCTACCCCAATGCATAGACTCTTGAAAAACCTTTTTTAAACTAAATCACTCCTTATTAAAGTGAAATACCATAATTTCTTTCAATGCATTTCTCTAAGAAATTCAAAAACCCTGGCTGGGCCCGGTGGCTCATGCCTGTAATCCCAGTACTCTGGGACGTCAAGGCAGGTGGATCACGACGTCAGGATTTTGAGACCAGCCTGGCCAATATAGTGAAACCCCGTCTCTACTGAAAATGCAAAAAAAAATTAGCCAGGTGTGGAGGCACACACCTGTAATCCCAGCTACTCGGGAAGCTGAGGCAGGAGAATGACTTGAACCCGGGAGGCAGAGGTTGCAATAAACCAAGACCAAGCCATTGCATTTCAGCCTGGGTGACACAGCGAGACTCCGTCTCAAAAAAAATGAAATTCAAAAACTGTCATGAGCAGACATTTTCTTTGATTTGATCAAAAAATTAATTAAACATAAATACACAACCATCACCACCACCACACACCAGCATTCTAACTTGGAAGAGGGTATAACATTTTTACTTTGGAAAAGCTGAAATGTTTCCACAGGGCAACAGTCGGGCATACAGAGTTACAGTGCAGCATATTAAACTTGATTAGAAACTTTTAAAGTTTTTGTAAATCAGCAAAGTATGATGGTGGTAGCCAGAGACTGTTGGAGGGTGAGAAAGAGGAGTTGTTCAATGGGCAGTATCAGTTTTGCAAGAGGAAAAAGTTCTACAAATCAGTTGTACAACAATGTGCATTTAGTTAATACTGCTGTACCAAGCACTTATTATTGGTTACGATGGTAAATTTTATGTTATTTTTGGTTAATAAAGGGTCTGTAAATAGGGAAAATTTGCATATTCAATTAACTAAAAAGCTACATACCTGGAAAAATATTAAAAGTCTTCCAGTTTTTACAAAGAACATCTACTTCATTTAAGTTAAGGTCCCAAGAAGCAAGTAGTCAGCTTAGAGAAAAGTACCCTCTTGTAATTTATCTAAGAATAACTAAAATTGTAATGCTACTGGGTAAGATGGCATTCCTTAAACTTCCTCCAAATCTTTTTCATAAAATGTTCTTACAGGAAGATATCTTCCAGGAAAAGTACCAATGGCAACAAAAAATAGGCAGTAATAATTTGGGACTGCGATTAGGCTTAGTTAACTTTTGTTCATACGAAAGCTCCTCTGGTACATGTCTTAAAAATAGTTCTATATGATTTATTGTGAACACAGCAGTACATAAACTCCTCACTTATTCTCCAAAAGCAATTATTTTCACATCTTTCATCTGTTGTGTTTATTTTATTTACCTCTACCTCTAAATAACATGCTTACAGTCCTACTTCTTGATTGTAAGCATTACCCACTGGCTTCCTACTATGGAAGATGATGAACATTCAGCTCTCTTTCCCCTCCCATGAAGACCTTGCTTACATATTTCTCCTATGCCTGTCCGGCCAATATTCTCCTCTCACAACTTGAGTAGGTCTAGTCCATGTTTATACTATGAAGGAAAACTTGGCAGAATCTAACAAAATGGAAAAACGCATTTACCAGGCATCAATAAGAATTCATGTTTAGCTCAAGAGATTCACACAATCACATATAGAAATATTTATAAATATACATACATACTTGAGTTAGTCCACACACATGCCTCTCCTTAATCTGTCAACTGAGAGGGCCTAGGAGCAATGATACCCCAAGCAGCAATAAGCACTCTTTGTGCTCAACTCTTCGTTTCTAATACCACTTTCCTTTAAAGAGAACCAGGGCTCCTTGGAGAAATGGCTCTCTTTTGGAGAGAGAAATGGAGAAATGGCTCATTATAGGATTGGAGCAGAAAATATACACAATGAACATGGAATGCATCTTCTAGTGCCAGAAAATAAGAAAGTACTTAGAAAAACAAAAACAAAAGCAAACTAAGATGGGTGTGTCAAATGGACACAGGACACAGCTCAAAGAGCTCTCAGTGGACAAAGGTGGAACAAAATAGAGTATTATAAATCAAAAGATGAAGTAAACATCTATGAATCAATACTGATAGAAATGCTTGAATACATACACACATTAATGAATAAATGGATAGTAGGTAGGTAGGTAGGTAGGTGGGTAGATAAGAGACAAATCTCCCATGCAGAAGAATTTCAAATACTTTAAGTAGATACTCTGTCCTCAAGGAGGGGGATGGCTAACTTCCCACTTCTTAAGTGTGTACTGTTCATATTGACTTCCTTCCAAAGAGTAAAGTGTGGAAAGGGATGGGAGGGAAATAATTTTACACTGTAAAACCTGGTAAGTGCTACCTCAGCCACGTGATCAAGGTTAACATCAACAGTCATAAGTCATGGTGACAGCATGTACTCTTGATGTAACATGACGAAAAGGGCACTTGACTTCTGTAACCCTGGTCTAACCATAAGAAAAAACATCAGGCAAATTCCAACAGAAGATAACCCTACAATATACCTCACTAGTACTCCTCAAAACTGTCAAAAATGACTGAAACTGAGAAAATGTCACAGTCAAGAGAAGCCTAGGGAGATATGAGAACTAAATGTAATGTAATATCCTCAATAAGATCCTGAAATGGAAAAGGGTCATTAGGTTAAAACTAAGGAAATCCAAATCAAGTATGGGTTGACTTTTATAATAATCAATGTTAGTTCACTAATTGTAATAAATGTATCATATTAATGCAAAAAATAATGGGAGAAACTGCAACGGTGAGGAGAATGCATGGGAACTCTGTACTATCTTCTCAATTTCTCTGTAAATCTAAAAAGTTTTCTAACATTTTTGAAATAAAAACAAGGGACTGGTCAAACTGTGGTACATCCACACAATGAAGGACTAAGAGGCCACAAAAAGGAACAGAGAATATCAAGTAATTGCTAGGATATTGTTAAGTTTAAAAAAAAAAAAAAAAAAAAAAGGCAAGGTATCCAACAGTATATGTAGTATGCTAACTACTATGTAAGGAGAAAGAAGAAATAAGAAGATATAAGTATTGCATATTTTTGCAAAAATAAAAACTGGAAGACTGAAAACTAGTAAGAAATGGTTACAACTGAAGATGGGGTAAAGGGAATTGTATGAAAAGATGGAGATAGAAGCAAAACTTCTGCATATCTTTATATAGGTTTTGACTCTTGAATACGTCAAGGTACTACATATTCAAAATATAAAATTAGTTCATAAGGGAAAAAAAATCAAACCCTAAAATGGAAAACAAACTGAAACAGTGTACCTTACCACAGAGAGAATGATTTTAAGTGAAACACAGTCTAAAGCTCAAAAAAATTAAATTTCACATACTTTTAATGTATCAGATTGTAATTCTCAAGCCAATAGGTTTGTAGCAAGATAAAGCAGGTAAATAACCATGTTCATTTACTAGAAATCATTTGATTGTTCATCTAATAGAAATGAAATAAACATAAAATTGAAGAAATAAAAATTCTTTCATGTTAAATAGAAAATGCTAAAGATAACCTGGAAATAGGAAAACCCCCACATATATGCACACACACGCAGATGTGTGTGTCTCCATCCATCTACCCACTGATGGGACATAGACACAACATCCCAGTAGCAATGAGCACCTTTAGCACCCAGATCTTGCTTTCTAAATACTATTCCCCACTAGAAAGAAAGAAGCAGAGTTCCTTAGATGAAAGGCTCTTTGCAGATCTGAGGCAGGAAAATTACAAGAACCTGGGACATCTTTCTCTTCCAGAAAGCAAAGAGATGTCCCATGACAAATGGTGTCATGTCAAGAGGATACAAAAGAGTTGGAAGGGTCTCTGGCCAATTTTGGGACAATTTTAACACAAAATTTAACCAGAGTGTGCTTGGTTGTAAAATATAGAATAAATAAAAGTCCATGAGCCCATAACAGTGACCAAAAATAAACTTTCTTTTTCTTTTTTTTTTTTTTTTTTGAGATGGAATCTAGCTCTGTTGCCCAGGCTGGAGTGCAGTGGCGTGATCTCGGCTCACTGCAAGCTCCACCTCCAGGGTTCACGCCATTCTCCTGCCTCAGCCTCCTGAGTAGCTGGGACTACAGGCGCCCGCCACCACACCCAGCTAATTTTTTGTACTTTTAGTAGAGATGGGGTTTCACCATGTTAGCCAGGATGGTCTCAATCTCCTGACCTCATGATCTGCCCACCTCGGCCTCCTGAAGTGCTGGGATTACAGGCATGAGCCACCACGCCCAGCCTAAACTTTTTTAATAAATAAAAAAATAGAGAAATATTTTTCACCGCTGTGGAGGTGCAACTACAATTTCTACTCCAAAAATTCAAATCAAAGGAAAAGAATTTAGCATTTATTCTGCCTCTTTTAGAAAGAACTGTAATTTATCACATGGGAGAAAGCCCTCATTTACAGAAGAATGCCTACATCTTGCCATTCCCAAAGAAATAACTATTCCAGGCTCAGTTCATCAACAGATGTTAAAACTTTTAGGTAAAAGATTATTAAGGAATGGAATAGCTGCAGGTACCAAAGTGTCACCCCCAACAGCCCCATTCCTTCTACTGCAGAATGGTTTTTACCAGAGAGCCAGAGTTACCTCACCAGTTAAAACCTATTTTTCATGCCTAAGCAAAGTGTGAATTTAAACTAAGCTCATACAAGCACTTCTGTCCAATCTTCAGGATTACTTTCAGCATAAACAAGGCAGATATCTCCTTTATGACAAATGAGATAGAAGGAACACTGTGAAAATGTGGAGGCAATCTTGACAAAACTAAAAACTTGTCCCTGGAATCAAAAAAGTTAGTATGCAATGTCTTCACAGACCCAAACTGCAAGTAAGCTGGTAGGCTTAGATAAGAAACCAGACTGTCAATTATGAGTTTAGCAGGACTTATTTTTGCAGTCCAAATGGCTCAGTGAATATGTCACAAATTAATTACCCACTGTGAAAGAAGGGTGGCTGTTTATTCTTTGTATTTTGGGAGTGATAAGGATAGTGGTTACAAGAGTATAGTCAACCAAGAAAAGTCTCTCATCTGACTCAAATCCCCACAAAACCTCAGGTGGCACAGAGGAAATGACTAGGGGTAAACAGAGCAGTGCCCCAGGCAGTTTAACCACGAAGCATTTTAAGCTTCTTTGAATCTATCTGTTCCCCCAAAAAAGACCTCATGCGCATGATATGTCTTGTCACTTTTCACCATATTGAATACCCAAAAATTCCTAGGCAGAATTAAGGCTGCTCATCTTGCAAGCAGTTTCATATTTCTTTCGCTAGTTTCCATGGCACCCTGGACTTTGCTTTGCTCCTCCTGTTCCCCATAGCACCCATGAGAACAAGAGTTCTGACTCCTCAGATGCTGCTCAGAGCCACCCGTCCTGTAGCCTGCTTCCTGCCAGCATCTTTCCACCTAGAGATGCTTGTTGCCTCCAGTGGCCCAGACCCACAACACACACAGGACACCAGCAGCTATCACCTCACAGCAAGGAATGAGGAGCAGGCACTCTAGTGGCAGGGGCCTGGGCAGGGATCCAGCTCCATCTAGGCCAGTAAGTTACTTAACTTCTCTGAGACTCAGGTCCCTCATACACAAAATGGAATAATAAAACCCACATTACAAGGTTACAGATAAAGTCTGCGAAGTTCCCAACAGAGTAACACAGGATAATCAATAAATACTGGCTGGTAAGAGCAGCTCTAAGTAGCAGTTGTAGCATATTATCAATGGTCTACATTTATTATGTGCCAGTCACTGTTCTAAACACTGTAAAGCTATTGATTCATTTCATTCTTAAAAAGTACTATCAGGCCAGGTGTGGTTGCTCACGCCTGTAATCCCAGCACTTTGGGAGGCCAAGATGGCTGGATCACCTGAGGTCAGGAGTTCAAGACCAGCCTGGCCAACATGGTGAAACCCCGTCTCTACAAAAATTAGGCGAGCATGATGGCAGGTGCCTGTAATCCCAGCTACTCAGGAGGCTGAGGCAGGAGAATTGCTTGAACCCAAGAGGCAGAGGTTGGCGTGAGCCAAGATCACACCATTGCACTCCAGGCTGGGCGACAGAGGAGACTCCATCTTAAATAAAAATAAATAAAAATAAATAAATAAATAAGTACTGCCAATTATCCCAATTTTTTAAGACAAGAAACTGAGGGAAAGAGTTGTAACAATAATAGTAATAATAAACCCTTCCATGGCTTTTCATCATGCACCAGAGGGAACTCACATATCCCACTCTGGCAAACAAACCTTCACACAGGCTTTCATCACCTCCCCACTGGTAAATGATGCTCAAGCTGAAGTTAAATCCTGGAGGTGCAACAAGTCAAACTATTTGATAACCTATTTCTCTGCAGACACCATCCTTCTGTCAGAAATGCCCTTCTCTGAACAACAGCCCATTCCAGCTCTGTCCTCCTAGGAAATGCCTCTTCTTGCAACAGTATACACCTAAGTCACCTCCTCTGTGAATCTCCTTGGATGTGCCAAGTTCCCTCAGTGGCTTATTCCTTAAGACTCTCTCTGTATTTTCTTCCTGTCACTATGAACTCTTCCTTCTCTATTATTTGATTGTTTGGATGCATGTTCCCCACTCATACTGCAAATACCTAGAGGGCAGTGATGACACTGTCCCATTCTTGTCCTCACTGACCAGCGGTGTCCAGCACAGGCTCTGGAGTCAAGTCTGGACACTTATGCTGAAGGGTTCTGTGCACCACTTGCACATCACCATCCTCATCCATGAAACGAGAACAACATATCTCTTTCACAGGCTATCTGAATAATAAGTCATAAAATGGACGAAATATACATAGAACCTAGCAAACATTTACTAATGAAATGGGGAACACGGCATCACTGCGCACCAGAGGAACCCTGGCAGAAAGCCAATAGACCTGGTGAGGGATTGACCAGTTTTAAACAAGCCAAAAACAAAAAACAAAAAAGAAAATCCCACAACAGCAAGGGGATGGGGCACTCCCAAGGCTGACAAGCTTCTCCAAACAACCTAGATCATTTCCCAGCACACATCAGGAGCTGATTCAACCTAGAAATGCAGTAAGCACCGTATCCCTGCTTATCACAATATCAGGGATTCCATAAGTGCTCAAGAAATGCTGTTTAACAGTGATGGCAAAAACAGCATGTAGTTATTATCAGTTGATTCAGCAACAATAAGACTCCTCATGTGGAAAATTCCTACAAATGAATGTACAAAGTTCTGTTATTTACTATAAAGTCATATTTCCTAATCTGTTCAAAGATTTTAATTGCGTAACTCAATGTGAGTTTTACTTTTTCATTTTTAAGTATTAGTTAGCCTGTTTTAAATAATTTTCTCTGGTGAGCTCAAAATATTTAAGGCAGCTGAACATTCTTGTTCTCTTAAAAATGAAACTTAATTCAACTCTAAAAATATCTGAAACCGAATATGCATTATTTCTGGCATACCCTCCTTCAAGTAGCAACATCAACTATTTCATGACATTTTCTAAACATCATGTCCACCTAAACCTTTTTTTTTTTTTCAGGTCTCACAAGGACTAAGAATTACAAACTCTTCTTTCAGGCTTCCCTAATTCCCCTCTATTTAAAATCTCTGTCCTGATGTTCAGATTTATCCAAGTTAAATATTTCATTACCCACTTTGAAGTTACAATGAGACCTCACTCAGAAACCCAAGGCGCTTCTCACTCCTCTCACTTTTGTGTATACACTGTACTGGGTATGTCTTTGCTGACTGCAAGCTCCCCAGGGCAGCAACCCATTTAATCTACATTTGAGATCTGTAACTCTGCATAATGACAGTGAGGATCTCTGTGTTGCTCCTTGTTGCTGTGAGCCCGCTTAACTTTGGAAAAAATTCCCTTCTATAAAATCAAACAGCAGTGCTTTACAGCTCTGTTCCAATGCTGAAAGTAGGAACCGAAAATAAAACATATGTTTCTATTACAAAGGAATAAAAGTCATTTCTACTGAAAACACTTTACAAATCCTAAGAACAATCATCAAGACAACGGAAGTCATAAAACCAATGCCAGAAAAGGGTGACACTTGATAGTCAATCTTGCCCCAAATGTGCTGAATGATTCTTTTTGCTATCAACGCCAGAACATAGAACCTATTACTAGAAGTTAATCTTCTGAAGTGTATGTGATTTAATCCAATTCAACACATATATATGTGTGTACTCGCTTGGCTGTATCCCTTGCTAGGAGTGTGAAACTTGCTACATTACATTATGGCTATGTCTACACAGCCAAATGCTTTCAAATATACTGTATCATTTGCTTTTAAAAGTTGAAAAAGCTGCTGAAGACAAAGGAGAATGTCAGAGGTATCAGGTGTAACAAAGTGATAGTAAAACAAGATTAGATATTCGAAAAACATGCTCTTTACATATAATATAAATAGAATCTTGCATTTTCAATTAAAATACATATAAGAATATAGAGAAAGGAACTGTATATTCACATAGGTGAATTACTAATTACAAAGGGTAGAAGAGTAACTTTGCAGAGGAAAAATCCGATAGACACCACCTTACCCAAATGATCAAAGTTATCACCACCAGTATTGGGATATGATATACTGACACATTCACACCATCACCTCAAGGCTATTCCAAGCAAAGGTATGTAACTTAAATCTATTAATGAGAAACTGGAGAAAGGAAAAATCAATGGACAGTCTACAAAACAACTGGTCTGCCTCCTTCAAAAATACCAAGGTCAAAAGAAATGGCTAATGAACTGTTCTAGATGAAAGACAACTAAAAAGACATGACAAAGGCAACACGGACGCTGGATTGAATCAAGGTTGAAAAGACTGATGTCTGGAGAAGCTAAGGACTTTGCATTAAATCACCTCGTCTCTTAGTGGCAGCACTGATAAAAGTAAAGCCCAAAGCTCCCTCTGAGATGCTAGACCTGGGAACTTAGGGGTAAACTCCTAAAATTCATACATTTTTAAAATATTTTTCTTTTTAGCCTTTGGCATGTCTTAGTTCAAAGGCTGGATACTCTAACATAAGAAATATTATTATAGGCACTTGATCTTCATGGATTTAATATTCACAATTTTAAATATACATTAGTAATCATACAAACCCATGAACTGCAACATACTGTAAATCAACCGGCTCAAAAAACAGAATCATATGTTATTTGGCTTATGGAGGAAGAGAAAATACAGCTAATGACTAAACCTAGTAATCCATCCATTATGGGTTATGCAAATAATAAAAGTTTTAATTTTTTGGTGGGGAGAAAAATAACCCTACAAAAGTCCAACCAGCCATAGTGATAAGGAAACTAATGGTAAAACTAATGAATCCAACAAGTCCAGAACATTCTTAAGTAGAAACTGGAGCTATACTTCCCTCCATTTAGTAGGGGAAACCATGTGGTCCTGGTGAAATACTCATATCTGGGATTTCCCAGAAATTACATAACCTTTCCAAATTATCAAGATTTATCAGACTGTTTTTTGCTTTTTTGTTTGTTTTTTGAGGGACAGGGTCTCACTCTGTTGCCCAGACTGGAGTGCAGTGGCACAACCCCAGCTCACTGCAGCCTCAATTTCCTGGGCTAAAGCTATCCCCTCACCTCAGCCTCCTGAGTAGCTTGGGAATACAGGTGTGTACCACCACACCTTACTAATTTTTTTGGTGGGGAGGGTTGGAGAGATAAAGACTCACTATGTTGCCTAGACTGGTCTTAAACTCCTGGGCTCAAGCGATCTTCACGCCCTGGTCTCCCAAAGTGGTGGGATTATAGGCATGAACCACCATGCCTGGCTTGAGCTCTTATTTGCTCTAAAATTGTTTTAAGTTTCAGTTGTAAAAATCATTCCTGCATTTCCTTTTTGCATTTTTGTGGCAGTCAAAATCAGATTAAACTGAACATCAAGAAAAACGCTGACAAGAACATGTTACCAAAAAAAAATATATGAAGAGAACATAAGGAATGCAGTAGTCTCTCCGCTATAGCTGGTGATAATGGAAGTTTCAAGGATTATGAATTGGGAGAAATTTTTTTAAATACATACATATACAGATGCAAAGATATGTAATCACATCTCACACACACACACACACACACACACATAAATGTTTCAGGCCTAATTATTCATTTATTTATTTTAAAAATTACTGACCACCTTGTGTATGCCAAGTACTGTATTCAGAGACTCAGCACTGAACAAATCTAGCAAAGTTCTTCATGGAGCCTGTGTTGTACTTGGGAATGGATGGAGACAGATGATCAAAAATTAATATAAAATATAACATTAGGTGGTGTTAAGAACAATGAAGAAAAATAAAGCAGCAGCAGAAGACAGTAACAGGGAGATATTTTGGCAGCAGTGGTCAGAGAAGGCTTCTCTTAGGAAGAGCGTCTGGGCAGAGACCACAGTCGAGCAAGGGAGCAGGCCCGTGTGCACCTCACAGGTGAAGGAAGAGCCGCGCCCACAGATCAGCACGACTCTGAGTTTGGAATGTGCAGGCAGGTCGCTGGCGTCGCTGAGTTACACAATCTGAGTGGGACAAGGGGCCAGGCAAGAATTCTGGGCATAAGGGTGGCGTAATTTCTGCCCTAACAGGATCATTCTGGCTACAAAGTGGAAAGCTGACATTAAAGGAACAAAAACAAAAACAAGAAGATTGGCTAAAACCCCTGCAATAGACAGGCAAAGCGGGTGGTGGTTTGGCCAGAGAGTAACAGCAGTGGACACAGAGGACCAAATTTTCAGATTCTGGTTTTATTTTGAAAGTAAAGATGACAGGATTGTTGACAGACTGAATGCAGGGTTTTGAGAGAAAGATAAATACCAGGAATGACAATTTGGCTCTTGCCTTACCCACCCAATAACTACACATAACATTTACTAAGAAGAAATGTGAGGAAGGAACAAGTTCAAGGATGGCAAGAAATCAAGACCTTGATTTGATATACATTATCTTTCAGATGCCAATTCAGACACTTCAGACGTTATCAAAGTGAAGGCAGCTAGTAAGCAATTGGATATCCAGGTCCTGGGGAGAAGTATTAATAAATCCAATGGAGACTGGCTGGGCAGTGGCTCACCCTGTAATCCCAGCACTCTGGGTGGTGCAGCTAAGAGGATCACTTGAGCCCAGGAGTTCAAAAAAAGCCTGGGCAACACAGTGAGACCCTGTCTCTACAAAACATGAAAGAATTAGTCAGGCATGGTGACACACGCCTATAGTCCCAGCAACTTGAGAGGCTGAGGCAGGAGGATCACTTGAGCCCAGAAGTTTGAGGAAGCAGTGAGTTATGATCATGTCACTGCACCCCAGCATCGGTGACTGAGACCCCCAACTCTAAAAATAAATAAATAAATAAGTTAATCCAGTGGAGATCACACACACACACATACACACACACACACAATGTAGATATATGAAGAAATATGTGTGTGTGTAAAGGCTGAATGAATGAAACTTCAAAAAGGATAACAGAGGAGAAGGGAGAAGAGAAACTTGAACATCATGTTGAATCTACTTCAGCACCACTTGAAAATTTGGTAATGAAAATGTATTACTTTAGTAATAAAAAGGGGCACTTTTTTTGTATTCCCTCAAATAAAATAAAATGCTGATGGGGGGAATAAACTCAGAGAAATATAAAGATAATAGAAGACCACTGTGAAAACAACACTAAGAGGCCATCAATGTTAACTTGTGGATTACTACCTTCCAGGACTTTTTCCTGGGCATTTCTGGGCATTTCTTTTCTAAAATACACTTTCTTTTTGCTTATTTGTTTTAACACGTGTAGGATGATACCAAACTCAAAGATGGCAGCCACAGAATTCGGACCATGTTTCTGTTTTTAATTTTAAGTGTTCATGCTTTTAGAGTGTGCTCCACTCACCATCAGGGTGCCCCTACCACTCCCCACCACTTTATACCCCAACTCATTTATCCAGGGCACCACGTGGCATCTGAAGACGTCTGTACTTTCTGTCCCTCCTCCTCAGAGATTTGTGTTTGGACTCTCCCTTACAAAACCATAAGCTGTTTTCATTTCATAAAGAATTATTTATAAACTCAATCTCTAAATGGTCATATTTATACATAATTCTTTATGTACATTTCTGGTTTAGCATCATATCTTCTACAAAGTATGTTTTAGAACCACCTCAAGAAGTCACGGTCTAGAAACCAACACAGTGGTCAAAATACTGACCATGGCCAGCATGATTCTGGACACTGGGGACTTGGTGAGAATAAGACCGATATTCCTGCCCTTAACGGGCCTTACATTTTAGTGCATGTGAGTTGGGCACAGAGTGACAGATACAAATATTTTAAACATAACTTCAGATATTGAGATGGACATTGAGTAAAATAATAACATGTGAGAACATAACCAGAAGTAGAGGGAGAGGAGATAAAGAGAGGGAATGCAATTTAGGTAGATGGCCAGAGAAAGCCTCCTGCAGAAATGACATTTAAGCCAAAGATGCAGTGAAGAGACAGAATCACGCAAATATCCCAGAGAAGACCAACCAAGTACAACAAACAAGAAACACAGAATCCCTGAAAAGGGAAGGAGCTCAGCTCAGCATATTAGGAGGATAGAAGGAAGGCACTGTGGCTGGAACATCAAAGGAAGGGATGGGGGCAGATCAGAGATGACTTCACTGGCCACAGTAAAGAATCTGGATCTGTATTCCAACTGTAATAAGAAATTGCTGTAAATTTATAAGTAGAAACACAATAGATCATTTAGGCTTGGAGATTAGTACAGTAGTTATACAGAGAATAGAACGTAAGGTGCAAAAGTAACAGCAGAGAAAGCTGCTAAAAGGCTGCGACTCTATCCAGTCAAGAAACGTCGGTGGCTTAAACCAGCATTTTAATAGCTGTGGTGGTGAAAAGTGTTCAGATTCAGGATATATTTTGGCAGTAAGATCAACAGCCCTTGCTAATGGAGTCAGGATTCTGAGACTGAGTGAACTATCCATACCCGAGCGACTCAAGTCTCACCACAGACCTTCTCAACACTCACCATGCTGGGCTGTGTCCAGAGGGTGCAGGCAACAATTACTTGCAAAATCAATAATGAAATGTAAGATGTATTGTATTCTCTCACTTACCCAAATTCGGATCAGGAGCCTGACGTTTCTTAATTTTAGCTTCAGATATAGCAGAATAATAGGCACAAGTCATCTTGATCAACCACGTTGCTCGAACCATTGGCACAGAATATTTAGCTAAACATGCAAAAACATCCTCTTTTTTACTAAGGATAGGAACCTAAAAAGAAACAACATAGTATGTTTATAATAATCACATACTGTGTTCATCACTAGATAAACCTAAATAAAGGTGAAGCAAAAGAAAGAGGCTATAAGTTACCTGCTGGCTCTAAGAAAGTATATCCTTGATGGATTTTCAAATAGCGCATGCAGTTGTTTTTTTGGTTTTTTTTTTTTTTTTAGGAACATTTTAAGCCAATTTTCATTAAGAAAAAATAACCAAAACTAGGTTTAGCACAATAGAAAAGTTTCATTAGTTGTGCTTTCTATTTTTTAAAAAATAAATGATTTTCAGATTCTCAGATGCTGAGAGCTACTCATCTTATCAAAAGAGCAAGGAAAAATAATTTCATGACAGTCCTCCAAAGAATTTATCTCAAAATTGGAAGGGACAGACCAAGTGAAAATTGTTCCTACTCTGTATTTTATCCAGAACCTTTTTTGTGTGTGTACAAAGCTTTCTGATTAACATTTCATAAGAGTAACAATTTCCAGAAAGCTTCTAAAAGTGACATTAGTCCAAAATTTAAAAGAGAGGCTACAATGACGGATCAGTGTATCTGCCTAATAAACACTGAGCCAGAAATAGCTAGGTAATTAATTTACTGGTTGAAATTAGGCACTTGAGGCAGTTAATTATGTCTTCCAGACCACAAAGGTACTATTTAGCAAATTAGTATCCCAATGTACCACTGAATGGTTTGAAAGAGTTAATTCATTCTTCTAGTATCCCTCATAAATATCCTAAGAATAGCCCATTCATCTATATCATCTATTCAAGTTTATGAATATAAAGGAAGAAAAACAGTGAACAAAGACTACATTAGCCATGATGCAGCAGGATGAGAGCAATGAGACTGAGGGGCGAGGATATGCTCCACGCCAGCCATGACCCCCTCTGTACTCCACTCCTGAATGAAGCCTGTTTGGCTAAGCCCTTCACTCCTGGGATCCTCATTTATGAACTGTGTTATTAACATCAACCCTGTCCACCTCACAGGGTAGTTAAAAGGATAAAGCAAAACAATTACATGAATCAAAATTATAATGATTATTTTGTTGTCAGTTCCAAGGATTTCTCCTTGCCAACCAAAGTGCTTTCAGGCCATGGATGTGACCCTTTCTTAGAGGATCTGGAACAACACTACTATAAATACCAAGAGCCCTGGTCTCTCTGTCCCAAACTCTTACTTGATTTTGTGAAAATCAAGGCTTCAAACCAGCTAACTGATTCACACAGCATGGCATTTTTCTCTTAACCAAATCCTCACTCATACAGTGGTATCTGTGCACTGATATGTCACAAATTTGACTATTCACACACTTGGTACAAAGTGTGATCCTAGAATAAGTCTTTTTAAGAGCTAATTATTTCAGTGTGTGGCCCTTAAAAACAAGCAAACTATTTCACCTGGCCTTGCCAAAGAACCATAAAGTTTTCCAATGCTGAAGGAAAAGCTGTCTGGGTTGCACATTAAGATGCAACGTATAGGCCCTGCACGGTGGCTCAGGACTATAATACCAGCACTTTGGGAAGCAGAGGCAGGTGGATCACTTGAGCCTATCAGTTTGAGACCAGCCCGGGCAGCATGGCAAAACCTTACTAAAAATATAAAAATCAGGCAGGTGCAGTGGCACACACCTGTAGTCCCAGCTACTCAGGAGGCTGAAGTGGGAGAATTGCTTGAGCCTGGGAGGTAGAGGTTGCAGTGAGCCAAGATCATGCCACTGCACTCCACTCTGAGCAATACAGCGAGACCATGTCTCAAAAAAAAAAAAAAAAAAAAAATTGCAGTATATCCACATACATATTTCATGGGCAACTGAAGAGACTAGTCATGTACAGTTCCTGCCTTGGGTGCTGACTTCACAACACAGACCCCATGACAGAGGCGATTACACTGCACCCAACACAACTAAACGGGAGATAAAAGTCACATAGGCCAAAGCCAGAAGGCTTCCTCTCTGCAGACCAGATACTAAATTGTATCTCTTTTAGACAAAAAAGACACAATTTAACAGGAACATTTCCTGAAAATGAGGCTTACAAGGCACATCTCTCATGGAGCACAAGGCTCTTGGCATACTGGCTATCATTTAAGTCAGGGACAGGAAAAGCACAGAGTTCAATATTCAGTTCAAGACCTGAGTAGCTGCTTTTCACCAGAACGTACAGTGTGGTGTCAGTGAGTTAAATTTTCATTGTCAAGGTGAGGCTGTCTCTCATTCAGACATGCCAAAAGGTTATATAGATCAAGGCCTAAAACATAAACAAGTGCAAGTTAGCATCTCCAAAAGAGTCACTACTAGTAGTTATCTTTCATAGATGCCTAAAGGATTTCCTTTGAACTACAATTGGCAGAGGGGAAAAAATAAAACATCTGAACTTGTGAAATGTTTAGATGAGACAATAAACAAAACTCAGCACAGATCTTACGTTAACAGCACAATGCAAACCTCTACCTCACTGTCCGTACTAGCAGAACCCCATGAGAATTGGTTGATGCAACTCAAGACTTCGGAATTCAGAAGAACGTATGTGAAAGAAGTTACTCAATTAAGAAAGCAGACCAACCAGACACATATTAATAATTTTGTCAAATCTACAGTTGGGCCAACTCAGAAAGATAAATACGTTTATATTGACTAAAGTATTGACTTCCTCACCTTGTTGCATTACATGTTTTTCAATAAAGAATACATGTGATTTTAAATGACAGCTAAAACTTGGCAATCACAGGGCAGCTGTCTGGTTCTAAATCAAGCCACAGTTGCATCTAAGTACAGAAAGAAAATTAAGATACCTAGTATGTGCTGGTTTTCAAACCACAGAAGGGTGTCCTATCACCTTTCTCCTTGGATGCACATTATCACTGCATCCTCTGCTAAGCAAGGGTAAACGCAAAAGAAAATTTCACAGACCACAGTAATCAAAGTCACCTGAAGGGAACAGGTGAGAGTTAATGAACTGTTCAAGACCTGGAAGAATATCCCTAGATGCCAGAAGTCTATTTTTCCAAATCGATCTATAATTGTGATTGAGTTAAAAGGTCCTTTACAAGCCTCTGTGGATAAAGCCTTGGCACGCTGTGAAGCTTCACAGTAGCAGAAAACCAGGTCCTGAAATATGATCCATACAGGAAACCATTATGAACTCAAGATAAGATTTCAAAGATGACTCAGGATCTTAGCAGGTAAACCCAGGCTTTCTACCTTAAGCCATCGCACAGATGAATACCAAAAATTAAAGAAGTATTTGAACTCTCTAATATGAAGAACATGCAGAGAATGCATTGCTTTACCCCATTCTAAAAGAGATTTCACCATCTCAAGAAGATGATATGCTGAGGAGGGAAGGGGAAGGATTCTTGAAATGCCCAAGAAATGAATATTTCAAAGTATATTTAATCGTTTTACAAAGAAAACATCTTCAAGTTTACAAAGAATTAACATCAGGGCTTACCTGAGGAACACCTGACTTGGCCAGAGGCAGCTCCTAATAAAGAAAGAAGAATAATGGCTAATACACTGCACCATGATTCATCTTCCTCCTACAAGAGGAGAAACCACTACTCCCCTAGAGCAAGGGCATCAACTCCTCAAGAGTAGCAAATCCCAAATATGCACTGTAAAAACTTATGAAAAAAAGAAAAACTAAATGGAAAGATGTCAGGCTGGCAACATGGAAAGTATGAACGGTTAGTCAAAAGCCATCAAATATTGAAGGATGCCCTATGACTTATATGGCCTTCAGATACAATTCACAGGCCACAGTGGGACCACAAAGTAAATATTCACCACTGGAAAAGAAGTCATACATGGTTCAGCCTGGATTGAGACAGTGGTACTAACTGAATGGTAAGAGGTGGTTATGCTGACTGTACACTCTTTCAAGATTTCAGTTGCCTTTCACCACTGAAATCTACACAAGGCAATACAACATTATGACATTCAGGCAAAATAAAGCCAATGGAAGCTACAGACACTATTTTCAAAGAGCTGCTTTGGAAAATAGGCAAATATACAAAAGAGCTCCTCTATAAACTGGGCCTGTACCAAGCTGATAAGGAAAACTTAACACTAAGAACAGAAGACAGGCACTACTAACACTAAAGGGCCTTAGGAGAGATAAGAAAAGATCCCTGGGATTATTTCAAAGTTGTGCAAGAAATCAGAGATCAGGACTATGAGCAAGGTATCTAGTTTCTTATATAAATTTCAAGAGGTATCTTATATTGTTTGGACCACGAGACTGTTGAATCTGTGTATTATTTCCCACTTGAGGAAAATGACCAAAGGCAAAGATTTTAAAAGAACCTCCCACATCCCCTCCCCTATAAAAAAAGCTAGAAGCTATGAATAAACCTGCCCATTTTGTTCTAAAAATTTTTCAAAGAACAAGCACACATAGAATCACAATCTTTATCTCGCTTGGTAGGAAGGAGACAGCTTGAAGCATTTGGATGGGTACTTTTAAAGACAAGAAAATAACCTCAAAGCAAGAATCTTTTTAACAAATCTTGGACATCTTGGCCTAAGAAAAGTGGAAATGTAATTTTTTTTTAAATGCAGTCTTCTTGTCTGTTCTCGATTTTAAAATCTTGTCTACCTAAAATCCACATAAACAGCTTGATATGTGGAATGTTTAGGGATTTATAGATGTCCTAGGCACCACATGCAATCAAACAAAAGGGGAAAACAGCATGGGGTGGCACCCACCTGGTACCACAAACCTGCCATTGGGCTTGCAGTCTCAAAAAGAATTGGGAAAAACAAAAATATACTTGAACATCATCCCAAACAGCTGATTGTAAGACCATAACTAAAACAATGTAAGAAATATTTGATACCTTTTTTGCCAAAATAGAAAGCGGCTTATTTCCTGCTAAGTCAGAAAACCAACTATGAATTGCACTCTGGGATCGAGCAGTAACCAGCCAATAATTATCTTTAGCATTAACTTGTGGTTTCTTCTTTCCCGTGTCCTGGAAAGTGTTAAGCTTCAGTTTCTCAGCTAATATGCTGCTAAAATAAGCTCCAATCTGTGGAAAGAAGAGAAAAAAAGGGAAAGTTAAGACAATAAGCAAGTAGCTTAGTACTGTACATTAGTATTTTATCTTTATTGTTTCAACTGAAAATCTTCATACAGCCCATCAGAAATTAAATTGGGAATTTAAGTCTTTGAAGCCAAGAGATGTGATTTCCTTACACTAACTATGATACACAGCACCTTTATACCACTATTCACAAGTAGTTTGGCAGAGGGGGGCGAGGGGGGCCTTTGGAAATCTCTGCTAAGATGAAATTAATTACATCCTGAATAAATTTCAGTACAATGGGTTCTGCTTTAATCCTTCAGCTGCTCTTTCTCCTTTCTAATACTACACACCCGTCAGGAGAGAATGCCTTCTCTGAGAGAAGAAAGCCTAGTAATCACTCAGTAATCATTATTTTTCTTGTTTCATCTTAATAGCACTTATTTTTGGAAAGGAAACTCGGTATTTACACTCAATGCTTTTAAACAAAGAATCTAGAGAAATTTAATTTATTTAAATGGCAAATTACAAAAGGTTCAATTAAATTTGGTATTCAACATTTTTTTATTAGGCTGCCAATTTCACAACTACAAATGTTTCAAGAAAAAGCTAGTATTACCTGCTCTGAATGACGCAAAGTGGCAAAGAAAGCTACTATGAATTACTGTATCGTTTTCATATTAACCAAATTAAAAGATGGACAAGGAAAAAAGAAAGGAACAGGAAAGAACTAACAAGAAGGCAGAGAACAAAGTAATAGCTAAAAATTTAGTGAATCTCACTGGGTGTGGTGGCTCACACCTGTAATCACAACACTTTGGGAAGCCAAGGCAGGTGGATCACCTGAGGTTAAGAGTTTGAGACCAGCCTGGCAACATGATGAAACCCCGTCTCTTCTAAAAAAAAAAAAAAAAAAAAACTAAATTAGCCTGACATGCGCCTATAATCCCAGTTCCTCGGGAGGCTGAGGCATGAGAATCACTTGAACCCGGGAGCCAGAGGTTGCAGTGAGCCAAGATCACACCACTATACTCCAGCCTGGATGACAGAGTGAGACTCCATCTCCAAAAAAAAAAAAAAATTCAGTCAATCTATAAAAAATCTGTTGGAATTTTTTCAAGAATCCTATCAAAGCATCACATTTCAGACTCTGGGAGTTCTTTAATAAGATGATGCAGTTAATTTCTGATAAATACCCCCAATGAAGTTATCAAACAGTGGCAACCATGACTAAAATAAAATACTTACCCTGATGAAGCAAAATAAGAATCACCACCTTAACTAATGAGTCAATAAACAATTAGTCCACAGGTTGAAACACAGTTCTAAGCCATTAGCCAAGTTCATCTATAGGGTGAAAAGCGTGACATTCTTTGATCTTTGTGATTGGTGTAATGACAAGAAGTCCGGTTTTAGTGTGTTAATGTAATACAATAATAAAAATTAGAATAAGTAGAAAAGGAGTCTGTCTTTTTTTTATGCAAAGAACTTCACCGCAGTTTGTGATTTATTTTAAAGCAAATATTTGCAGGATGTCCAAACAGTGAATAAATTAAGTGCAAAAATGTAGCAGAACCAGCTGTTTGGAAACAAGCAGCCAGTAGCAGCCAACTGTTTAATTTTAAATTTCTCAATTGACATTTGGTCTTTGCACCAAGAGCACAAAACACCTACGGCTACAGATTGCTATATATTCAAGAGGTCTCTTATTGTAATTATGTTTAAGTATTTAATAATAATAAACAGAGCTCTAAAAATGAAAAAAGTAGTCTGAGCAATCTATTTTATAATTATATTCTCCTATATACTTAATGACAGCAATGGAACAGTGACTGCATGTGTATATATTAATTCCTGCTAACAAGCCCTTGTAAACAAATGCCTACTGTTAACAAAGTCAAAATTCCCAAGAAAGCAAAACACTAGAAAATATACATTAGGGCTCCAAAAAAGGTCAAAACATGATTATAACATTTAATTGCCATAGCAATACATATTATTCAGAAATCAATCCATAAATACAATAAAAAGCAAAGAGCCACCTCATTCCCAAGTCCCAATGCCTACCTCCAAGTAAACAATTTGATTCATTTCTTATGTGTCCTTCCATTGTTTCCTTATGTGGATACAGGAGAGTAAACACGCATCTATTATTTTTCTCTTCCTTGTATGTATAACTCATTATGCATACTTAGTAAATGTCTGAGACCCTTCCTTATCTGTACACAGAAAGCCTCGTCATTTTTATAGACACATAACAAGGTACTGTCTGGATATACATTTAATCAAGTTACCATTAATGGACAGCATTTGTTCCAAAATTTTGCTATTACAAATCACACTAAAATGAGTAGCCTTTCACATTTGTTATTTCATACATAGCTAGAGCTTTAGGATAGACTTCCAGAATTCAGACTGTTATAATTCTGCAATTTTAATAAGCGTTGCCAAATTGCCCTCTAAAAGGTTTATACAATTGTGTACTCCTGCAAACAAGGTACAAGAGGTAAGGTGTTTTTTGTTTAGTTTTGGGTTTTTTTTTTTTTTGAGACAGAGTCTCACTCTGTTATCTAGACTAGAAGGCACTGGCGTGATTTTGGCTCACTGCAACCGCTGCCTCCTGGGTTCAAGAGATTCTCCTGCCTCATCCTCTCAGAGTAGCTGGGATTACGGGTGCCCACTACCACACCCAGCTCCTTTTTATTTTTTATTTTTTTTATTTTTAGTAGAGACGGGGTTTCACCATGTTGGCCAGCCTGGTCTCGAACTCCTGACTTCAGGTGATCTGCCCGCCTCAGCCTCCCAAATTGCTGGGATTACAGGTGTGAGCCATCACACACGGCCAGAGATAAGGTTAAATTTAACATTTGTTTCCATCCATCCAAAGTTATTTTCAAAAATAATTAATTTGATAAGAATGTGGGGAAAAAATTTAGGAGTTACATTATAATTCATGTATTTCATATTTATAAAATCAAATTCCCCTCAGAAGTCTTGGGTCCTTGAGTAAATCTCACAGAAAGAGTGGTAGCAGAAGTGTAATAGATGTTATTTCCATTTACTCAGTTATTTAAATTGACATAAAACTTGATACAACTGAACAATTTAGCAGTTCATATCAAGAGACATAAAGCGTTCATACTCTCTATTATGGACTAAATTGTACATCCTCAAAATTCATCTTCAAGCCTTAACCCTCAGTGTGACTATATTTGGAGATAGGGCCTTAAGGAGGTAATTAAGGTTAAATAAGGTGATAGGACTGGGCCCTAATCCAGTAGGACTTTATAAGAATAAGAGACACCACAGAGGAACACACAAGGAGAAAAGACCATGTGAAGACACAGTGAGAAGGTGGCCATCTGCAAGCCACGGAGAGAGGCATCTGGAGACACCAGACCTGCTGACACCTTATCTTGGACTTCCAGCCTTCAGATGGTGAGAAATTAAATTTCTGTTGTTTAAGACACCCAGTCTGAAATATTTTGTTATAGCAGCCCTAGTACATTAATACACCCTTTAACCAAGTAGTAATACAATTCAGGGAATTTATCCTAAAGAACAAAAGTTATACTTTCAAGTATTACTACAGTTTCTTTATAAATAACCATGAGAAACTGGCAACAAACTAACTGCTGTATATAGAGGTTTCAGTCAATTACAGCACATATATACATCATGGAATGTTATCTAGCCATGAATTATTATTCATATGACTACTTCAGCCATAAGGAAAAGTGCATACAAAATAATGTTTCAATTTTTTAAAGCAGACCAATTAAGAAAGATAAGGCTCTGAGGCCGGGCACAGTGGCTCACATCTGTAATCCCAGCACTTTGGGAGGCCAAGGCAGGCAGATCATTTAAGGCGAGGAGTCTGAGACCATCTGGCCAACATGGTGAAACCCTGTCTCTACAAAAATACAAAAATTAGCCAGGTGTGGTGGCAGGCGTGGCCAGCTACTCGGGAGGCTGAGGCACAAGAATGGCTTAAACGAGAAAGGCAGAGGTTGCAGTGAGTGAATATTGTGCCACTGCACTCCAGCCTGGGCGATGGAGCCAGACTTCACCTTGTAGATCTGGTTTGGGAGAGAACAAGATAAACTTGGAATATGTCTCAAAAAAAAAAAACAGTTCTGGAGATGGATGGTGACAATGGTTGATGTTTGTGACAACAATGCGAAATATACTTAATGACCAAGAACTGTACACTTAAAAATGGTTAAATGGTAAATGTTTTATCATAATTTTTAAAAAGGATCACAAATTACATATACATAATTGTGGTTTTAACATAAAAAAGTGTACCAAGATTGAAAAAAGACAAAACTAAAAACATTGTGTTTGGTCAATAGGACTATCTGCAGAAAATGTTTCTATTTTCTTTCACACCACTTAAGTAATATTTCAGTTGATAGTTTAACAACTTGTGTGCACTTGTGTGCATATAAAGAGAGATCTGGAATGATGCGCAAACCATTAACATTTCTCTGGAGAAGGGAAAGGAAATAGAAATTCACCTGCACGTCTGATTTCTTTTCATTTGTATGTATGTTTCTAATTTCACAAAAGTATTTTAATATCCAACTCAAAATATGTGAAAAAAAATCAAACCCTAAAAGATTACAGAGAAACGCAAACAATTCTATTTATATTCCTTTTTTTGAAACGGAGTCTAGCTCTGTCACCCAGGCTGGAGTGCAATGGCACGATCTCAGCTCACTGCAACCTCTGCCTCCTGGGTTCAAGTGATTCTCCTGCCTCGGCCTCCCAAGTAGCTGGGATTACAGATGCCTGCCACCACACCCAGCTAATTTTTGTATTTTTAGTAGAGACAGGGTTTCACCATGTTGGCCAGGCTGGTCTCAAACTCCTGACCTCAGGTGATCCGCCTGCCTTGGCCTCCCCAAGTGCTGGGATTACAAGCGTGAGCCACTGCACCTAGCCTATATTACTAATTGATAAGATAAATGCAGAGAAAAAGACATATAATTTTTAAAAAAAAATTTTTGAGCACAACATTCTGAGTATATACTTTTAATGAAAGTCTAAGGGCAAAAAGTATTGTAGAAAAATTGCACATTTATTCAGCGGTTTTGTTGTTGGAGTGGCAATGAAGTATTTTATTCTGGAACTTTTTTATGTGTGCTGTAAGAATAAATAAATATATATATTGATATTATTAAGAGCCAGAGTTCTCATTTTGGGAGAAGGGAGACCTAAAAATGGAATACGAAAAAGCAGGGGAAATACCCTGCGGCACTGGGCTAGAAATGGTAATAACAGGTAGGTAGAAAAAATATGTATCTATGTTTCCCATCTCTGTCCACTGAGAAAGCCTAGAAAGAATGACACTCCAGTAGCACTGAGCATCCACTTCTGGTTTGGGAAAGAACAAGATAAACTTGGAATATGTTTTGGTGCCAAAAGTAGGGAAGTGCTCAAAGGATGACAAGGACATTTAACCAGCAGCCAGGTTAGCAGGGTCCCTACTAGCAGAACATGAGACAATCTGAGCATCAAAAAGAAAAATGAAGGTATGGATTATAACACATCAAATTAAAAGAAAAAAATAATAATCCAAAGTGACACTAAAAACTTGAGTGTAAAAGGAAGTACTTCTTTTAACAAAAGAATGCCAAGTAAAACATGCATATGGAATAATTAGAAAACCTGCATTTTGCAATCACCAGCAAAATAAATCATTCAGCAGGAGTCATCAAGTGATGCTAAAATAACAGGATGAAATTTTATTGTAAAATAGGATATTTATATCCTCTCAAATTATCACCTTGTAGACCTTACTAAGAGGTAGAGAGGACTACCTTTCCAATGCAGGGAGATGGTAGACACCACCCAGAACAAGTGATCAAACTATAGCCAACAATAGGGCAAACTGGCATTGTGTGTCTCCTGATATGATGCAATGTAGTCTTCTTACCAAAAATATCTAACCTGGATCCTGTCACGAGAAAACAATCAGAAAAATCTAGAATATAGCACTAGTATATCAGACAACTGACCTGGGCTCTTCTAGAATAGCAATCATAAAAGCCTTTTTAAAAAAAGGCAGGAAAGGGGAGGAGGGAGAGGCAGAGAGCTGTACTGTACTAAATTAAAAGATGTGACAACTAAATGCAATGTATGATCCCTGATTGGATCCTGGGGCAGGACAGCATACAGGGTATTTGGGGGAAATCTGAATATGGACTGTAGCTTAAATAACACTAATTTATCAACACTGATTATTAAGGGTGTCACATATACACACTTTTTCAGGAGTCTGAGGAAATAAACAAATAACATTACCTTTGATGGGTTAATTACAATATTTCTAGCTGAGCCATGTTCATCTCCAGTGAAGGCTGGCTGATTATTGAAGCCTTGCTTTACATTCACAGCAGTAAGTTCATCCTGTTCAAGAGAAGGTATTGATTAAGCAAAAGGATGTAAAAGCTTCAACATAATCCAACATATTGCACCCTAAGTAATGGCTAAATTTGTTATACTCTGTAGAGGAGAATTCTTGAAAGGACAACAATCAAAGAAGGCAGAAATTGAAGTTTAAACACCAATACATAAATGTGTAGAGGGAGGGAGCAAATGTGGCAAATGTTAACTGTTGACTCTAGGTGCTGAGTACATGGGTGTTCATTATACTATCTTTTTTTTTTTTTTTTTTTGGAGATGGAGTCTCACTCTGTCACCCAGGCTGGAGTGCAGTGGTGTACTCTCAGGTCATTGCAATCTCCACCTCCCTGGTTCAAGTCAATCTCCTGCCTCAGCCTCCTGAGTAGCTGGGATTACATACAGGCATCCGCCATGACAGCAGGCTAATCTTTATATTTTTAGTAGAGATGGGGTTTCACCATTTTGTCCAGGCTGGCCTCAAACTCTTGACCTCAAGTGATTCTCTGGCCTCAGCCTCCCAAAGTGCTGGGATTACAGGTGTAAGCCACCGCACCTGGCCCATTATACTATTCCTTTAACTTTCCTGTAAGTTTAGATTTTTTTTTAACTTATAAGTTAGAAAAAGGAAAAAAAATGAGCAAAAATCTCACAGAAATATAAAATAGGATTTTTTTTAAGAATTGTTTCCAGGCCGGGCGCGGTGGCTCATGCCTGTAATCCCAGCACTTTGGGAGTCCGAGGCAGGTGGATCACCTGAGGTTAGGAGTTCAAGATCAGCCTGGCCAACATGATGAGATCCCATCTCTACTAAAAACACAAAAATTAGCTGGGCGTGGTAGCAGACGCCTGTGATCCCAGCTACTCTGGAGGCTGAGGCAGGAAAATCGCTAGAACCTGGGAGGTGGAGGTTGAAGTGAGCCGAGATCGCGCCACTGCACTCCAGCCTGGGCAACAGAGTGAGACTCCATCTCAAAAAAAAGAAAAAAAAAGTGTTTCCAGAGAACCCATAGTTTGACTCTCCATTTGTGGCCAACCCCTATGCACACACCTGTTTTATGTTTAAGAAAGCTGGTTCACCAACTTACCCAAGACATATGATGAATTAAAGACAGAAGTAAAGGGTTCCTAGGCACATGCCCTATGATCACAGTCACACAACATCACAACCCACAACTGAAAGGAAGTTTAGAGCTGCAATGTTTTCTCACGTATTTTGGCTCACTTGATCTTTACCAACTCCAATTCCAAAGGAGACAGTAGGCATGTATCTTCATGCCCGTTGTACAGATGAGAAAAGTGTGCCTCACTAAGCTAGTGCAGCAACTGGACAAAGCCAGCACGGAAATACTATCTTCTAAATCCTAGACTAGGAAGAGAAATTTCCATGACACCATGCCACCAAAGAACAAATGCCACATGAAAATGTGGTCTAAAAATATGTGGCTACAACTCCTACTCTCCTTAAAAAGATCTCCTACTGGATAGATATAAGAACACTTTTCCAAGGTCACAACACATCAAAAATAACCCAAGCCTTTAAAAAAAAAAAAAAAAAAAAAAAAACCAACCTTCTTGCCCTACCCAGATTATCACTGAGTTATGGAACTAAATCAGAATTCCTAAAATACAGACTTGAAAGAATAAGAGGGAGAGGTTTGAGTAAATGAAGCTACCTCCTGCTCCTCTCACTCCAAGCCAAGAAATAATCCTAGTAACAGTTGAGAGTAATGGTAGCCACGGCACAAGAATAAGACACACTTATTCCTTTAAGTAACTGCTGCATGCGTAAAATGAAAAACAGCAATTGATCAAAATCACTGTTACGATTAATCAAGAAGCTTAGAACAAAATAGTTTATGACATTTAAGCACCTGACCAAACTCTAAAAAGGTCACTTTGGCTGAGAACAAAGGTCTCCTGGAGACATGCCATGTAACTTTACTTAATTATGTGTGCTCTTACTAATGCCTTGGCGGGCCACTGTTTTGGCGAGTTTTCAAAAGACCCCTCAATAGGAAATTTCACTCTATGGTAATCACAAGTCTCCTCCAAGTATAGAAGGTCACTGAAATCGTGATCCACGCAGAATACGAGTTACAAGTACATTATCAGAAGATATCTCCAAACTGCTCCCACATTTTCAAATAAATTACGTGAAAATATAGAGCAAAACTACATAATGCATATTTTAAGTCAGAAAGATTTCAGTCAACTTAAAGCAAATGTGCTATCGAAATTTCAGTAGTCTCTGAGTCTAAGAAAGTAGGAGTACCAGCAGTGAGCTCAGGGGGAAAGTAGGAAGAGAAAACTGAATATTTATCTTTGATTTACCGTCAGAGTATTATAAGAAACATTGAGTAACAGCATATGCTTTTACTAAAAATACATTCTGGCCTAATCAAGAAGAATGTGTGAGATTTTCAGAACCAGATAGTTTAGTATTGCTTCACTTTTTAGTTTATACTAACACCAGATCAGGTAGCTGCTCATTGTATCCAACTGCTAATCGCTGGGACGAAGACACATGCCCACTCCTGAGTGTGTGCGCAAACTCAGAACCCCCAGAAGGAAAAGAACATGGAACTATGGATACATATCTGTCATCTACCTCAGATTTTCCTCAAACTAGGAGCCACATGGATATTATTGGGAGCCTTGAGTTCTGAGAAGTTTAAACTTTGCATTCTAAATTTCACAAAAATACATGTAGTTTGACCACTTCTCATTACCACCATGCATCATCTCATGCTTAGGCAATGCAATGGCTCCTAACTGGTCTCCTAGCCTCTCCCCTTTCCCCCTGAAGGCTACTTTGAACACAGCAGCCATAGGGAGCTTTTTAAAACTCAAGTGAGACCATGTCACTCCTGCTCAAAGCCTGCAATAATGTTCCATTTTACTCAAAGTACAAGCAAAGGCCCTACGATGTCCTAAAAGTTCCTGTGTGATCTTAACCCTGTTGCCTTTCTGGCCTAATCCCTAACGACACTCTCCTTCACTAACACTGTCTGGTCTCCTTACAATTCCTCAAACATACCAGCCCAGCATTCTCTAATCAGGGATTTTGCACTGTCTGTTCCCCCTGCCTAGACTGCTCTTTTTCCTGGTATCCACATGGTCAACGACCTGACCACCTTAACTTTTTGCTCAAATTTCACATTCTCAATGAAAAATGTGATGACCCTATTTAAACTGGAACTGTCCACCCATTCCCTTTACCTCCCAGCATTCCTGATCCTTCAACAATCCATAGCATTTATCACCTAAAACACACTATAATTTAGAATGTGTATTGGCTGTCTCCTCGATGAGAAGATAAGGTGCGTAAAACTGGGGATCTTTATTTTGTTGACAAACACAGGCCAAGCACAGAGTGCACAGATGCAGTGCCTGGCAAATAGCTCACATTGCAGGTGTTCAAAAAATATTTGTTCAAAGAATAAATAAATGAACGACATCCTATTCTGAACAATTAGCATGAGCATATTCTGAGTCACTACCTCATGAATTTGGAGTTGTAATTTCATTTGTGTTTCTAACTAGCACCGCTTTGTCACCCAGAGTAGGAGCACTCATCCCATCACACCCCACATACCATCCTGAAAACAACATTTTATAACATCGATTTCCCAAGTGTGAAATGAAATTCATAAATAACTTACCTATACCAATATTTTTTAAATCAGTATAATGCTCTCATTCTAAAACTTTTTAAAAAGAAAGTAACTTAAAATAGGTACTTCAACAGGAAACACTCAGGCACACTACACTGGACTCTCACAACTGAAAGTGTGGTCCATGGCCCTGGAGCACTGGCATTACCTGCAAGCCTGTTAGAAAGGCAGAATCTCACCCCTCCCCCAGAGTCACAATCAGCCTTTTAACAAATTCCCACATGATTCATGGACACATTAGACTTTGAAGAAGCAGGGCCCTAGAAGGCTGAGAATTGCTTGAACCCGGGAGGCGGAGGTTGCTGTGAGCAGAGATCATGCCACTGCACTCCAGCCTGGGCAACGGAGCGAGACTCCGTCTCAAAAAAATACAAAAGAAATTGTTAAATGTTTGTTCCTATTCCTAGCATTAGCATAACACAGTAACTACAAAATGCAAACTGATAACAAGTGTGCTGTATTACCATTTCAAATGATCAGGAAGAGCATAACATGAATTTTTTGAAACTGTGAAACACTTTTGCTATAGTTTCAAACTAACAAAATAGTCTCCCAACATATTAAGACACAACAGTTACATTCCTCAGAAACTCAATGTATATTAAAATCATACAAAAAATACTTTGAGATTATACGTAAAACAGATTCCTATCTGAGATGGGTAAAAACAGTTGAAGGTTTCAGTGACACATCTGAAAGTGCAGGGGACACGGGACAATTCTTCATGGAACCCACCCATCTGCACCCTGAGGACAACTCCACCCACTCAATGGTAGCAGCCACAACCAACTAACTCCTCTCCCCGCACCCAGATTTCCACAGTACTTCCAGTGAGAGCCACAGACCCACCAGAGGGATAGCTTTTATCTTTTAGAGCCCTATTCTGAAAAGGGGGTTCACAGGCTCTGGGTTTAAGAAACACTGAGCTCCACACTGAAGTGTCAGTCAAAATCTTGCTCGTGCTGCAATTGGGGATGCTCTAATTCCAACTCACTAGGCCATCCTCTGGTTCGCATAGGTGGTTCCAGGCGGATACACGCTGGCACCATGGACTGACTGATGGAGATGCAGACACAAGTGGGGAGAATACTGTGGGTAAGAGCCCAGAGTCTGCAATCAGACAGCTCGAATGTAAACCCCCCACTACATTTAAGAGGGACTCTAAGCAAGCTCTGGGACCACTGCTGTGCTTCCATTTCCCCAATTGTAAAACGGGGACAGTAACAGTTTCTACCACGTTATCTCCATAACCCAGTTCAAAAAAAAGAGCCCAGAGAGAAACTAATGTGGCCAAGGTTACACAGTAGTGAAGAATTCCAAAAAGTCCATGCTCCCAACCATCAAACCATATAAAAATGGCTGGCAGTTAGCATTGCTGCTATTGTTAGTATCATATTTTTGGTTCCAGAAAGTGATAACCTGAAGCTCCAGTCAGCAGAGATACAAAAAGCCTTCTTGGGAAATTAAAAAGACCTTTTCCTTAAAGCAGTGACTCTCAAACTTTTACATCCATCAGAATCCTCTGAAGAACTCGCGAAAGCACAGCTGCTGGCACCACCCACAGAGTTCCCACTTCAGTAGGTCAGGGGTGATGCCTGAGAATCTGTAATTCTAACAAGTTCCCAGGTGATGCTGATACAGAGACCATGCTAACATGAAGACTTGAGGTTTCTGCCTCTCTAGAAAACCAGGGTTTCCATGCCCAGTGCCAGTACAGGTCTAACACCAGAAAGAAAATGGATGTCCCATCTTGGCTCAAGAGCAGGAGATCTCAAGAAGAAAAGTCCATGCGGAATTCTCTACTACACCCCCTTCCCTCACTCTGAAGACACAAATGCAAAGCTATACACACACAGATCCAGGAAGGAACCAAGTGTATAAAGTTTTCACTTCACTCCTTTAACTTCCTATAGAACACTAGGGCCACAGAGCCAAAAAAAAACAGCTGTCACATCTGTGAGGTTTATTAGTACAAAACTTCAGGTCAAGGACCTAGAGAAACTACGTGAGAGGAAGTAAAAATCCAGAGCATCACAACAAAGCACCCTGATGGTCTATTTCCTAAAGTTTCTGAGAAGAGTTAACATTAATGACAAAAATCCAAAAGATAAGAATAAGATTCAAATTCCAGAGTGTTAACTATTGTTGCTTAGACATTATTTCTCAAACTCCAGTAATGCACCAACAGACCCCTTTTAGAGGAGAACCACTTTCTCTAGCCTGAGGGAGTCCACAGACCCCAAGTTTGGGAAACTGGGCTGGGACATGGATACTTAATGGTATTAGGCAGCATTAAGAGATTCCAAACAAGAGGTAATGTGCGTTACCTGAACTCAAATAACAAACTTTTATGACACTGCTCTGAAGGCTTTTGTCAAGTCTAATCAGGCAAAAATTGAAAGAGGAGAGTCCAAATTTTGGAACAGCATGCCTCTAAAACCCCCAAGCCAGAATCTGTAAAGGACACAAATAGCTTCCTCTTTTGCTAGCCCTGAACCTCTTCAAAGATGTCTCGAAATAATGGAGGGTAGCAGTCACTAAAATTCTTACAATGCCTTTCCTTACAGAGATTTAAGCTTGTTCGGCTATATCTGGCCAACAATTCTTATAACAGAACTTCCAGCAGCTACTTTGCCCATCTGCAAAGGTGAGGCAACTAAGATCCCAAAAACGTGAGGCACACACAACAGTTAGTCAAGATCTTGTTCCCAGGGTTGTGCTCTGGGAACCAGATCAACAGCACTGCACCTTTTAAAAGGACTCTTATTAAAGGTTGAACATCTTCCCATTGTACAACATGGAGAGTAAAAGAAAAAATAAAGCACTTGTAATAACTGTTGGGAAGCAGAGGAGACCACGAATCCAGACATACTTTTAAATACGTTTAACATTAACAGCATCTAGGGCAAAACCGTTGTACACGCACGTCCAAGACCAAGTATTAACTAAACCAAGAGACAATGCCAGCTGAGAATGTGAATTCACAGTCCTCACCAAGCGGCCCAGAGTAGCAATGCACCAAACCACTGTGCACATGGATTTCAACAGGTTTACAACAAAATAATACAAACACAGAGAAAGAAGAACGCTCACACCTCTTGTCATTGGTTTCAACTAAAATAACAAGCTTTATTCTAGGGAGACAGCCACACAGAGAGAAACAGAAACCAAAGTCCAGAAAATAGTCCATGCTAATATGAAAAGGCCTGTGTTAACTCTGTATTTTTGTATTCTACACTGATAGAAAAATCAGACCCTCAGCTAGGCGCAGTGGCTCACGCCTGTAATCCCAGCACTTTGGGAGGCCGAGGCAGGCGGATCACGAGGTCAGGAGACTGAGACCATCCTGGCTAACATGGTGAAACCCTGTCTCCACTAAAAATACAAAAAATTAGCCAGGTGTGGTGGCAGCCACCTGTAGTCCCAGCTACTCGGGAGGCAGGAGAATCACTTAAACCCGAGAGGCAGAGATTGCAGTGAGCCAAGATCGCGCCACTGCACTCCAGCCTGGGCAACAGAGTGAAACTCCATCTCAAAAAAAAAAAAAAATCAGACCTTCGATACTTTGGGTAACCTCCAAATGCATCCATAAATCTCATGCCTTTACCTTGAACTTCACAGAAAGATCTTATTTTTTGGATCACTTTCAAAGCAATCTTTTAATTTCAATGAAATGTTTCACTGGGAAAGTGAAAACATTTTGATGCTAGTTTAGGAATTTCTTAAGCCTTTCTCACTCAAGAAAAAAATAAGCTCAGTTTAAACAATTATCAATGGCCATCTCAAAGTCAGATAATGCACACAAATACATACTACAGACACTCACAATCTTCTGAGCGTCACCATCTATTGCACAGAACATGCGCAGAAACTCCCAATTTTCTCAGTCCCCTAGTCACATCTAACAAACCAGTTCCATGACAGTTCAATGAATTGTACAGAAACGTCCACCAGGGATGAGAATGCCACAGAAGTAGCAAAATATCCCTCTATGAACTAGTCAGGAAGGCTGGCTTAGCTCAAGTCTTACTCAAACAAAAAATTTTTCATGGTTTCATAGCTATATATCCTAGCCTTGTCCACCTCTCCACCAAAAGAACATTCTCTCAGACCCCCGAAGATGTCTGTTAACCCCAGTTTGGGAAACTGGGCTATGATAATCCCCATCACAGATACATTTAATTGTTACTAGGCAACAACTACAGTTAGCAGATATAAAAGACCCAGAAAATAAGGGAAGAATCTTTTATTCCTCATACCTCATCATGAACCAAACCTATCCATACTTCTCTCAAAACATATCTCCCCTTTATTCCTTCCTTTAAAATACCACAGCCCCCCTCTCACTCTCCCCCATCCCCCACCCCACCCCCACCAACTGAGGCAGCTGTTACAGCAGGATTCGGCTACTGCTCCACACACATTTCACTCCTGTCCAGCATGCCTACTGGCCCTGGATGAATCTTCCTGAAACAGTTTTCTATTCTGCACTCCCCTATCCAAAAGCATCAGAAGGCTTTCTGCTCTTTTCCCCAAGAAGGGAAAAAGCAGCATCTAGCATAACTATCTACAAACCCTCAATAATATCTCTGGTCTTCTCCCCAGTTTCTCTGGACCCAAATCAAAACACAGTCACCTAGGACTGGCATTCAAAGCCTTAAACAATCAAGCCCAGCATTCCAGTCTTGCTTCCATTCTAAGTGTGCGAGTCACATGGATCTGCGTTTGAATGCATAGCCTTACCTACGATTGAGACTAAGGTAACTGATCTCTGTACCTTGGTGGCTTTGTTTGAAAGGAGACGGGAATAACTCACAGGACTAAGGTTACATAAGATTAAATGTGCAGTTTAGCACAGTGGCTGGTCCATTATTAAATGCCCTATAAATGGTGGCTATTGTTATTATAGCTGTTTTCTATTTTTATATTTTAACTTTCATTTAATCTACTTTATTATATGCCACCCCACATACACTGTCTTTTCAACCTCTAAGTCTTACATCATGCCATTCCCACCCCCTGAAGTATATTATTATGAAATATTTTATACTTTTCAAGCCACAACTCAGGGCTGGCTCCCCGTCCTTCATTAGATTAACAAATAATTATGCATACAGACTCCGCTAAGTACAGGGGATTCCATAGTGAGCGAATTCCAAGTGTTATAAATACCCCAAAGTGCCTGCTCAGAAAGCACATAATAGTGGCTTAAATCAGTCTGGGGAGTTAGACAAGAATGCTCTGAAAAAGTGGCCTTTGACCTGAGCTCTGACTGCAAAGTAGGAGTTAAACTTAAAGAGGATAGCCTCTTACAGTAGTAAGGCTCCGATATTTTGCATGAAATGACACGATATTAACACTAAGGAGATCATGAACAGTTGGGGTATAGATTGTAATTCCTAGAGCAACCACTCCAAAAAACAATACAAGTATAACTAAAATGCAACTGGTAAACAAAAGTTATTTTTAAAATAGTCTAATAATCAAAAAAAAAAAGCTGGGGACACAGAAAACAAATAGTAAAATGGTAGACCCAAAGCCAACCATATCAATAAGCACACTAAATGCTAATTAAATATTCACGGACTAAGACTTCAATGGACTCTGGACTCCAAGACTAGAAGATTGGAATTGTCAGAATGAGTAAAAAAGTAGAGCCCAACTACAGGCTATACTTTAAATATAAAGACATACTTTAAATATAGAGACAGATAAGTTGATAGTAAATGGATGGAAAAGATATGTACCATGCAAACAATAAACATAAAAGAGTTGAAGTAGCTGTATTAACATCAGATAGAGTAGACTTCAAGACAAAAAGTATTATCAGAGATAAAGAGGAGCAAGTCATAATGATAAAAAGGTCAATTCATCAGGAAGGTGTAACAATCATTGGTGTATGTGTGCCTAACAAGACGAAAGACAGAGGATGGGCATGGATAAAGTCTGCAAGGTTGGGAAAATTAAAGAAAGAATGCTGTCATAGCAGTAGCAGGAAGTGGAATGCAGCTGTAAAAGATAAGAATGAAGCAGTATGGGTTGGGGGAGAGACTATGCAGGGTCTGTGAACCAAGTAAAGAACTTCTGTCTTCATCATAAGAACAGTAAAGGTTTTAAGCAAGAAGGTGACATCAGGCCGGGCATGGTGGCTCATGCCTGTAATCCTAGTACTTTGGGAGGCTGAGGCAGGAGGACTGCTTGAGACCAGGAGTTTCAGATTAACTGGGCCAACACAGTGAGACCCTGTTGAAAGGAAGGAAGGAAGGAAGGAAGGAAGGAAGGAAGGAAGGAAGGAAGGAAGGAAGGAAGGAAGGAAGGAAGGGAGGGAGGGAGGGAGGGAGGGAGGGAGGGAGGGAGGGAGGGAGGGAGGCAGGCAGGCAGGCAGGGAGGGAGGGAGGGAGGGAGGGAGGGAGACAGACAGACAGACAGACAGACAGACAGACAGACAAGGTGACATTATCTGACTTGAATAGAACTGCAGTGTGGACAACTGACTGGCGAGGAGGGTCAGACCAACTGGGAGGCTGAGGGTAAGGGGATTGGGACCAGCTACCAGGCTCTCATGAGAGTTGGAATATCAGATAATAGTAGCTTGGACCAAGATGGTGGTGGTAGAGGTAAACAGAAGGAAGAAATGGAGGGATATTTAGGAGGGAAACCGAACAGGATTTATGTTGACTTCTTGGATAGAATGACAAAGAGCAAGGTTGTCAAGGATGTCCTAGACTTTTGGGATGGTATATCTCCCCCATGTTGGGGGCTTTTTGCAGAGGAAGGGGAGCAGATCACAAGTTCAGGTATAAACATCGTAAGTTTGAGGCATCAGACACACAGAGAAAATGTTTCTGGTAGGCACTCAGCTATACAGGTCTAGAGAAGTCTAGACTGGAGTCGTAAAGTTGTGAGTTGTCTGCATATGGCTAGTGACTGAAGCCTGGGGATGGCTGGCATCACCTAGAGAGAAGATCAAGTGAGAAAAGACCAGGACCTAGGACAGACCCTGGGAAAAATCCAGTATTGATTTAATAGCCAGTTAGAGGAGGATAAGCCTTCAAAAGAGACTGAGACAGTGTGGCCAGAGAGGAGAGAAGGAAACTAGGAGTGTATTACCTCAGAAGCTGAAGGAAGAAACTGCTTCCCAAAGGGAGGGAGCAACAGAATCAAGTGCTGCAGGGAATGCGGCCATTCCGGGTGACCTGAGAGGGGTGTCTCAGCAGAACAAGGAGGGCAGAGCCAGACTGGAAAGAGCAGAGGAAGAAGTGGGAGGTGAGGACGACAGTGAGTACACCGGATGCTTCTGGAAGTCTGGAGAAAGAGGAGGAGAGATGCAAAAATGGGGTCTAGGGTAGGAGATCTAAGATGTGAGAGCTTGGTGCATGTTTTATTCACACCAGGAAGAAGGCGGTGAAGGAAGCAGTTGAAGCTAATAGGAAGAAAGGGAGATGGCAGATAAGTTGAAGATCCTGAGAAAACAGGAGGGGATGACCTGCCAACCCAGGCCCTAGAAGGCAACAGCTAGTACCAGACCAACTCAGGAGGATGTGCAGAGGAGGATCTGGAGAGAGGCCCTGGAGCCACACTGTGATGGGTAGAACTGGATCCCTCAAAGAGATATATCAAAGTCCTACTCCCCGTACCTGTGCATGGGACATTCTTTGGAAATAGGGTTTCTGCATATATGGCCAAGTTAAGATACTCATGCTGAATTAGGGCAGATCCTAATCTGGCATAGCTGATGTCCACATATGAGAAGGTACGGATATAAAGGGAAGACAGTAATGTGCAGACAGAGGCAGAGACTGGAGTTAGGCTTCCACAACCAAGGAACACTTGGAGCTAGCAGAAGCTGGAGGAGACAAGGAAGGGTCCTGCCCTAGAGGCTTCAGAGGGAGGATGGCCCTGCATACACTGATTTCAAGCTTGCAGCCTCCAGAACCATGAGAGAATAAATGTCCATTGTTTTAAGCCACCCAATGTTTGGTACTTCGTTACAGCAGCCCTAAGAAACGAAAACATACAGGTAGGGGAGGGCAGGCTCTGCTCTATTCCTCATGGCAAGACTGCCCCCTAAAATCAGGATCCAGTCCATTTAGCAGCAGCATGGGGACCATTACTGCAGAGTCTACAACGGCCAAGAAAAGCAGTTTTACTAAGGCTCTGGATAAGCAGATATCTCAGCTGCTCACTGCACAGCAATGGGGACTGATTTCTACTTGGAGTTCCTCTACTTGACATGATACTTAATAGCTGTTTGAAGAAATTTTTTAAAGGAGTCTGGGGAAGAATTTCCCCATTGCAACCAAAATATTTACAAGAGAAAGCATTAATACCAGCCTCCTGAAGAGGGCCAGAGGTAGGGGCCTGACTTAGGAGAGGCACGACTTCCCTAAAAGGTCACCTTGTCCTTCTCCTGCCCCAACCCTTCTAACACCAGAGCCACATTTGCATCAAAGCCACATATGAAAGTCAGTTCTTTACATCCACTGTCACCTGTACTGCTATTAGCATTCACCCCCCATCCAAATCATACCACAGGCCATCAATCACTAACTGTGGGGACCAACAAAACCAAAAGGCTATGAGCTCAACACAAAATGCAAATACTACCTTTACATCTGTACCTACAGCAGGCAAAAAGAAAAAAAATCATGGTAATAAAACCACTCCCTCACATTTAAACAGCACATTCATGACCATCCTCATAATAGACAAGTGGCTTAGGCAGGATGTGTCCCGTTTTATAGGCTGAGAAACTGACGCTGAGAGGTGAGAAGTAAAATGGATGGTTAGGTGGCCATATGAGAAGCAAGCCCCAAATAGGTCCAATGTACGCTCCAAGACAGTGAATTCTTTGAGGAGAGCACAGTGTGATTCCAACAAACTTAAACGGGAATCCTGTCTCCCTTTCTCTTCTGTGAAATGGAGATCACCCCAACTACCTCACACATCTACTGTAAAGGATAAGTGGAAATCACTTGTGATACAATCAACACAGTAACTGGCATGCACACTAATTACTTTAAAAATGGTATCTCCATCATTACAATGATGATCTTTTGTATGACCAGCACATATGGCCCAAACTGAGCACATGACTGACTACTCAGTAAATTCAATTTGGATGGAAATGTCCACCATGAATGAAGTGTTGAACACACAGCTCTCAGAAGTGCCAATTTCCCATGACAACCTCCTTCATCCTACCCAGAAGTGTCCTAGTGAGACAGGCAGTTCCTCCTCCCTCATTTAAAAGTGGGAGAGAGCCTCTGATTCCAATTATATCTAAATATACTTAGCATTTACTCCACTCTTATCTAAATAATTGTATCCCATTAATTAATTCATATTCAAATCACATTCAAATGCATATCACTCTCTGATATCAAACACCTGGATGTGGCTCTCAGAAAAAAATCCAGGGAACTGCAGGAGAAAAATACTTGAACTTTTAGATTTGCATATTCATAAAGCAAGAAAGACTTAAGGTATTTGCTAGTTTATTCTGCCCAGAATTATATTTAAGGCAGCCTCAAAAGACAGTTTTCTCTTTAGATCCTTTATTGCTGAGGTATGCCATATAGTTCTTGCATTGCAATCTTACATAACAAATTTTTCCTTTAAATCATTTTTCACAGAGTACTTAACAAGCTAGTGTGCTAGGTGATCTGAGGGCAGAGAACACAAACATAAGCCGTGGTTTCTGTCCTCTGCAGTCCAGTTAATTGACTTACACTTATCCATTATGTAGCTCCTTTCTTTTATCCTTCTTTCCCACCTCAATTCCATCTCTGACCCCACGCTCAGCACACATCTGCAGGAAGCCACGTTGTAGGAGAGAAAAAAATGATTCCCCACCAACTGTACTGCAAATTCATGAAAAATAACAACAAGACTGGGTGCAGTAGCTCATGCCTATAATCCCAACACTTTAGGAGGCCCAGGCGAGATGATCGCTTGATCATCCAGGAATTCAAGACCAGCTTGGGCAACACAGTGACACCCTGTCTCTAAAAATAACAACATACATAAAAATTAGTCAGGCATGGTCCCAGCTACTTAGAAGGCAAAGGTGGAAGGACTGTTTAAGCCCAGAAGATCGAGGTTGCAGTGAACCACGTTCACTACAGAACATCCTTCTTCCTCTTGCTTGGGAAAGAGGGGAAAGAGAACGGAAATGTCTCTTTTTTGCTCTTGGTGCTGGCAATTTTGTTCATTACTTTTAGGCCAATTGTTCAGAAACAGAGGGGCTAAACACATAATTTTGAGTCAAGGAAACAAATTCCCCCGGTAAACCTCGGAAAAACTAGTTTGAACAATTAACCTCTGTTAGCACCTCTCAGCCTCCACCCTTTTTATTTTCAGGGGGCTTGCTCATTTGCACCTCCACCAAGCTTAGTAAACCTTCCAAGCAAATCTGGTGATTAACCATCACCCAAGCAGCCCACAAGGAGGTCAATAACAGGCATTAAAGGGAGATTTAAAGCACAGGACAAGCAGCATAAACCAAAGCTACAAGGTCCTTTTAAGAATAAGACCTTCAATTAAACCATTTAATACCAGTTAGAAATCACAGGGTGGGTGGGAGTCTGAGTATTCATTCCAATTCAGCACCCAAGGAATTCAAATGCCTGTCCCATCACTGAAGACTAAGTACAAAACTGTATCACTCTGAGGTCCTCAAGCAACAGGACCTACTATCCTAGCTGAACAGTGTTCCAAGAAATATGAGCGTTGTCTATTCGCCTCTCTTCCTTTCCTTTGACCAATCTGTCACCAACTGCCAATTCTTCTCCAGTCCTATTTAAAGCCCTGATCAGTCGGGCTCTTTTTACTTCATGCTTTGGTTACTAGAGTCGTCTCCCTCCCAGCCTCCCCGACTCCACTCTCTCCCACACTGGATTTATTAGGCATGACCTAGTGAGATAAATCTAACAGCAGAACCACGTGAGGTCACCACCACCCCCCCATCCCCCAACCTGCTGGGGCTCCAGCAGACGCTCCACTAGGTCTGATCTGCAGATAAACAGCCCCCCTTCTCATCCCTTCCAACTTCTTCTCATGAGGTGGTACAGCATGTCCCACCCATTCAGGCCCTGCCTCTCTCAAGACCCTACATCTGCCAGTGTAACCTCCATGTATCCAGCCTCTCTTTTCTGAACTCACGTAGCATTCTTAGACTCACTATATAAATAGAGCGGAATGTTTACAGCATGGACTCAGGGAGTCCAACTACATCACTATGCCACTCAATGACCCTGGGCAAGTTAAGTACCTCTCTGTGCCTCAGTTTCTTCATTTGTAAGCAAAAGATGATAATGCCCACCTCATAGGTATCATGAGGCTGGCATAAAACCAAACACCTAAAGCACTCAGAATAACCAACACAATAAGTAGTGGCTATTATAATGTAATGTGGCACTTTGTACACTATACAGAATGTTATCTTATTCATCAGTTTTCAAATAAATAAATAAAACTAATGAATCAGTCATTTTAAAAATTGTTTTACGTGGGTAGGTAAACCGACATTAACTTGTAGAGCATTGCAACCACCCCGAGTGTGGTCTGATACTGTCATGGTCCTCAACATGAAATGTGCAAAAACTGAGAGTATTTGGAAACTTTTACAGCAATTTGACACTACCACTACATTCAAGCAGCATTTCATTTTCCTAGTAATTCATTTTTATCATATTAGTCTACAACAGATTGAAAATTAATTTTTCTAAAAACTGATCCTTTGCCACGGTTATTTTGAGAAGCACATTTTTAGAGGAGACAGATAGGAGGCTTCTATTTCTTTTCTACACCCCCATATGACCTAACACAGTAGAAGACACATATCAAGTACTAAGTAAATGAAAATATAATATTGAAAACATTTCAGTTAGTTAATAACTTAAAAGCAGATTCAAGTGAGTAGTAGAAATGTAAATAGTGTCTCCAATTCATAAAGAATCTTTTTCAAGAGAGTTTACATTTAGTCTGAAACTGACCAAAGTAAAAACAACTCTGACCCCAAAAATATTTTCCATACTGTCAAATAACAGCACTGTGTGAAGCTTTATTTAAAAAAAAAAAGAAGAAGAAGAAGAAGAAGAACCTAAGCAATGTCAATATTAACCTTCTTCGCAGAACTCAGGAGAATGATAAATTATTTAGCACTGCCTCAGCCACAGTTTTGATAGATCCTCCATACCTTTAAGTAAACTAGCATCTTAGCAAAAAATTCCAACAACACTTCAAACAAAATACATTTTTATTAGTTCTTCACTCCTGCCAATGACTTAAATAGTCCAGATCTCAACAACCTCATTAGATTATCCATGAATGAAAAGGCTGGAAAAGGAAAGCAGCAAATTCTACCAAATTTTAATTGACAATAAGGAGGCAGCTGCACAGCTGATCCGCAGCACACTGGATATGGGTTGAAGGCAGAGTTATTCTTACTGGGGAAATCTTGGCACATTCCAACTGACTCTGGAAATGCCTGTAGAAAATTCAAGGTAAGTGGGGAGCCCTGTGTCAATTCTGTCTCCCCTCCTTTCTAAGAGGAAGAGATTTATTACAAGGTCAAAGCTATCACTTCCCTTGGGTCCTCAATCCTCTGCCTCAGGGCCAGTTCAGCCTTGCTCAGCCTGATAACCAGATCTAGGAAAACTAAGAGGAGGCAAATGGAGCTGGAGTCTCACTGATGTTAACTGTCTCTTTGGGTCATTTAGCATCTGCACCCATAAATCTCTGTCAACTGCCCTCCTCAGAGATCCCCTGACAGAGTCCAGGAAGTCTATCCCTAGAAAGTTCCATCTCTCCAGGTCATACAATCCTCCGTCTCTTTGCACACTCTCAACAGGTAATCACACCCATGACTTCAATTATTTATGAATACATCACACCCAAATCGAGACTTCTAGCTTCCACCACTGTACATTTCAACCTGGACTCCCCAGGGGTTCCTCAAATTGGAAACATTCAGAAATGAACTAATTCTCTCCTCCCCTCCCTCACCCACCCCATCCTTGGAAAACAGTTAAATTACTTTGTTCCCTATGGCATGTTAGTTTATGGACCCCTATGGATCTACCTACCCAATAGTCTAAACAAGTAGTTTTCCAATTCCAACACCTCTGGAGTTCTCGAGAACATTTCAACTATTTGTCTGTGAAAAGCCAGATTTTATTCATGCTCTTCAACCCAAATAATGTCTCAAAACAGATTGAATGCAGAGCTAAATACAAAAATCTAGACATTAAAGAGACATGCAAAAATGTAAAATAATACCACTCTTTTTTCACTATTTTTTGGTTTGGGGAAAAAGTTATTTTCCATTAAAAAACACAATTTAACATGAAATTGTTTGACTATGAGTTTTTAATGAATATATATTTAAATTTCTCAGTTTTAATTTCTAACACAGTAATTATTGAGAGATGTAACCTACATAAATAAAAGCTTAATAGATCCTCAAAGTTTAAGACTGCAAAGCATTCTCAAGAGCAGAAAGTTTGGAAACCACTGGCTTAAGCTAAAAGTGTTGATAAATTCTTGTGCTCCTTCCTCTTACTTCACATATCCACCTTATTGATTCCGCCATCCAAATAACGTTTCTCATAAATTCACCCCTTGATAACGGTTTGGCTGTTTCCCCACCCAAATCTCATCTTGAATTGTAGTTCCCATAATCCCCACATGTTGTGGGAGGGACCTGGTGGGAGATAATTGAATCATGGGGGCGGTTTCCCCCACATCATTCTCTTGCTAGGAAGTCTCATGAAAGCTGATGGTTTTATAAGGGGTTTCCCCTTTCACTTGGCTCTCATTCTCTCTTGCCCGCCACCACGTAAGACATGCCTCCCACCTTCCACCATGATTGTGAGGCCTCCCCCGCCACGTGGAACTGCGAGTCCATTAAACCTCTTTTTCTTTATAAACTACCCAGTCTCAGGTATGTCTTTTTATCAGCAGTGTGAAAACGGCCTAATACACCCCTCCTTTCTTCCTGAGCTTCCCAATCCCATAGACCAAAAAACACTCCCCTAAAAGATATTCACATCAAATCCCACAACCTGTTAATGTGACCTCGTTTGGAAAAAGGGTCTTTGCGGATGTAATTAAGGATGAAATCATCATAGATTATCCGAGTGGGCCGTAAATCCAATGACAAGTGTCCTTATAAGAGACACCCAGAGGAAAACAGTCAATGGAGAAGACCATGTAAAGATGGAGGCAAAAATTAGTGATGTGTGGACACAAGTCAAAGAAGCCACGAACACCTGGAGCCATCGCAGGCTGGAGCAGGCAAGGAAGGGAGTCTCCTCCGAGAGCCTTCAGAGGGAGTGTGGCCCTGCCAACACCCGGATTTCAGATTTCTGGCCTCTAGAACTGTGAGGGAATGAGTGAATGTTGGTTTAAGCCACCCAGTTTGTGGTCATTTGTTATGGCAGCCACAGGAAACCCATCACCCACTTCCAGTTCTGAATGTCAAGGACCACCTAGCTAGGCAATCCTTCTGCCTCAATATGACCCTCAGAGGCACTGTCCCTTGAAAACGCAACCCTCAACCATCTTAAATCTCATTCCCTTATCACCCTTGAACAGTGGCTGGCTTCCTCCACCATAACATCCAAAAGCCTCCACAAAGTAAAGATCCCCATGACTGTATCCCACCTTTCTTTCCCACACCAACCCAGCTTTCCCCCTGACGCCCCGTACCATGCGGCAGGCCCATAGCCCAAGACACACCCACATCATTTTGGCCTGTGACCTTTGCATGTGCTGCTCCTTCTTCCTGGAATGAATCTTCCCTATCCTCAACCCCATCCGCTTACACACCCTCCAAGTTCCAGATTCAAAAATTTCTTTTTCTATCTGTCCCATCAGAAAAATGGGTCACTCCCCCTCCTCTGGTTTCCACAGCACTTTGCACCTTCCTCTTAAAGAATATTTGAAACATGTGCTCCTCATTTACAGGTCCATCACTTCCTCTAGACGACAGTTTCTCAATCCTGGAACTACTGATAGCAGGCGCCAGTTAAGCCCTTGGTGTAGGGGGTTGTTTGGTGCATTGGTGAACATTAGCAGCATCCCTGGATTCTACCCACTAGATGCAAGTACCAAGACACACACCCAGTTGTAGCAACCCAAAATGTCTCCAGACACTGCCAACGTCCTAAGGAGAGAGAAAGAAAATGCACCCTCGCCCCTCACCAGTGGAAATTAACTGCTCTAGGCTGAAGGCCTGGGGCACCAGGACCGTATCTAATGCTCTTAGCATTTATGGATTCTTACACGCATTCTTAAAAGAAAGTTTTGAGTTCTAGGTGTAGGCCAGGCACTGTGTTGGAAGTCAGCGATGCAGTAGGGAATACAAGTCTGTGGTCCTGTCCTCATAGCGCCATAGCTGTCAAAGAGCCTACAAGGTGCTCAATCACATTTGCTGAATGACTGAATTTGTTTGGCATGCATATGTTATAGTAAGATTTTGTGCAAAACATGGAAAATAAAATCCAAGGGCTAAACTTTTTCTCCTCTTCTCAGGGTCACAGCATTGTACAACTAAGAAAGATCCATTTATACAGAATGTCATGTACGTGTTGCTTCCTGGAACTGGGCAACTGGTACCACTTGTGTGCGTCTCTCTCAAGAGAGCTACCCATAAATAAGGGGGTATCTCAACCAAGAAAGTGAAACTAGATAGAAATGACCTCCAGCACACGCACACAGCCCACAAATGCCAATGCCAGAGCTATCCTCAGAGGCTGCAGATAGGTCTGGGAACCTTCTATGAAAAAACACGATGACAAAAGTGCATGAGCTTCTGAAGTATTCTTCCCCCTGCCCAGGAAACACCACACAAGATCTGGCCAGCTCTGAGAGGATCAAGTGGTGAGCTGAAGAGTTCCCAGCTCTCACAGAGGCACTGGGTGCCCTAAATTGCAGAGTGATTCTCATTTCCAGGGCAACGTGAGGGTGTTTACCAGAAGGGGTGGCTGTTTACAGAGAGGCCAAGTAAAGTTGCAAGAACAAATCAGGGCACACAAGTGCTTGGCCCAGATCTGCTTTGACAAGTCACTTTAACCTGCCTGGGACTCAATTTCCTTTTGTATTGAATGAGAAGGTTAGAACAATCCACCTCAAAGTTCCCTTCTATCTATAAACATGCATGGCTTCCCCACAAAATAGCAGACCTACAGAATCTCCCTCTCTAAGCAAAACAGAACAGGGTTCTTCCTCCCTTCCCACCAAAATGCTTTCCGCCAGAAACAGAAATAAATAAAGGAGGCGGCTGTTCAGTTCCCCCTCCATTTCTAATAGGACCAGGTCACAATGCACTGCCTGATGGACAAGATGCCACTGCTCTTTGTCTCTTGACATGTATTCCTCACGAAGCCAAAGAGCAGGAGAGTTCCTGGAATGTGTAATCCCTGAGGGGAAAAAAGGGGGTGAGGGGGGGTGGCCCTCATGCTGCGATTATTCAAGGATACCAAAATATAAACAGAAAGTACCTTGACAACATTACACGGCTACAAGAGATTGACATATGGTCCAACTGTGGCTTAAACCATGAGGATGGCTATGCCTTGTTTACTTAACAAGAAGTCCAAGGAGAAGTGGTCCCAAGGTCAGTTCAGCAGCCTAGCAAATTCATAAAGCCACTCAACTGATTCCTCTTGTTGTCTTTTCTCCATAAGCTTGTTGCCACAAGGCCATAAGATGGTTGCCCCAGCTCCAGCTATGTTCTTTTATTACCTTTCCAAAGATAGAAAACTAAGGAGCCTTCAGGTCATCAGGAGATGGCATTCTCCTTCTATGCCTGTACTTTTATCAGACAGGGAAAAAACACAGTTTCCAGGAATCCAGATTTTTATTAAATTTCTTGGGCCAGAGTTAAGTTATATGCTTATCTCAACATGCAAGGAAAACTAGGAAAATGAGAATCTGGCTTTCTTTTGAGATCAGCTCTCACTATGTTGCCCAGGCTAATATTGAACTTGTAGGCTCAAGTGATTCTCCCACCTCAGTCCCCAGAGTAGCTGGGATTACAGGCATGCACTACTGAGCCCTGCTAGGATCTGGCTGTAAAAAAAAGAAAAAATAGTTTTTAGTGAGAAGCAGGCAAGGGAAAAGCAGGATAATAATGACGGTGAAGTAGCCAACAAAGTGTCTGCCACCTATAACTATACCCGGTGGTATGCAGGTAAATGTTAACCAGCTTAGAATGAAAGAAAGTCGATCAGGCACAGTGGCTCAGCTGAGGTCAGGAGTTCGAGACCAACCTGGCCAACATGGCGAAACCCCGTCTCGACTAAAAATACATAAGTTAGCTGGGCATGGTGTTGTGTGCTTGTAATCCCAGTTACTCGGGAGGCTGAGGCAGGAGAATAGTTTGAACCCGGAAGGCAGAGGTTGCAGTGAGCCGAGATCGTGCCACTGTACTCCAGCCTGGTTGACAGAGCAAGACTATGTCTCAAATTTAAAAGAAAAAAAAAATGAAATTAAGTTCTCATTTGTAGCATTTGCCAATTTCCTTGGTGTTAATACTACTACTATTGAATTGTATGGCCAGTTTCAAGCTACCAACATGGTATCAACCATTTCATGAAATTCCTGAAATTTTAACAATCAGTTGGTATAAACCTGCTCCTGCAGGTCACTGAATTTATTATACCTTACATTTGATTAAAAAGTTAAGTTTACAATGTTGCTTCACATTTAAAATGCTCTATATATCAGATATTATTCTCTGCAGCTTATAGATGAGGAAAATGACCCAACTGCGGATATCACACAGTTCAAGTTGCGGAGCTGGAATGATCACCTAACAGTCCTAACTCCAGTCCTATCCAGCTTTTGGTAGATCGCAGGTACATAAATGCCTATATCTACACCCTATGAGATCCCTCTGCCTAGGTATCACCTAAAGGGGTTCTAGGTTGGCTTGGAACTAACAGAAACCCATTTCTCTAAATCAGTCAAAGTTACCTAATAATTATTCTTTAATGTACTTCCTCCAATGACAAAAGTAGTACACACCTATTGTTACAGCTTGGAATACAAATTAGTACAAAGAAGAAAATAAAAATCACCCTTAATCCTATACCCCAGAGATAACTGTTTGTATGTGAGTGGTAATCCTTCTAGATTGTGTATACGTATATTTAAGTCAAAATTAAGCTGTTGTATCACTTAATGACACAGTTCTTTACATATACATACACGTTTTCTAAGAGAAAGAGAACAGTATCATGAACTCCCTTGTCACCATCACCCAGCTTTAGAAATTATCTAAAGGTAATTAAAAGTCCAAGTGTTTCCATACTCCCTTTTTGGGGAGGAATATGTAGGAGGTAAGAGTCTCCCCTCTGCATTTCCCTTGGATTTCTTCCCTACACCTGGTTTTTCTCAGATTCTGAAGTCAGCTTTTCTCCAGGCTAAGTCAATCACCCCTTCCTTCACTGCCCAACAGACCTGACGTTTTAACATCTTTCATCGTGTTCATTCCTGTGGATCCTTCCAGCTTCTCAAATTCCTGCCTAGTCTAGAAGCCCTGAGAATGGTGTTCCCAGAACCTCATCAGAGGAGAGCTTCAGAAGAAATACATCACAATTCCTATAGTTTGCAAGTTTTACTTACTCTATGCTTCTACTTCTGCTTTTCTTTTTTCCTTAATTCACTACTACACTAACGAGGAGCTTTGTCTTCACACACGGGTGCATATATGTATAGGCAGATGCACACATGTGCACACACCTGCGGGTGGCACTAACTGGTTCAACTAGAATCTTTCAAGTCTGTGCATCCTCATCCTCTCCTGCCTCGTGCTCACCCAATGCAGTTTACTTTCCAGATCTCATGGTACGGTCCTCCAACCTCCTCAAGGATCCCATTTCAACTCCTCAGGTGCTACTCCAAGGGAAATATTTGACAGGCTAAAGGACAGTGGTTGTACCCCTAATTGACAGTCTTACAGGGGTCCCCAAAGAGCAAAACTGAGAACCCAGGGACACAGTCAAAGAAAATTCCACAACCCTGACAAGTTCAAAGAATGGCTTCATGGAACAAAGCAAGATCTGCTCGCTTATCCCCCAGTTTAGCCAAATGCATGCAGGAGGGAGACATAGCTATTTCAAAACCAAGGCATAAAACTCTCCTCTGCTATAAACTGTGTACAGCAACAGAAAACAAGCCTATGCTGGGAACCATGGTTATCAGAACTTCAAGGAGGAAAGTAACTAAACTCATTGGCACTGTTTAGTACCAAAAGGTACTTATTTGTCCAAAAGATTCTAATACATCAAATCAGGGGCAGCAGGTAGGAATAAGGGGAAGCCCAGTTCACAATGCTCTCTAGAGATAAGGACAGCAAACTAAAGCAAAAGTTTTCAAGCTTGACATGTTTTGGAATCACCTAGAAAGCTTGTTTAAAATGCAAATTTCTGAGCTTCTTTCCCAGAATTCTGACTTAGCATGTCTAGGGTAGAGTTGGGCCACTTTATCTGCATTTTTTAAGAGACAGGGTATCACTCTACAGCCCAAGCTGGAGTGCAATGGCAAGATCACAGCTCACTGCAGCCTCAACCTCCGGGCTCAAGTGATCCTCCCACCTTGGCCTCCCTAGTAGCTGGGACCGCAGGTGTGCACCACCAAACCTGGCTTTCTAAATTTTTTGTAGAGATGGGGGTCTCACTATGTTGCCCAGGCTGGCCTCAAATTTCCAGTTTCAAGCAACCCTCCAGCCTTGGTCTCCCCAAAGTGTATATGTGCATTTTTAACAAGCATCTTTCACATTCGGCTGCAGATGCTGGCAGGCCCTGAAAAATAACAACCAGCTGAGTTCCTCCTCCCTGGCCATAGAGTTTGGGTAGCAAACTGTGAGAAGCTGAAAACAGCAGGACCTCCCAACCAGTGCTTCCTACACTGCTCCTCTCCCAAGAGTCACCTGAGGCATGAGTTAGATACAAACATCAGTCCCTCCCTGAACACTGGGATGCTGGGAGGTCTGTAGCAGTGCCTTGGGGCCAGCCAATTAGTCTCAAGTGAGGAGCTTTCTGAAATCAAATTATCTCCCTTGCCTCCTCTTTTGGTCCCCTAAGTCAACTGGTCAACCTGTCCTTTCTTCCCAGAAAACTTTATCAACATCCTCCCCTTTTGAAGAAACAAACTTTCCACCTCCCCCACTTCACTTCCCCAGCTGCCTCTAAACAGGCATTGATGTGTTTAAGAGTTTTCGATGCTAACAAGAAAACTAACAGGAGTTACCAAAATAAACCAAGCACTGAGACAGTCAAATGTTATAAATACTCACAATTGCTCGTTAATAGTTCTTTCTGCATTTATTAATTTCTTCATGAAGTATTTACTGAGCACCTAGTCTACTCCCAGGCACTAGGCCATTCACAGATGTGAACACCACAGACAAGCCTCTACTCTCATGCAGCTTACATTCCAGCTGGAGGGCAGGCCATGGAGAGAACAGTATCCTAATAATTGCACTTCAGACAGTGACAAGCACTACAAAACATACTAACGCAGGGAAATGAACTGCAAGGATGAGGGAAGATGGGCTGCAAGGAAGGCCTCCTTGTGGGGGTTTCTGAGCTATGAACCAAATGACAGGAAACAAAACTGCTGTAGGGAGCAAGGGACAGGAACCTATACACAAAGAAGCTAGGACTGTTGGAAGAAGAGAGAGGCAGCCTGTGGTCCCACCGCACAGCAAGTTGGAAGGGGTGACTCAAAGTCCAGATCCTGAAAGGCAGGGTCTTGTGGCTGTTATGGTAAGTACAACAGGAGGCCCCCAGCATCCTTTAATAAGGGATCAGCTAATAGTGGTTGACCTGTGTTGAGTGCTGGCTCTGTGACAGACACGGTTCCACACATTTTGCATACATTAGCTCATTTTCTCTTCCCAGCAACCTTATGAAGTTGGAAGAAATACAAACCTCATTCCACGGTTGAGGAAGCTGAGTCAAACAGGCAGTAAGTCGGGGAGCCAGAACTCAAAGCCAGGCTGTTTGGCTGCAGGCAATGATTGCAGAGGTGAACAAGGGCCAGACTGGTAGGGCCTTGAAGGCCAAGGTAAAGGGTTTGCATTTTATTTCAAGTGTAATGGAAAAAGCCACTGGAGGGGGACTGAGACTTCCCGGTCCATTCCCTTAGATCTGAAGTAAGAGAAGGCACAAATTCTGGGACAAGCACACCAAGTCTGGGCTGAGTTGGCTGTTAAGCCAAACTACTGCAACTTCAGCCATACACGGAAGTCTAATCCAGCCCTGCTTGTATCAAGCAGAATGCTCTAGCCCCTGCAGAACTGGATGCCTTCCCTTTTAGGTCAGGGTTATGGAAGTGGGGCCCTAGACCAGCACCATCAGATCACCTGGGATCTTGTCACCAGTGCAATTTCTGGGGCCTGACCTCAGACCTACTGAATCTTAGAGACCCAGCAATCTGTTTTAACAAGCCCTCAGGGTAATCTGAATGTCCACTGAAGTTGAAGAACCACCATTCTGGGATATCTGCATGCAGACACCACCATTACCACCAGCTCTCCTAAGTCATGCAGTGTATATCTTCGGGCAGCCCCTGCACTGCACACCAGGCCATTCTTCCTGTAGGTCCCTGCTGGTGGGGCTCTACTGCTCCTGATTCCTGGAAATCTCACTACTGCCCCAACCAATTTTTCTAACAAGTTTGATTTTCTGCACATATTTACTCTTCAAATGTTTCGGCGTCTTTTTTTTGTTTTTGGTTTTGGTTTTTGGTTGTTGTTTTCTTTTGTTTTTGAGACGCAGTCTTGCTCTGTCGCCCAGGCTGGAGTGCAGTGGCACAATCTCGGCTCACTGCAACCTCCGCCTCCCGGGTTCAAGCGATTCTCCTGCCTCAGTCCCCCAAGTAGCTGGGATTACAGGTGCCCGGAACCGTGCCCAGCTAATTTTTGTATTTTTTAATAGAGACGGGGTTTCACCATGTTGGTCAGGCTGGTCTTGAACTCCTGACCTCAGGTGATCCACCCGCCTCGGCCTCCCAAAGTGCTGGGATTACAGGCATGAGCCACTGTGCCTAACCCTGTTTTGATCTCTTTTGTCCCAGAGTAAACCTCCTCTTCCTTCCTACTTCTGGACCTTATTTGTACTTTCAGCCTTAACCCAGGCTCCAAAGCAGATAGATGCAAAGGATACTTTCAGCTTTAACCTTGACTTTCCCCAACACCCCTCAGTCGCCAGATTTCCCTTTTTAATTTATTCATCCCACATTTACTCACGTTCCAATAAATATTTGTGCCCTCAGCATTCTAGGAACTAAATGTGCAGGTGCCAGGTACTTCTGCCATGCCAAAATAGACCTCATCCATGCCCTCATGAAACTGACCTATTGGAGGGAGATGGCAAGATGCAAATAAGTATATAATTGTAAATGATACACCAGAAAAGCCTGAGAGTTGAATGATGAAGGGGCAGGCCTGACAGTAGTTCATGACAGCAAACAAAGAGCGGCTGAATCTATGACAGATTCTGTTCTAAATGCTTTTTACACATATTATCCAGGTAATCTTCCAACAGCCCTATGGGTTTAGTATTATCACTCTCTATATGGAAGGAAAATGAAGTACAGGGAGAATAAGGGGCACATAAACAGGACAGCCAGGGTCCCAACCCAAGCAGACTGGCTCCAGAGCCTACCTTTCTAAACACAAGCTAAGGTGAGAAGAGCTGGGTGGAATGCTGAGTGTGAGGGGGTGGCTAGACAGACAGGTGGCTAGACAGACAGGTGTCCAGGCAGAAAGGCCAGAACAGAATATGCAGGAGCACTGGGGCAGAGAAGTCACCCTGAAGCCAGAAAGGAGACCAAGCATACTGGTGAAACGGGGGAGCATCTGGTAGATTGGAAATATATTTTGGAACTGAACAGGATGTGCGGATGGATGTATAGATGCTGATGGATGAAGGGGGTATAAGCGAGGAGGAGGTCTCGATGATGACTGCCAGTTTTCTGATTTCCTGTTTTAAAGGCTTGAGGACAGTCTGTTTGCAGGAGGCAAAGTATTGTAACACAATATATAATGAAGTCCTATAGGATATTGATGCACAGCAAGCTCTCAAATAAATATAACCAATCCATCAAGCAGGTTAAAGCTTCCATATTCCACCCCCCCACCCCCATACTTCTCCACATGGGTCTTCATTCAAGGGTTCCACCCTATCTGCTTGGAGCCCTTTTCTGAAATACTATTACCACTGGTATAACAACAACAATAAAAATTACATTTACAGTGACAAGAATAACTTCTACTAGGAGGAGGGCTTTTCTCACATAAATATTGGTTTGGAATTTTTTCTGAAGTGCACAAACTAATTTACAAAGGAGAGGCTATGCAACTTGCCCAAGGCCACATAACTGCAAAAAAAAAAAAAAAAAAAAAAAAAGCTAAATCCAGGTACTTGGAAGCCCACACTTCCTCCGTTAAATCAGCATTTTCCACCACACATATCTCTAATGGAACATAACTGTTGTTTTCGATACACAGATGAACTTTTAAAGTGTTAACAGTAATGCTCTCGTTTTATTATGTATAATCATATACATATGTGCATGTAATATCAAATTAAAATAGTATGTATACATGATTTGATATAAATTTTATATATACATATATTGCAATAAATCCATGACTCCATATGTATTACTGCCCAGGAAACACAAAGTTTCTTAAAAATTAGTTTAAAGAAAATTTCAGAATAAAAGTACAGGTGGTACAGGGGTAGGGTAGAAATCTTGAGGGAGATAGTACATAAATAACTAAAGCTTAGGAAACTCGACTCACCAGCCACCCAAGAACAGCCAAGCACCTGTTCCATATTGTACCCAAATTTGGCTACAGCTACACATAACTCTGTCCGCCTGAGAGAGATAAAACATTGGCTGCCTTGGGGGAAAGGTGATAACATCAGAACATAATTTAGCATAAATCATCCTCAAAGTAGTATTAGTTTTGACATAAATACTGGTTTGGTGGTACAACTCCTCTGCTTATTCACCCATACACCTTGGTTGAACCAATCAAGTTTTCCAGGCCTGTTTCACTTAGTCAAAAGGAAGTTATAAAAAGTAGTCCCTAAGGTCGCTTCCAGTTTTAGAACGCCATAAAATGTTGTGAGACCCTGAAATCCAAAATTACTCTTTCCAGAATCACAGATGACCCAATCCTGAAATGAGCGTTGGCCTGAAGAACAAATGCTAAATAAGCCCACACAGCATCCCAAGCCATCATGCCATCAATTATGCTGCCCTCTGGAAAGACACAGTAAGACATTAATTACAAGATGATAAAGTGCAACCAACGAAATGTCCCTGTCCCTATCAAAACTTTAAGAATTTCCTCCTAATAATTTTTAAGCTATTAACTTTACACTTGATCCTCAGCTTCTCTATTATTTCCAGTCCTTAACCATTAACTTCATTCTAAGTTGGAGTAGCAGCGTGGGGTAATGGATAGGGGAAAAAATCTGGGTAATCTTCTCAAACCTCTACCATCCTGTAAAGCTGGTGCTGGAAACCACCTGTAAAACCTTCCCAGCTTCATCTGCATGACTCCACTGATGCTCGAGCATATTTAGTGTGCTAAACCTCTAAAAGGAGTTGCTGTTCCTTACTTCTCAGGCACGTTTATAAGCAAGACGGTTTAGCCAGAACAAGCACTTAATCTCCTAACGAAACAGATACATTTATCAAAAGGAAAGTCTTAAGGACCCCTCGTTGTCTGGTTTACAAGGCCCTTTCTGTGCTATCAGTGGGCCCACAAACTTTTAATGAAGGGTTTTTAGATTCTCAGAAAGATAAGTTTTGAAATGTGGTCAGTTCGTGTTTAGCTGAACAGAAGATGGGTGGACTGCAGCTGGCAAACTCAGAAAGCACAGCTGGGTAGCAGGTGATCAAAAGAAAAAAAAAAAAAAGAAAGAAAAGAAAGGCAAGTCCCTGGGCAAATGGTGTAGCCAAAGGTGATCATTATAACTAGAGACTTGTTACATAATTACTTGTTAACTCCTGACAAACAGATACATAGCTACAAAACGCCTTGGTTACCCTAGCCATTGAAGCTAGTGTACCTGGTGCAAGAGTCAAGGTGTCTCCAATTAATTTCATTCAAAGAAATAAGCAATCCTGGGACCTATTCCCTCCCAAGGTAACTCGCCTGCTTTTACATATACAAAACAGCCTCCAGCAATTAAGCCAATTGCCTCTAGAGACGAAAATCAGTGTTTCTCCTTAATTTTAATTTTTAAAGGGGAGAAGGGTTACAGAGGTGTACTCAGAGAGCTAAATATTCATCACTTCGATAAAAAAGACTTTCATTCCAAACTGAAAATTTGAAAGGCTCCCCCCACCTTCGTCCCTGGCCAGCGAACGCAAAACGCAAGCCCTCAATGTAGGATGCACTGCATTCCAACATTTTTCAAAAAGTTTACGACGATTTACCGAAGCGGCAAGAAGAAAAATAAAGCAGGCAGAAGCGGGTGAGAGCGAACAGGGTTTCGGCAGGGAAGAAGCCCGAGAAGCTCCCGGCGGAGCCGTGCAAGGCCCGGCAACGAGAAAGCGATCGGCACACGGAAAGCGAGCGCCCCAGTGGAGCGCGGGGACTGACAGCCGCTTGGTCTCCGCCGCCGGGGGGTCGCCCAGCACCGCCAGCCCGGCCCCCGCCTCTAATCCCCCTCCCCGACCTCTTCCCCCGCAGCGCCGGCGATGCCCGCTGGGCCAACTTGGCCCCGGGTCAGCGCTGCAGAGCGCGGCCCCGGTTGCCGGGGAGGCCGCCGGCGCCCTTACCTCCTTCTGCTTGGGGTCCTGTGGGTAGACGTCGGGCGGCCCGAGCCGGGGGCGCTTCAGCGGTCTCTGCTCATAGCTGAGAAGCCCGAAGGCGGCCATGATCTCTCATGTTAACCGGCGAAATGAATGAGAGTTGGAGCTGGAGCAGCCGCCTCTGAGCACCAGGGAGCAGCACTTTGCAGACAGACTCCCTCTCTCCCCCTCCTCGCTCGCTCGCTCGCTGTGGCGCTGCAGGCAGGAATAAAGCAGGTTGGATGCTGCCGCTGCCCGGCAGCAGACACGCACTGATGGGGACAGCCTTCGGCGGGTACTCGGCTGCGCTCGAGCCCCGGGACGCACCGCTCTGGTGGCGGCGGCGGAGGGGCTAGAGGTCGGCCAGGGTCCTCCGCGGCGCCTGCCGCCTCTGCTCCCCCCACACCCTGTCCCCAGGGGGAGGAGCAGCTGATGGGAACGTGTGACTTTTTTCACCAATGGACCCAAACCCACCCCAGCTGGGCGCAGCATGGGGTGGGGGTGGGGCACTGGAAAAAAAAAAAAAAAAACTTTTCTTGGCGCCTAGGCTGGTGGCTCAAGTGCTCGCCCAAGGCGAGGGTGGCCCTCCTCTCCCGGAAAGAAGCTGCGGAGCGGACCGCCCCCGCCTCTCTTCCCGGCAGGGACCCTTCCCCCGCCGCCACGCGCCCCGCAGACCCCGCCACCTGGGCGCGGACCCGGCCGGTGCAGAGGAAGGGAGGTCTGAAGGGGGCGCGAGACGCAGGGATGCGGCCGGTGGGAAGCGGCCGGTGACTCCTAGACGTCCGCCAGGCTCCGGTGGCGCATCCGCAGCTCCGGTCCCCTCGGCGGCTCCGGGCAGGCGCCGAGGCGCGCTGCTGGCGGTCGCGGCGGCTGGAGGGGGCCGTGCTCACGGTGGCGCGGGGCCGACTTAACCCTTTACAGTCCCTCCAGGGGCTGGGGAAGGGGGTGAGGAGCGATGGCTGTGAGCGCCGACGGGGGCAGCCAGCCCGCAGACGTCTCGGGCTCCTCCAGCCCGCCGCCTCCCCCCAGCCCCAGCTCCTCTTCCCTTCCGCCCCCAACCCCCAACACTTTACCTGTTGGTCCGCGGCTAGCGGGCTGGGGCTGGCGGCGGCGGGGTCACTCCGGCCGCCGCAGCCTCCATCATTCGGGTTGGGATGGGGGAATTGGATTATGATTTTATTTGTGAGGTATCTGCTTCGCCCGGACGAGCTCCGGGAACGCCGCGAAGTTTGCCACTGTCTGGGGGCGGCGAGCGACGCCGGCTCGCCGCCGGCGTTCTCGCCCCCACGGCCCGGGAGCGCGAGCTTCCGAGTTGGCGGACGGCGGCGCGGCGTCCGCACTGAGCATGCCCAGCTCGGCGGCCGGACCGCGGAGGAGTTGGCTGCGAGCGCGGTGAGCGCGCTCCAATCCGCCTCTCCGGGTTTTCGCAGCCGCAGAGCGCGCAGCCCGCGGGCCCCGGCGCCGAGGCTGGCCCTGGGGTGAACCTGGGCGAGGGAGGGAGCGCCCTCTGGAGCCCCGCTCCAGGCCCCCCGCTGCGCCCTCCTCCTCGACCTCCCCAGAGGTCGCGGTCCCCTTGGCCTGGGCCGAAAATCTCACCTGCGCCGGCAGCGTGGAAGGGGCTGGGGGGTGATCCTCCAGGGCAGACCTTGGTCATCCAACCCGCCCTCGCTCCTCGCTCGCTTCGGGTTGCGGGCACTAAGATGCTGGGCCACCTGGCGCGAGCTCTGCGAGACCGGAGCCGCGGAGGCGGGCTCGGCCTGTCCTGAGGGACCCCGCGGGAGGCGTGCCCGGGAGAGTGCGTCCGCACTTGGCCAAGAATGATGGCTGCCATTTAATGGAGCCTTCGCTAAGTGCCAGGATCTTGACAGTCAGAATCTCTGGTCGTTACAACCTTCCACAGTCTTGCTGTACCCTTTTTATGGATGGAGAAACTGAGCCAACTCAGAGAGGACCATTTACTTGCCGAAACCCACGAAAGTAGTCGGAATTTGAATCCACCACTGATTCCAAGTTTCTGACCTATTTTCTCTGACTTAGACTTGGAGGGACTGGGTTCCTAACCTGCCCTTGCCTAATGGAGTCACGTTCTCCACGGCTTGAGGCCTTCTCGGCCTTCCCTCTCTGTAAGGTGACACAGGCAGATTCTAACCAGAAGCCTTTGATACATAGTAGGTGCTCTGGAAATGTTGGTTGAATCTGAACATCAACTTTGATGTTCGTTGACATTTAGGCAAAGGGGGAAGAAGGAGATAAATAAAGTGAAGGTAATGTGGCAGAGGCTAGTTCCTCACTCCTGACCCTGACCTGTGAGAACCTCCAAACCCAGTTTGAGGCTGAGTCAGGTGTTTAGCTTTTGGCTTCCTTAATCTGAACAATTACTTCTAGAGATCATTTACCCTTCACAGAAGGGCATTTCCTGACCACCTCCCCCATCTTGCCCCAGGGTCTTCTCTTCCACTAATATCCTGGGATTAATTTCATGGCTGGACTTGCCCTTGTGATACAGGTATCTATCAAATCTAGCTCCCTTGTTTGAAAGAAAGGACAGTTTTTATTATCTGACTTTATTAGGGAAATTATTAAACATACAAAAAACTGAAGAAATCATATAAGGAGCCCTCAAATACTCATCTCTCAGCTATAAAAATTAAAGTTGCTATTTTTGTTTCATCTTTCTCCCCCATTCCCAACTCACTGACATATACTAGTAAGGACAGTTTTACTCATTGTTGCAACTCAGAAACACAGTATGGGACCTGACACATGGTGAGCATTCAAAAATGTTGGCTTATGGAATGGACGATATATAGGCGATGTGTGGATGGATTGATGATTGCATCATTAGTGGTACTTTGGGAATAATACCCTGTGCTGCTACTCAATCAAACACCCCTAGTCTGGGGGAGAAACGTAATCTCAGTTTTTCCCTTGCCTCCAACTGAAACACTTTGAAGCACTTAAAATCTTATCTACCCATAAGAATTTTATCTTAAAATCAAAATGTGTCAGTAGTGTGCCCCTGGTGTTTGGAAAGAAGGGAAAATAATAGCCCTCTCCCTGTTGTTGTCCCTTCTTAACTCCCTCTCCTGAAACAGTCTGGCATGAATTCCTTGACCCTCTCAACACAAAATAAACAGTGAAAACTTTCATATGCTTAGAAGCTTCCCCTAGGAATCATTATTTTACTGCATGGATTTCCCATGGGCATTTGGCTCCTTACCCTGGGAAATCTTTGTAATCTACCCCCCACCTAGCAATCCAACTTTTTCTCCTTAACCTCTTGCCCCAGTTAGCTTCCTTTACTAATATGGAATTCCCAGGTTCTTCGTCTTCAGATACTCACCTCTACAGTCCTTAGAGTATGGGCTCCTATACAAAGCCCCTTCAAATTCCCCTGGCAAAAGGTGATCTTTTGGCTTTTTAGTACCCTTAGCACTTAATTTTTATTATCTTATCTTAACATTTATTGGCATGCATTTGAATATGTCACACAGAATAGTCTTGTTGCCTCATCCTCACCTTTTCCTCCTGGTCCCCTTCTTCCATTCCAGAATTAGTCTTTAAGCAGACTAAGGTCAGCTCATCATGATGGGCTTAAACTGTAACCCACTGTGTTCTATACAGTGCTTGAATTTCCCACTTGGTGCTGGTTAATATAGCAGATAGGCACACATTCTCATTGAATAATGTGAGTTCTAGTTGACACTGTTCCTAAGGGACATTTTATCTTTACCTAGCTAATGATTCCCTGGGACCAAGAACAATCTGCATGGAACATAAATTAAAGAAGACCAGAGGCTCCCCAAATTGGTCCCAGCCTAGAACCTCAGCCTAGCAAGAAGGGGTAAGTTCAGGTTCCTGAGGAAGTTTTGTATAGCTATCCAGGGAAATGGGGTTGAAATGTGGCTGGAGAAAGGTGAATGAATTATAAACCATTTTAAGCATACGGTGCTATATCCTCCAAGTATAAAACTAAGTCTTCACTGCTGCTTTTGTGGGTTACCAGGTATTTAAAAGTTGACCCTCTTTCTTGGGTTACATTCAAGGGTTTCTCAAAGATTCCTTAACTGCTTGTGTTCCCTCTGAAAGCCCTGATTTTCAGCATTCTGCAAGGAGTCCCTCACTGTTGGTATCCATTTGTGCTTTTGGGCAAATCCCTTTAATATAGCTCATGGCTGGCTTTCTCTCCCTATATTTGCTCTGCCAGAAATACACAAATGTCCTTTGCCTGTACATACGCTAGTGCAGGCATTTTCTAACCAGCCTTCTGTCCTTGCCCACCATGAATACACTCTGTAAGCCACAATTCTCCACCTTAAAAGTTCAACAGTCTGAATCAGAGACCAGTTCCTCAGGTCCATCCAAACTGCAGAGGACAAATGTCAAATGCTCAGGTCAGTGACCCTCTCAAAGTTCTTTTCACAAGGTTTGAAGTGAGGAATAAAATTTATTTGATGAAAGGCAGAGACACAATCATTTGCAAAGCAGTTTTTTTGTTGTTTTTGCTTTTGTTTTGTTTCACACGGAGTTTTGCTCTGTCACCCAGGCTGGAGTGCAGTGGCGCCATCTCAGCTCACTGCAATCTCCACCTCCTGGATTCAAGCAGTTCTCCTGCCTCAGCCTCCTGAGTAGCTGGGATTACAGGCGCGTGCCTCCACACCTGGCTAATTTTTTTTTGTTTTTAGTAGAGATGGGGTTTCACCATGTTGGTCAGTCTGGTCTCAAACTCCTGGCCTCAAGTGATCCACCCACCTTGGCCTCCCAAAGTGCTGGGATTACAGGCACGAGCCACATAGCCTGGCAGCAGAACAGATTTTTTTAATGAGTGAAGAATGGCTAGGAGCAGAGGCAGGATGTTGACCCATCAGAAACTATGGTCCTGGCCGGGCATGGTAGCTCACATCTGTAATCCCAGCACTTTGAGAGGGCCCAGGTGGTTGGATCACTTGAGGCCAGGAGTTCAAGACCAGCCTGGCCAACGTAGCAAACAAAAAATTCGCTGGGTTTGGTGGTGCATGGCTGTAGTCCCAGCTGCTTGGGAGACTGAGGCAGGAGAATCACTTGAGCCTGGGAAGTGGAGGTTGCAGTGAGCCGAGATTGCCCCACTGCGCTCCAGCCTGGGTAACAGAGACTCTGTCTCAAAAAAAGAAAGAAAGAAGAAAAGAAAAGGCAGGGCAAGGACAAGGGCAGGGCAGGGCAGTGCAGGGAAGGGAAGGGAGTGGTCCTACTATTCCTATTCCTATTTTACAGATTAGTAGGTAGGGCTCCAGAGGTGAAGTTGCTAGTCCCAGGCCATTGAGTTAGCGACTAGCAAAGCTAAAATCAAACCTAGAATCTCTCTGACTCCCAAACTTAGGCTTATTATTGTTGTCAATGTGTTACATGTATTAATTATCATTTACATAACACATAAAAGTGAGCCTTTGAAGACAGGTCTGGTATAAGAGAAGCAAAACTCCTGACAGCTCACTCTGGCATTGCAGCACAAGTGGAAAGAAACAATTCTCAGTGTAGTGCCTGCAGGTGAATTAATTAAAGTTGCTAGCTTTCCTCATGGGATTGTTGCTTGTCCAGGTGTATATATTATTGTGTTTTGTTAACAGATTGTCTATAGGCAGTTTGCTTACTTTCCGTTTTTCTTACATCCCCATTATATTTCAATGTATTTGTCTCATGCCTACTTCTAAATCAAAAAAGAAAAATTTCCCCTTTATTTTAAACTCCCCAAAAAAGGAAAGATGATAATGACTTGGGAAGGGGGGTCAGAAGAGAGAAAAGAGAAATGGAAAAGTAATTCAGGGGTGTTTACTCAAATTGGATTTTTAATACAGCGTTCATGCTTACAGAGATATAAAAAATACAGACATTAAAACTCTCAAGCAGCACTGGCCAATAGTTTTATATTGCTTGCCAGATAGGTACTTTTAAATTTTCTAGTATTAAAGAAGTAAAAAGAAATAGATGAAAGTAATTTTAATGTACATTTGCTTAACCCAGTATAACCAAATATTACCATTTCAATAGGTGATCAATACCAAAAAAAGTATTAGTGAGATACTTTACTTTCTTTTTTATCTTAAGTATTCTAAATCTTCTGTGAATTTCATACCTATACCATCATTTCAGACCAGCCACATTTTACATTTCGTGTGTGCAGTAGTCACATGTAGCTAGTGGCTAACATGTTGGTCAGCTCAGCTCTGAAGGAATGTTTCAGTCCTAATGAACCTGTAACATGTGGGTTTTTAATAACGACACTGAGGAAGGAGGTGGGTTTCCAAACTAAAAGAACAAAAAGTAATGAGAGAAGTAAAACAAGAGAGGCTATGCATGGTGGCTCATGCCTGTAATCCCAGCACTTTGGGAGGTCAAGGTGGGCAGATTGCCTGAGGTTAGGAATTCAAGTCCAGCCTGGCCAACATGGTGAAACCCCGTCTCTACTAAAAATACAAAACTTAGTCAGGCATAGTGGTGCACATCTGTAATTCCAGCTACTCAGGAGGCTGAGGCAAGATAATTGCTTGAACCCGGGAGGTGGAGGTTGCAATGGGCTGCGATTGCACCACTGCATTCCAGCCTGGGTGACAGAGCAAGACTCCATTTCAAAAAAAATAAAAATAAAAATAAATAAATAAATAAAACAAGAGAAAGGTAAACAGGAAAAGTAAAGGCAACTTGGGGAAGATAGTAGATACCTAAACAGTGCTTAGTTGCTAAACAGATGGAAACTTCAGGGGGCAAAGGACACAAAAAGGAAAATCTGGGGTTTTAAAATCAGAGGATAAAATAAGAGAGTTTTAAATTACAAAGCTGAACCAATGACAAGGCTAAAGATTTAACCTCATTCACTAGCAAAATGGTGTCTGCTACATTTACAAAAAGAAGGCTGACTGGTTGGTTTCTGGAGAACAAAGGGGGCCACACAAACTTAGGTCACTGTTAATATCATGGTCACATACTCAGCTTCTCAACACCAGAATCTTATTTTGTCAGCTTACCCAGAGTGGTTCAAGCTCTACAAGGCAGACAAATGCTCAACACACTGGTTTCTCAATATGAAGAAATACCCCTTTCCAGAGACTGAAATACATATATCCTCTTATTCAGATCACCTTCTTTCTAAAGTTTGTTGTAAAACAAAGTTAGCAAGCAGAAATTTGGTGACCATGAAATTACAGCAAAGGGAATTGAATAATCTCCAACGAGCAGTCACACAGGCTGTCCCACGGTGGAACTCATCTCCCTTATGACACAAATAGGATAGATGTCACACTGTGGCCCATCGGTCCCATTGGTGGATATACAGACAGGTTATTATTGTTCAATGCCTTTATTATTTACTTCATACCAGAGGTTCTTGGTGGCCCACAAATATTGGTTCGGATTGCTTTGGGCTTGCACAGTCACTTCTGGACTTTCTAGGAAAGTCTGCCTACACTGGGTCCACCTTTTCCAAGGACATCAATCTGTTGCAGCTGAGAAGGGTCTGCCCCTTTGAGTGTGCTATGTTGTCACAGCCCCAACTGACCAGCTTCACTCAGAGGGCTGGCTAACCTGTTGAGATCCTACATCTTGAAAGAGTGAGATCCCTACTATATGGAGAACTCTGCTAAGCAAGCCTGGCTTCAGACTTTCCTGTTGGGAAAGGAGCAAGGGAGAGATTACTTTTCAGTTACACAATAATTGATTAGGTTACTATTTTTTTTTTGTTAACCAGTTAAGGATCCAGTATTTATCATCAATTAGTTTCAGATTGTAACTAACCTGTTAGGATGGGTTACATCTGATGAAAATTATAATCTGATAACTATTCATTATGAGATATTTCAGTTCTCAGAGAAGTATTTTTCTCCAAGTTCTAGGGACATCGTCTTATACTTTCTTATCTACCTGCTGCAGTCACACAGAGCAAGAAAACGTGGAAAATATATTAGATGGCAGAATCTGGATAGTAAACAAAATATCTTGACAAATTAAAATGATGAACTAAATGTAACAGGGTCAAATTTTATATAAGAATAAATTTTCCCCCTATCTACTGGATGTATCTAAGACTGTTTGGTACCTACTGTTTGCTAAATCTGAAGTTTAAATTCTAAGCAATAAAAAATAAACGCTGCCAACACTTTGCTCTCAGTAGCATTTGGGGAATAGTAGTGCACAAATCAATTACATGAATCCTTTATATAATAGTATTTTTTATTAGTATTGTTAAAACATTGCCCAACATTCTCACCACTATGCCTCTTCCCAGGGCTGTTAACAAATAGGAGAGAAAGGAAAGCACCTCTTGGCTACAGTTGTAGTATGCGGAACTGCAGAGTGAATATAAAAATTGTCTCGGAGAGGATGTTGCAAATCAAGCTGGAGAAATGTGTCAGATCAGCAAAGGAGCCTGGAGAAGTTAGGGTCTCCTGACCCCTGGAACCTCAGCCACCTGGTCCAGTTTTGCTAACAGGAAGCAGGGGCCAGCTGGGGGTGTGTGGTGATGAGCAAAATAGACATTAAGTTCAAGATGGGGCATCTTGAGTATGAAGAGACAAAGGGAGTCCTTTCTGAGCAGTAGTAAATGGAGGCTATAGAGGCTGTGACAGCTAGACTGAAACAAGATGAGAGTAGAGACTGGTTGAGTAAGGATGAGAGCAGAGAGGAAGAAGAGCTGGGAACCAAGTTGTCGTCAAGACGGATCAAGGCTTGTGTGTAGGAGGCAGGCAACTGGCTCGCCCTGCAGAATGGTGGGCTTTTTGCCCATTGCCAAGGTACATAATGAATGCGAGGACCCCCCAGTAGATGACAGCACCAACAGTGGATGGGGGGAGGTAGGGCAGAATAACTGAATGGCATAAGATCAAAGGAGAATGGTTTTAACAAGACAGTGAAATATAATGTGGGGGAGTGAAGCAGCCACTGTGGCAGACACTGCTTGTTCTCTGCCCGATATCTTTATCTTTATCCCTTTTCTTCCTTAGTAACGAAATCCTGAATTTGTTCTGGGGTACAATATGCCAGCTAAATATACCTACCTTCCTAGATTACCTTACATCTAGGGATGCCATGTGGCACACTTCTAGCCAATGAGACATAAGCTTAACTTCTCTAGGGATTCTGATAATGTTTTTCTTTCCTGATTCAGGCAACACCCTTTAACCCCTTTTCTCTTCTCACCTGGAATTTAGACATGAAGTCTAGACTACAATGTCCATATTGTGACCAAGAGGTTAGAAATATGGGGCTGGGCGTGGTGGCTCACACCTGTAATCCCAGCACTTTGGGAGACGGAGGTGGGCGGGTCACGAGGTCAGGAGATCGAGACCATCCTGGCTAACACGGTGAAACCCCGTCTCTACTAAAAATAAAAAATTAGTTCAGCGTGGTAGCAGGCACCTGTGGTCTCGGCTACTCGGGAGGCTGAGGCAGGAGAATGGCGTGAACCCGGGAGGCAGAGCGGTGAGTGGAGATAGCGCCACTGCACTCCAGCAAGGGCGACAGAGCAAGACTCCACCTGAAAAAAAAAAAAAAAGAAAAGAAAAGAAAAGAAATATGGTATGAGGAAAAGGCAAGACAACCCCAGAGATGTGAGTCCTGATTTCAACTGGCCACTGAACCAATACTAACAACCGTCTATAACCAGGTATCTGGTTATGTGAACAATGAGCCCTACTTAATGAAACCAGTGTTAGTGACTTTTCTATTGTTCTGATCTATTAGTGACTTTTCTATTGTTCTGATCTATTATATTCCTCATAGATATTAACCCACCTTGTTGAACTGACATGCAAAGGTAAGAGGGGTGCAGGAAAAGCATTGCTCCAAGGGAAGAGGCCAGCTTTCCCAAGGTAGGAGGAATGAGGTGAGAGTGTTAGAAAAGAAACTGTACAGGTATGATAGTTTGCTAGCTATGGAGAAAGGATTCAACAGGCCAGAGTGGAAGAGAATGAGAAGGAGAGAAGAGATGGAAGCCTGGGGCAGAAAGATGTACAAAGCTTCATGAGGATGATAGCTCGGAAGTGGATCAGTTGACTACAGGGGCATAGGGGTAGAGGCTACACTTTGAACCTAGACCAGCATGAACAGAAGTGAGATCCATGGAAGATTTGGTCTCCAAGTCTCTTTGAGGTCAGAAACCTTGTTATCTTCCCAGAGGGATTACCAGGTTGCACCAGTGGGACCATCATCTTTCCACATCCTTGGTTAAGAAAAAAAGGAGAGATGTCATCCCTTTTGGCTCTCTAGAGAATCCACGTGCAGGTTTAAAGCTGAATAACGAAACCTGGCAATTTCTCTGGATTCCCTTTAAATCTCTCTGGAGTCAGAAATAGAAGCAACCTGAAGGAGGCAGAGAGGAACTGAAGGCCACAGGGCCTGCTAGGGCAGGGTGAGGGAGGCATTTTGCTCTCTTTTCTGGTAATTGGCCCACAAGGGCTGTTGTCTCCCCAAGGAGGCTACTGTTCCCCTCCCTAAGTCCTTAGTCCCAAAGCAGAGTGACAGCCGTGAGCCTGCTAGATCATCCATGTTGCCATAGCAACAGGCTTGCCCTTGGAGCAGTGGGTTCATGACAAAATGATCAGCCCTCTCTTAAAGGTTGTTGCTGTGTGTTGGACCAAGAATGCAGGCCAGGTGGGTGGGTCTGAAGGCCTGGAGCCAAGAATATTCAGGGTAGGAATTTTATCCCACATGGTGAAAAACCTGAAAAGTCTGAGAATGAGTACAAGCTAAATCCAACCAGCCAAGGGCCAAAACAGAAGAAACACTATTCAATCATCAAGTCTGAGGGACATCCCCAAGATGAATTTGGTGGGGGAAGGTAGGGAGTGGAGGTGAGAGTAAGAGAAGAAGCCAGAGCAAGAGGGGCTGGAGTGTCTGTGATTGTTTTCTTAGGCTGCTGGCTACATGTTGTGTTAGCTGAGCAGCATTAATAATACTCAGGGACTCTGGGTGGACACTAGCTGACCCCAACCCTGTTAAGCCATGGATAGCTTGCTTCCAACACCCATTCTTGCTCAATGAAAACCAATTCTGATGGTGTTCTAGGACTCCATCCTCACCTCTTCTTCAGTCCTTTCTCTTGGATGAAGTTCTCAGCATCTCTCTATGGGCCCATGAAACTGCAGATACCATCCAGGATACCTGACCAGTTTCTACAACCAGACATATTCCTAGATTCTCCTGTAGTTCTTAACTAAGATCAATCCACAGCTCTCTAGGCTGGGACCTAGTGGAATATAAGCTCCATCTGGGAAGGGTCTTTGACTGAGAGTTTATCACTGTATTCCTAACACATAACACAAGCCTGTCACATAGCAGGAGTTTAATAAATATTTATTAAACGAATAATTTAACAAGAGTGCTTGACAACTTTCATATCCCTCACCTACTCCAGGTTATTGGACTCTTCTGTGGGCACCTGCCATAGTCATAGTCCTGCTTCTTCCAGGATGGACCCTCTTAGATCCAAGACCTTCTACCCACTTGTCACTGAAAGCTTCTGTGACCAGAGATTCCTCGTTATACACCTGGGTGTGCCCATGGACACCAGTGCCAGCCTGGACTAGAACAAAGGTTTCACATGTTCCTTTAGCTACTGCAGTAGTAGCTTTTTTATACCCTTCTTGGTGACAACAGCATTAGTCCCCTGACCCAGACCTTGGGTCTCAGCCTACTTCCTTCTTGTCATCCTTTACAGGCAGCTCTATGAGAGTTGTGGTGATATTGTAGATGGCCTTGAGGGTCTCCCTGCTACAACAGCCTAGGAGTAAAAAGTAGGATTATAATAATGTAATTTCACTCTGATTCACACAATTGAAAAAGTGTAAAGCTTCTCTCCTAATATGCTAATATATATATAAATATATATATATATCTGTTTTTAATTTTCTAAGAGCACTTACTGCTATTTGAAATTGCTTGTATATTTGTTATCTGGCTTTTTGTCAGTTTCTGTCATTGGAATATAAGCTTTTTGGTGTCAATAATGTCTGTTTCATTTACTACCTAAACAGTAAATGTCCAGTAACTATTAAGTGGATGAATTAATTACTCTGGATTAATCAGGGTCAGGGTAGGCCCTCTGTGTACCTATGAACCCAGATCTCTGACTGCATTGTGAAATGCTTATTTTCCTCTTCACTTGTTCCATCTTTCCTTGGGCACAGGTCCAGTCATTGCCTCTGATGTCAACACACTGCCAAGACACTTGGTGCTTCATCTTACATCTTACCTCCAGCGTCATCTTACATCTACCCATACCAGAGAACCGAGTTCTCTGACTGCATTGTGGAAGGCCCATTTTCCTCTTCACTTGCTCCATCTTTCCATGGGCACAGGTGCAGCCACTGCCTCAGGCATTCACCACACTGCCAAGGCCCTGGTGTTTCCTTTGCTATCAAAACCCTCAGTGTCATCTTCCACCCGTATCTGCCCAAACCACACTGCACCAAGGAGCCTGTTGAGCTGGACCCAAGCCTGCATTTCCAACCCTGATAACATACCAGTGTGGAGATGTCCAGCCAGCTCCCCACTGAAGAGGAGGCAATCTCTTTCCCCTACACTTTGTATTACCCACATCCCAAAACAAGGCTGCCTTGAACTTCCAGATATTTTTTTTTGTAAAAAGAACCTTTGGATCTTTGCAGTCAACTCCCTTGCTTAGGAATCTGGTATTAGCCCATCTCAATAATAAGCAGAATGCTATACCCAGGCATCGGTATTAGATTAAGCTCACATGCAGTGTGTTTTTCCCAATCTTTTATCCCCAAGGTCCCTCAAGTTCTCTTCTTAGAGTCCCTAGGAAAGCCTCTGCCACTGCCTGTTCCCACAGCATGACTTGATGTGTCTAAATTCTCCTATGGGCACAGTTAGAGCAGCGGCCAGAATGGCCATAACGCAAGGAGTCTGGAGTTTACCCTGTGGGTGACAAGGAACAAATGGAGACCTTGGATAAGGAGATTTTCTTGGAGAACCAGTTCCTTAGATATAGATATGTATTGTCGATATGTAGGATGAGACATGGGAGAAGACTCTAGGCTGCCTTTGGTCATTATAATTCACCCTCCCAAAGATCCTGACTGAACAGAATTCCACTCCTTCCCTTATTTCTGTGAGTCAATAGTTCCCTCTGAATGTTGCTGGATTTCTGCTTTCTGGGCACATGGTATGTATGATTATTATTTTTGTTTTTTAATTTTTGTTTTTTTGGAGACAGAGTCTCGCTCAGCCGCCCAGGCTGGAATGCAGTGGCGCCATCTTGGCTCACTGCAACCGCCGTCTCCCAGGTTCGAGCAATTCTCTTGCCCCAGCCTCCTGAATACCTGGGATTACAGGCGCCCGCCACCACACCCAGCTAATTTTTGTACTTTTAGTAGAAACGGGGTTTCACTATGTCATCCAGGCTGATCTCAAACTCCTGACCTCAAGTGATCCTCTGAACTCAGCCTCCCAATGTGCTGGGGTTACAGGTGTGAGCCACCGCACCTGGCCCATTATATTATTCTTTCAACTTTTCTGTAAGTTTAGAATTTTTTAACTTATAAGTTAGAAAATGAAAGGGTTTCTTGTATATTAGATAGTTTTCTGTGGGCAAAGAACTTAGAACAATGCTTGGCTTAAGCATGCAAATAAATGTTACTTGTTCTGATTATTCTAGTGCTTTACATGGAGTATCATGTTTAACCCTGACAATGGCCTCGTGAAGTTCTGATTGTAGGATGCTGTTGGTCTCTCGCATCCCTTTTACCAGGTAGGTGCACACCTCTCCAAGCTACCGTAAAGTGTTGGTTGCTAAAGGTTTACAGCTCCCTTTTCTCTGGAAAATTGCCTTCAGTCAAACAGAAGCCGCCCCAGAGATTATACCCCACACCAACCCTGGGGGACAGTCAGCAACCAATGAGTAAGGAACAAAGAGGCATAAAAAGCTAGCCCTAGTGGTGGCCTGTAATCTCAGCACTTTGGGAGGCCGAAGCGGGTGGATCACCTGAGGTCAGGAATTCAAGACCAGCCTGGCCAACATGGCGAAACCCTGTCTCTACTAAAAATACAACAATAGCTGGGTGGTGCATGCCTGTAATCCCAGCTACTTGGGAGGCTGAGGCATGAGAATCACTTGAACCCAGGAGGTGGAGGTTGCAATGAGCTGAGATCGCACCACTGCACTCCAGCCTGGCAACAGAGCGAGACTCCTTCTCAAAAAAAAAAAAAAAAAAATTAGCCAGGTGTCCAGGCATCATGGTGGCCATCTATAATCCCAGCTACTCAAGAAGCTGAGGCAGGAGAATCACTTGAGCCTGGGAGGCGGAGGTTGCAGTGAGCTGAGATCGTGCCACTGCACTCCCGCCTGGGCAACAAAGCAAGATTCTGTCAAAAAAAAAAAAAAAAAAAAAAAAAAAAGCTAGCCTTTGCCTTAATGTAGGATTCACTTTGTGGTTCAAGAGCTCCCTGAGGATCAAACTGAAGCTGGACCCAGTTGAGACCACATCTTTACTTAGCTCCCCACTTCCCTCTTCCCTTCCTGCCTTTGGACTGTGAGTCAAAAAATAAATCACATGTCCCCCAAACCTTTATCAGGTTCTGCTGCAAGGGAACCTGACCAGGAATAAACAGAGGCAAGGAAGGCTAAGAAACTTTCCCAGGAGCCTCCCCAGACCACACAGTAGTAGATTTGAACCCAGGTAGTCTGAGCTCATGGTCTTTACCACTGCTCTTCATATGTAAAGAACTTGTTATGTGCCAATGAAAGTTATGTCTCAAAAAACCTCAGCCCCAGCCTCCTTGCTCAGTTGCTGAGTATTGAAAGTCAATCAGACATGATTCTTATGCTTCTCATAGCCTGGAAACTCATGGATGAGACAAACATAGTCACCAGTGACAGCCAGTGGTTATAGTCATAAACACACACCCACACACACAAACTCACATACATACACAAACATACACACATATAAGCCTACACACACATACATATACTAACCTATACAAACACATAAACACACATGGAAACCTGTACACATATGCACATTCACACATGCATATGCACCCAAGCCACACCCTTACAATGGAATCCCCTACAGCTGCTAAAAAAGAAAGTCATAGGCTGCATGTTCTAGGAATGTATTTGTTAATGGAATAAAGAAAATAAACAATATTTTGGAAATTTTAATCATATACATATGTTTCTTTTTAAAATATCAGTGGAATTGTTTTTTGTCTGTTTCCTTCATGTTTCTATATAATAGGATGTTTAAAAACACATAAACACATAAAACCTGAGGCATATTAATATTTGTAGAGGATATTTATGTAGGTCAGTAAATAATAATGGTACATGTGTGAAGCAACCTATAGCCTGATGAAAAGAAAATAATATAGAACTGTAGATTATTTAGGGAAGTAGTGATATGAACATTAACTCTTTATTCATTTGTTCTAACATTATTAAGCTATGTTTTCTAATTGCTGAATTCCCACAGAATCTGTGTTCTAAGGCCCTCTCCTCTAACCTCTCAGAGCTGCTATGTTTTGCTTTCTGATTCTGCAACATCCGTTGATGGTCACAATGTTGGGCCCCTGAGGCCTGAACTGATGTGAAATGAACACTGAACCTGAAGTCCTAGGTTGCAATTATTGCTTTATAATTTACTGACATCGACTTTGGGCAAGTCACCTCTTTGAGCCTCATTTGTCTCATCTGTGTATAAGTGGAGGAAATAAAATCTACTTCACAAGATTTTTGTGAAAATTAAATGGGGTAACATTTGGATGGCACCTAGCCCAGCACCTGAGAAGATGGAAATAAAGGAATGAATAAATCCATAGCCAATAAACAGCAAAGGGTGTGCACTTATTGCAAGATTCCCTGATTATTAATGCAACCCAGTAACCACAAGCAGCCATGAAAAGAAATCACAGACACTCCTTCACCTAGATTGACCAGTTAACATTTTGCCACATTTATTGTATATCTGCTGTTGTTATTATTACTAAGGGCGGGGATGGTGGCAGCAGTAGTAGTAATAGAAGTAGTTTTGGTGGAAACATTTGAGAATAAGTTCCCAGACATCGATCCTTTATCCATTAGATACATTGGCATGAGTTTCCTAATAGCAAAGACATTCTTTTACATATCCACAGTAAAATAATCAAATTCAAAATTTAACAGTGATCTACAGTTTATATTCAAATTTTCTTTCTTTCTTCTCTCTCTCTCTCTCATTCTCTCTCTCTCTGCCTCCCTCTTTTCTTTTGTTTTTTGAGAGGAAGTCTCATGCTGTCGCCCAGGCTGGAGTGCAATGACATGATCTCAGCTAACTGCAACCTCTACCTCCCAGGTTCAAGCAATTCTCCAGCCTCAGCCTCCCAAGTAGCTGGGATTACAGGCACCTGCCACCACGCCCAGCTAATTTTTTATATTTTTAGTAGAGACGGGGTTTCATCATGTTGGTCAGGCTGGTCTTGAACCCCTGACCTCAGGTGTTCCACCTGCCTCAACCTCCCAAAGTGCTGAGATTACAGGCATGAGCCACCACGCCCAGCCTATATTCAAATTTTCAAATTGTCCCAATGTTGTCCTTTATAGCTTTTTTTTTTTTTAATCCAGGATCACATATAGTTGTTGTTTGTATTCTTTTCCTTTTTTGTCCTATATGAGAAATCTTTGTCTATTCAATATCACAAAGGTTTTCTTCTGTTTTCTGTTAGAAGTTTTATAGACCAGGTGTGGTGGCTCATGCCTGTTATCTCAGCACTATGGGAGACCAAACTGGGAGAATTGCTTGAGCCCATGCATTCAAGACCAGCCTGGGCAACATAGCGAGACTCTGTCTCTACAAGAAAAATAAAAATTAGCCGGCCATGGTGGCACGTCTGTGGTAGCAGCTACTTGGGAGGCTGAGGTGAGAAGATGGCTTGAGCCCCGGGTTTGGAGCTGCAGTGTAGCTGCAGTGAGCAATGATGGTGCCTCTGCACTCCAGCCTGGGTGACACAATGAGACCTCATCTCAAAAAAAAAAAAAAAAAAAAAAAAAAAAAAAAAAGTTTTATAGTTTTAGCGTGTATTTTTAAGTCTATAAATAGATATTTAACTTAATAGACTAAAATCTATTAATATCATTGTTTATTTGATGCTCATATTTTCCCAGTTTTCCCAGTAGAAGCCCCTTCAAGGGCAGTTTCCATAGTCTTTTGACAGATTCTCTTAATTTTTTGAACACTTTCTTATTTTCTGGCACATGATGTTTCAGGCTCATCTTGTACTTTAACTGCTCCAGCCCTGGAATCAGCATTTTTCCAAGAAGCCCTCACTCCTTTTAGTGTGAGTGGTATTTAAAAACCAAGATCTGGTTACTAGTTGCTCATTGCTATTGCGTATTACTGCTTCTAGATTCTTTTAGAAGACAGAGCTAGGAAATATCTGTCTATCTGTCTGTCTGTGTAGAGTATTCCAATTCCAGTGCAACAAGTTAGATTCTTTTTTGTCTTCACTCATTTTGTATTTGTATCTGCCTTCTCCCACAGTGAGAACCCTGGCTCCCAACGCATTATGTATGTACCTGTTTGCTTAGTTCTACAATACACAAAATAGTTTTAGAATTGCTGTAACTATGGTCTACAAAAAACCTAGTAAACAAAGTTTAAGTGTTTTTATTACTTTTTTTGTTTGTTTTTTGACTGAAGATAGTTAGCCAAAGTATCGTATTCAAATGTTACTTGAATTATTTTATTTTCCATGTAGATGTGCTATTCATTTGAAATATAGTAATTGGTTTCTGTTTGCATTCAATTTGCATTTTTTTCTCATACTTGTTTTTATTTAATATTATTTTTGAATTTATAGAGCATTAATATGGTTTTAAAATAAAAACTATATAAAATATATACTCATAGAAGTATCAATTCCTCTTCTCTTCCTTTCATTCTATTCTTATCCACCATCTACGGATAATAATATATTAATTTCTAGTACATATTTCCTATGGTTTATTTATTTATTCATTTTATTTATTTATTTATTTATTTATTTATTTATTTATTTGAAATGGAGTCTCACTCTGTCACCCAGGCTGAAGTGCAGTGGCACGGTCTCTGCTCACTGCAACCTCGCCTCCCGGGTTCCAGTAATTCTTCTGCCTCAGCCTCCTGAGTAGCTGGGATTACAGGTGTGTGCTACCACACCTGGCTAATTTTTGTGTTTTTAGTAGAGATGGGGTTTCACCATTTTGGTCAGGCTGGTCTCAAACTCCTGACCTCATGATCCACCTGCCTCAGCCTCCCAAAGTGCTGGGATTACAGGCGTGAGCCACCATGCCTGCTCAGCCATTCCTATGTTTTTTGGTTTTTTGTTTGTTTTTCTTTAAGAAATAAGCTTTCTTACTCATATGGCATACCCTATATATTCTTTTGTATTTTTTTTTTTTTACTTGATCACGTACCCTGAAAATCACCCCGTATCAGTTCATAGAGATCTCCTAATTCATTTCCCTAGCTGCAGAGCACTCTATTGTGTTGATATCATAGTTTATTAAACCAATCTCCATGCCAGGGATTTTAGGTTGTTTATATACCTTTTCAATTGCAAGTAATGCTGTGTAGGTATTTTTGTATTGTTAGAGGTAGTATCAGTCTGGACACAGAGACCATGCAGTAATTAAAATAGGAGAGATTTAATATTAAGTTATTAAGCTATGATACAATAATATAAAGATGTAAAGAGAACTCTAAAGTTGGGCTGGCAAACTTCTTTATAATGGAACAGATAGTGAATATATTAGGCTTTCTTTTTTTTTTTTTTTTTTTTGAGACGGAGTCTCGCTCTGTTGCCCAGGCTGGAGTGCAGTGGCTGGATCTCAGCTCACTGCAAGCTCTGCCTCCCGGGTTCCCGCCATTCTCCTGCCTCAGCCTCCCAAGTAACTGGGACTACAGGCGCCCACCACCTCGCCCGGCTAGTTTTTTTTTTTGTAGTTTTAGTAGAGACGGGGTTTCACTGTGTTCGCCAGGATGGTCTCGATCTCCTGACCTCGTGATCCACCCGTCTCGGCCTCCCAAAGTGCTGGGATTACAGGCTTGAGCCACCGCGCCTGGCCTATATTAGGCTTTCTAGGCCATACTTTCTCTGTCATAACCATTCAATGCTGTATAGACAACACATAAATAAATGGACCTGGCTGCATTTCAATAACATTTTATTTACAAAACAGGTAGGGAGGTGGATTTGGCCAGAAAACTGTGGGGTTTGAACACAGTTTGCCAACCCCTGTTCTAAAGAATGCCCTAGGGTCAGCCAGGCACAGTGGCTAACACATGTAATCCCAGCACTTTGGGAGGCTGAGGCAGTCGGATCACCTGAGGTCAGGAGTTTGAGACCAGCCTGGCCAACATGGTGAAACCCCATCTCTACTAAAAATACAAAAATTCACCGGGTGTGGTGGCGGGCACCTGTTATCCCAGCTACTTGGGGGGCTGAGGCAGGAGAATCACTTGAACCCAGGAGGCGGACGTTGTAGTGAGCTGAGATTGTGCCACTGCACTCCAGCCTGGGCAATAGAGCCAGACTCCATCTTAAAAAAAAAAAAAAAAAAAAAAAGAAGGGCCTAGGGAGAGTGCCAAAGGCAGCACAGAGCTGGAAAGGAAACCCCCACCTTCCTAATGAGGTTAAAACCTAGTTGAAGAAGGTGTGGTTGCAGCCTACTAGATAGCCCAGCATTTGCTGGGTTCTCTGGTCCAAAGTTTGCCATAGCAGGAAACAACCTCAGGCACACAGGTACACAGAGATGGTCAGGGACCCACATGGAGCCACTTAGTGTACCCACCAGGAGGCCCACAGCAAGCTGGTCATTAGGCCTAGGCAGGGAATTGGAGGTTGCTAAGGGACCAAGCACTCAGGTACCACCTGATTCCACCATTGTCCTTCTACTGCCTCCACTCCCACCCCAGCCATTGCCCCACTGACAGGCTGTGCAGTAGGGGAAGTAAAAGCAAAATGCAGCTTACCAGAACTAGAAATTGCCCCCATTTCTCCTGCAATGTCCCTCCAGTGCCCTCTACTGACAAAGGTTAATGAACATCGTGCTCTCTGTTGAGGAGAAATGCTTAAAGAGTCCAGTTCATTACCCCAGAGCATGTACTGAAGGGTAAATTTGAAGCTGAAGTCTCCTAGGGTAAATTCTTAAAAGTTGAATTTGTGAATCAAAGGGTAAAAAAATACTTTGCTAGTTTTTGATGAATTTCTTTCAGTGCGGTTGTATCGTTCTGCATTGCCACCAAAATGTATGAGAATACTATGTGTTATTTTACAACTTCATCAATGGCATTGCCAAACTTTTTACTTTCTGTCACTATGATTGTTATGAAATCTTATCTCATTGTAGTTTTTTGTTTGGTTTGGTTTTTTTAGATGGAGCCTCGTTCTGTTGCCAGGCTGGAGTGCAGTGGCGCAATCTCTGCTCACAGCAACTTCCGCCCCCGGGTTCAAGCAATTCTCCTGCTTCAGCCCCAACTGGTAGCTGGGATTACAGGCACGCACCACCACACCTGGCTAATTTTTGTATTTTTAGTAGAGATGGGGTTTCGCCATGTTGTCCAGGCTGATCTTGAACTGCTGACCTCAGATGATCCACCCGCATCAGCTTCCCAAAGTGCTGAGATTACAGGTGTGAGCCACCCAGGCTGGCCTCATTGTAGTTTTAATTTACATTTCTTTTACTATTTGTAAAGTTGAACATCTTTTCATATGCTAAGAGTCTCCTCTTGTGATAAACTGTTCGTATCTTTCATCCACCTCCTCACAGGGTTAGGAAATAAGTTCTTAAACTAGCTTAAAGCAGGAAAAAAATCAGGTGAGCTACAACTGCAAATTACTTATGAAGGAATAGTTTTGTAGAACTCTTGTTGTTTTTCCTAAGTTAGACACCAAAGTTGAATATAAGTTCAGTTTATTTCAATATTTACTGAAACCTTCCTGTGGGCCAGGCACCAAAGCTGCAGAGGAAGACACAATCCTTGCTATTAATGAGCTTAGTGTGAAAACAGACATACAAAATCACTTGGGAAATAGTAGAACATAGTGATTAAAATCTGAATTAGGGTATGTATGGACTTGGGTCCAAATTCTGACATTGCCATTTGAACAACTAGCTGTGTAATATTGGATGCGTCATTTCTATCTTTGTGCTTCAGTTTCTTAAGGCAGAGATAATAATATATATCATAGAAATATTATAAGAACTACATGAGATAGTATATGAAAACAACTGGGCCGGGCGCGGTGGCTCAAGCCTGTAATCTCAGCACTTTGGGAGGCTGAGACGGGTGGATCACGAGGTCAGCAGATTGAGACCATCCTGGCTAACATGGTGAAACCCCGTCTCTACTAAAAAAAATACAAAAAACTAGCCGGGCGAGGTGGCGGGCGCCTGTAGTCCCAGCTACTCGGGAGGCTGAGGCAGGAGAATGGCGTAAACCTGGGAGGCGGAGCTTGCAGTGAGCTGAGATCGGGCCACTGCACTCCAGCCTGGGCGACAGAGCGACACTCCATCTCAAAAAAAAAAAAAAAAAGAAAACAACTGCATGCTGCTTGGTATATAGTAAACATATGACAAATGTTAGCTAATAATAATAAATTAAAATGAAATATTGAGTAGAGACAAAATGATAGAGGAATTTACAGCACACCATGATTGCATATATAAGCTTATTTCATTTTAGCTGAATTTAAATATATTATAACTAAGCCATGAAAAATGTTTAAACCATATGCAATTGTTCAGTTTAATAGGAGAATCTATCAGAGTTTTTCATATAATTTTCTTAGATATTGATAAAAGTAAATACTTAACAGAAAAATCACAAATACTGAAACAACTAATCTGACATTCTGAATTGTTAATTATATAAATAAAGTGTTAGTAAAAAATACAAGACTATAGAATTTACATATTATTGTCATCCTTATTGACAGTTTTAAGGAACTCAAAGATATACTTCAAGCAGGGAATTACAGTTCAATTGATTGATTCATTTACTAATTTTCTTTCAGTCTCTCTTTATTACCTAATATATACTTAGAAACAAAAGTTGAATTCAAGGGTTACATTTAATGTAAAATATAAAATATCAAATGTTTAAATATATTTAATAACAATGCTCAACTCACTATGATACAATGTATTCTAACTTTTCTACTTCAACAGTCAGCAGAAATTTTCTAGGAACCATAATCTTGAATATTCCAAATGTACAGCTATGTGCACAGCCATTAGAAAAAACAATTGTTTTATTTTACCTAGTTACAAATACTCCAGATATACCTTTGAGGGAAATTAACAAAACACAGAAAAGCAAAAATGAATAAAAGTCACATATAATCCTATCACTTGGAGATAAACTGTATTTGGGTTGTACCATAGTAAAACAAGTATTTATTGACTTCCCATTCTATGAAGGTGTATTAGTCCATTTTCACACTGCTATAAAGATACTACCTGAGATTGGGTAATTTATAAAGAAAATAAATTTAACTGACTCACAGTTCTGCATGGCTGGGGGGGCCTCAGGAAACTTAAAATCGGGCAGAATGGGAAACAGGCACTTCTTACATGGTGGCAGGCGAGAGAGAGAGAGAGAGAGGAGGGGGAGAGAGGGGAGGAGAGAGAGAGAGAAAACTGTTAAACACTTATGAAAGGATCAAATCTTACGAGAACTCACTATCACAAGAACATCATTGAGGAACTACCCTCATGATCCAATCACCTCCCACCAGGTCCTGCCCTTGACACGTGAGGATTATGGGAATAACAACTGAGATGAGGAGATTTGGGTGAGGACACTAATCAAACCTTATTAGCAGGTCCAGGTTTTGGGGGTTTTTTTGTTTTTTTTTTTTTTTTGAGATGGCGTCTTGCTCCGTCACCCAGGCTGGAGTGCAATGGCACGATCTCGGCTCACTGCAATCTCCACCTCCTGGGTTCAAGTGATTCTCCTGTCTCAGCCTCCCAAGTAGCTGGGATTACAGGTGTGCACCACCATCCCTGGCTAATTTTTTGTATTTTTAGTGGAGACAGGGTTTCACCATGTTGGCCAGGCTAGTCTTGAACTCCTGACCTTAGATGATCCACCCATCTCAGCCTCCCAAAGTGCTGGGATTACAGGTGTGAGCCACCATGCCCTGCCAGCAGGTCTAGTGTTAAACTCTGGAAATGCTTGGGCCACAGGGAGGTGGGAAGCAACTCTGTACTATTAGACTGTTCCCTCCTGAACAATTGATGGCCCCTGCTCTCTGGGCTGGAGACTTGGTCTGTAAAATCTGCTCTAGAGTGTCAAGCTACATTCCACATAAAATAGTTGTGTGTGTGATGATGTTCTGGGGACCCAGATGGCCATGCACAGCACTATGTAGTAACACAGACTCTAAATTCTAAAAACACACATGCAATGATAACTTTTTCCAGTGGTTGTCATCTTTGATTGGGTAAGGAAAGCTAGTGCTCGTTGAAATTTTGACAGAACTTAAAGCCCTGCTTGGTTTTAAAGAAACTTGATGTCCAGAACCGAACTCGTAAGACACAAATTATCAGGTGATTATTCTTGTGTAAAAAGTGGTCTTCTTTACTAAAGCATTTCCTGCTATCACTTTTTAATTCTACTACATTAACTGAACAGGGGCTACTGTGAGTTATTTTCAGTTGAGTTCCACAAATATACTGAAATTTTCTATTTAATTTACCAGAAATTTATTTAAAGTATAAATTTTCAAGAGCATACTAACTGTATACACCTCTAAATATCTCAAAATTTGACTCTTGCTTGGAACTGTGGAGGAAACCAGCTCCATGATTTAGCCGTACATTGTTTCTATTAACATTAGTTCCATTAGAATGCAACTCAATAGATGGGGTTTCCAAACTTTGCTAAAATTACATTGGTTTGCAGAATAGCTATAGTTGTGTTAAGATTCATATCTTCCATAACAGCTTCTAATATTAAACTTTAAAGATCTTAAATTGATTTAGGTATGTTATTGGGTTCTCAGATAGGTCTTTCTTGTCATCTTTTCTCCTGTGGTCCCCTGTCATTATTGGTATCAAAACCATCTCATTGACTGACTTCTTCAAATGTCAGAATAAAAGAAAATATGAGTCCAAAATGTGCCTGTCACCTTGCAGGCTCATTCTCTGAGAAATATTTTTTGGTGTATATTTAATTAAATAAAAGGCATAGTGCTCAGCAATTGCCATTTTGACATATTCTATTTAAGGATTGATTGCATTTTCTAATATTTGTGAATGATATTAATATTCAAAAAAGAATCACAAGGGACCATCTGGAGTTGAACAGAAAGCAAGTGTTCAATAAATGACTCTCAGAAAGACTGCCCAACAGTTTTATATGTTGCTGGTGAGAATGTAAATTGGTAGAACCTTTCTGGAAAGCAATTTCGCAATCTATGATTTGATTTATTAATTCCATCTGGGAATTTATCATAAGGAAATAATAAAAGATGCAAAGATATTTGTGCAGAGATGCTGATCATGTTAATTGGTAAAATGGTGAACATTAGAAAAAACTTAAAACCCCTCCATATGGGATTGGTTAAATAAATATATCACCTCCTTTTGATGGTGTGGCTGAGACTGCTTGCTGGTTGCTCAATCTCCATTCTCCTCTTCTTTGTTGTTAACAAGACTCTATATTATTGGAGCCAGCAACTTGCTTATTAACAATACCGTATTTCACAGCTTTCCTCTCAGACAAAGATGACCAATGAGATAAGAGCAGAAGTCCTTGGGTGGGACTTCCAATTGCCTGGATCCAGCTGCCTTGATCACTGATATGATGGCTGAAACTCCAGAAGTCATTTGGGGACCATGAGAGAAAAGCCAGGAGAATTGTAGTGGCTGCAATTCTGACATTCTTGAACCACTGTAACAAAGCCAACAACTGCCTCCTTCCAGATGTCTCATTATATGAGAAAAAAAAAATAAACCATTATATGCTTATGCTAGTCAAACTCTGTTAATAGCAGCCAAACACAAGTCCTAACTGACACAGATGAAACATTTTGCAACCATTTAAAATTATCTTTCTGAAAAAATAGAGTATAATATTAAATGAGAAGAATATAAAACTCTGTATGTGGTATGTCTATTTTGTTATTAAATTAGACATATACATTATATATGAATGAATACGGCTATGTAATACATTAAAATGTTGATAGTGCCTGTCTCAGGATTATGTTTTTTTGTTTTGTTTTGTTTTTCATTTTTTTTTTTGAGATGGAGTCTTGTTCTGTTGCCCAAGCTGGAGTGCAGTGATGTGATCTCAATTAACTGCAAGCTCTGCCTCCTGGGTTCACACCATTCTGCCTCAGCCTCCTGAGTAGCAGGGACTTCAGGCGCCCGCCACCACACCCAGCTAATTTTTTGTATTTTTAGTAGAGACGGGGTTTCATCATATTAGCCAGGATGGTCTCCATTTCCTGACCTTGTGATCTCCCTCCTCGGCCTCCCAAAGTGCTGGGATTATAGGCGTGAGCCACTGCGCTGGGCCAGGATTATGGGTTATTTATTACAATGATGATTTATGCTTTTTTATGTTTTTAAATTTTTCAACATTGAGAATTTTTTAAAAATGTTTTTGAGATTGCCCAATATGTACACATGACTGGTGGGAGGGTAAATTGGTTACATCTACACATTTTGTAGGGCAATTGGTCAACATAGATTAAAAGTTTTTATAGTTTTTGTAACTTTAGCTTTCTATTTTCACTCTGAGGTGTCTATCTTGGTAAAATGAGACCCAAACAAAGAATTATGCACAGTGATGTTTACTATAACATTACGTATGATACCAAAAAAATGAAAACAAATTCAATGTCCAACATTAGGAAAGTAGTTAAATAAATTATGATATATCCATCTTATTTTACAAATACATAGAAGTTCCAGTTAAAGCAAGAGAGAGAACAGTTTGGAACTAGGTTTAGAGTTATTTACATATTTTCAAATCCCCCCACTCACTGAGGCAACAAAGGGCATAAGTGGAAGGGAGGGGTAGAAGACATTTCTACCCTCAGCTGGAATTAGATTTCTGTCTGAATTTCTGTCTGAATTTCTGTCTGAATCCACGGCAGGAAAACAGCTTTGTTGAGAAAGAATAATTTTCTTTTCTTTTTTTTTTTTTTTTTTGAGACAAAGTTTTGCTCTGTTGCTCAGGCTAGAGTGCAGTGGCTTGATCTCGGCTTAATGCAACCTCTGCCTTCTGGGTTCAAGCGATTCTCCTGCCTCAGCCTCCTGAGTAGCTGGGACTATAGGCGTTCACCACTATGCCCAACTAATTTTTGTATTTTTAGTAGAGACGAGGTTTTGCCACATTGGCCAGGTTGGTTTCTAACTCCTGAGCTCAGGTGATCTGCCTGCCTTGGCATCCCAAAGTGCTGGGATTATAGGCAGGAGCCATCGGGCCCTGCTGATAGAAGAGTTTTCTAAACTGTGTTAATAGGTTAAGGGCCAATCCTAGCAGAGTCAGTTCTTCAAGTTCTTTCTCTCTGCCATGGAAATGAGACCTCGAGATTGCCTGTCTAGGTAAAAGGAAGATACGGTGTTCTGGGTAGGGAATCTTGGAGTTCACCCCTTCCTGCTCAGAGGAAGCAGCAGCTGCCTTTGGGCTCCACATCATGGGCCCTTGGCTTGCTTATGGTGCTGTGGAGCCTAAGTAGAGGCTGCCATTCGTGATGATAGTCCGTAGCAGGGCCCACCTTTCATCTCTCCATTTCTCTGCAGCCACACTGGGGAGTGGGTTGGATACCTCAACCAATGGAAAATGAGAGTCAGTGAATAAACCTCCCAGCCTCCCATCCTTTGGAAGCACCATTCTGAGGTGTATTCTACCCAACATCCCCAGAAGTTCCCCAGTAGGATTGAACCCCAATTGCCCAATGGCAACTAGTGCAACAACACACTTTGTTTTAGCTTTTCCTTCTTTCCCATTTCTTCCCTGTTCTCACTTCTGCACTTTTGTTTCCTGGAATCACCTTCCAAGTAAACAACCAGCATCCCGATCCTTACCTCCGGCTCTGCTTTCAGAGAAAACCGACCAAGACAAATGGAGTGTGGGAAAACAGAAAAGGCAGAGAGGTATGGACTCTCTTTTGCCCCAGTTTGGAAGCTCAGAAACATTGAGAAATAACTCATTTCACCTGGTATATTTGACCAACATTTTTTAATTTAAAAAATGAATAAAAAAGAATATAGCAGAGTGCATATCATGTAGAAAGGGGAAGTACTGTCTCATGAAACTTCTGTTTCAGCAATGTGTATGTGTCAGTTTGTGTGTACAGCATCACAGTGTATGATGTATTTCTTCCTGTGGATTGCGGTATAAAAGCTGGAAGGCCTTTTTTGGTATCAAGAGGATACTAGGCTGGGTGTGGTGGCTCACACCTGTAATCCCAGCACTTTGAGAGGCTGAGGCAGGTGGATCACCTGAGGTCAGGAGTTCGAGACCAGCCTGGCCAACATGGTAAAACCCCATTTCTACTAAAAATACAAAAATTAGCCAGGCATGGTGGTGCACGCCTGTCATCCCAGCTACTCGGCAGGCTGAGGCAGGAGAATCATTTGAAACCAGGAGGCGGAGATTGCAGTGAGCAGAGATCATGCCACTATACTCCAGCCTGGGTGACAGAGCAGACTCTGTCTCAAAAAGAAAAAAAAAAGGCCAGCCGTGGTGGCTCATGCCTGTAATTCCAGAATGTTGGGAGGCTGAGGCGAGTAGATCACCTGAGGCAGTAGTTCGAGACCAGCCTGGCCAACATGGTGAAACCCCGTCTCTACTAAAAATACAAAAATTAGCCAGGTGTGGTGGTGGAGGTTGCAGTGAGCCGAGATCATGACACTGCACTCCAGCCTGGGGACAGAGCAAGACTCCGTCTCAAAAAAAAAATTTAAAAAAAAAAAATAAGAGGATACTTCATGGGTACAAGGAATCTCTGTTGTGCTCCAACAAAATAACCTAAATATTTAAAAGAAAATTTTAATGACATGGGAAACTACTTGTGAACCATTACCAAGATTGGGACTTGAAGTAATTGGTAACAATTTAAAAATATTGAATACAGTATAACTTCAACTATGTGAGAAAAAAACTGAAGTAAAAAACCAGAATCATTCACTCATTTCGAGCTTTATCCAATAGGTAGATTCCAAAAACACCATACACAATTTAAAGGTACCTAAATTAAAACAGGTGTTCCCACATGAAATCAGGCAAAAGCAGGAGACACATTTTTAAAGGTCACAATGAAGCTATTTTTTTTCTGGCTTTTCAAATTAATATGAACAATAATTAATGATTCGGCTTGGGGGAAAGGTGAGCCAAAAAAATCATGTTCATTCACGAAGCAAACAAACAAAAGGAGACTGCTGATACCTAGTGAACCACAGACAACAGCGAGCCTATCAACAGCTGTGTTACTCTGTCTTTCCTAGGAGAAGAATTCTTCCTTTAGAAGGCGGCCATGTGCATTATCAGCACTAAAATCTTGGTCACCCAGAAAGTATTGTTCTGAGGGTGTTCGCACTGAGCATGCCCTGGTAAGTGCTTTGACTGACAACCTCCCGGTGGACTCCAAGGTTGAGAGGCTTCTATTACTCACAAAGCCAGAGGCCTGCCTGAGCTACTGACATTTTCCAGTCATTGCCGCATTTCACAATCTCCATAAGGAGCAGGACTCTGCAGCTCTTGTTCCACAGTGCCTGGAACTGTGTTTTCTATGCAGAAAAAAAACATTTGTTGGATGAAAGAGGGAAAGTGAAGGGAGCACCTGTTCACAGATCCTAATCTTAGAAACATTCACGGCCCCAGGGAGGAAGAGGAGGCTGAGTAATGGTCCTGCTTCATGTGGCTGCAACAGCTGTATACCTTCCAGCATTGGCTGCGGCCTCCTGGGCACTTCAGACATGGCAGTTTCCATTCTGCTGCCATTTAAAAGACAATTGTGTGTGTCTGCTTTGAAAAAGGTGTGATGTTTTCACTGCTTTATTGAAAAAGCATGTAAGTTAATTGTTAATATGTTGAGTGGAAGGCATATATAACAAAATATTAATCATGTTTTCTTGTAGATAATGGGGTTATAGGAGGCAGCAAAATTACTAGGAATTTTACCTCCTGTTTTGGGCCAAGCCTTGAACCAATTTTCTATATGCTAGAACTATATTTTATTCTTGCATTAACCAGTGAGACAGGTACCATTATCCTTATGTCATAGAGGAGGAACATGTTTAATATTATTAATAGTGAATAGTTATTGAGCAAAAAAGATGAGCCAAAAATAATGCTGAAAGCTTTACTTACTTCTCACAACAACCCTATGAAAAAAGTACATTTATCTTCCCGTTTTACAGATAGGGAGAAGTAAGGCTTTAGAGAGGCGACTTGAGAGGAAAGAGTGAACAGAGCAGGTCTGGTGGTTTACTCCTTGCTCTCTCCAAAGGAACCATGATTGGCCCTTGGTCAACCCTTAGGAATGTGGCCCTGAGAGAGTTCTTCATGTTATAATTGATAATTTTGCTTTATACATCTGATCAATGGACCATGTCTTACTTGCTTGTCAAGTTGCCTTGCACTAACGTCAAGGTCGTTGATGTGCACCTGGTTTCATTGTTGGGTCCTGGATTTTGGTTGCCATGGTAGATTGTGTAGCAGGATGTTCCTATGCTAACAGCCTCTGTAGAAAGACCTTGGACTCTGAGACTCAAAGAGTCTTCCCTGGGCAGAGACATTTCACCCATGTCTCTGAATTTCCCTGCCAGAGAGATCACTCTTATGCAGCCTTGGATGAAAAATAACTGTGGAAGCCTGTGCCTGACCTCTCCGGACTCTAAAGATGCTTTTGCTGATGCTTTTTCCTGATGCTTTTGCTCTGTATCCTTTGCTACAGAAAATCCTAGTACAAACTGCTGCTGAGTCTTGTGAATTCTTCACTGAATGAAACACTATCCAAGACCATGCAACTATAAGGTGGTAGAAATAGAATTCAGGGGCAGGCAGCCTAGCTTCTAGCCTGTTCTCCTAATTATCTACTACCATCTAACTAGCACACAATAGATACTGTACTCAAAATTAGTGCTTGTAACATTATTATTTCTTCACTTCTTTTACTTTCTAAATCTTTGATGAGCATGCAATATTTGATAATCAAAGGGATAAAAAATTTGAAAATATCCATGGTTAAGAGAGAGAAACAAGAGAGGATCCAGAAAAAGAAACAGACTAAAAGAAGGTACATTGGAGTGGTACAATGTAATGAAGTGAAGGAGCAAGTTTAAAGATAAGACAGTTTTATAGGATAAAACTTCCCAATATTTGGGTAGGCAATGATTTATTAGATAAGACACATACAGTATGAATCATAAGATGAAAAACTGGTAAACTTGACCTCATCAGCATTAAAATTTCTGCTCTGTTAAGACAGTGCGAAGAAACTAAAATGGCAACTCACATATTGAAAAACATGTGTAATAAATATATCTGATGAAAGACTGATATCCAGTGTACATAAAGAATCTTCGCAACTTAATAAAATATTAGAAATGAGCAAAATATTTGAACAGATATTTTATAAAAGAAGATATAGAAATAGAAAATAAACACAAAAAAGATTCTCAATATGATTAATGATTAGGAAAATATGAATTAAAACCACAATGAGATATGACTACACACCTGCCAGATGGCTATTAAAGACTGACAATGTGGAGCAACTGGAACTCTTATACATTTCTGTTACAAATTCAATCAGCTTGGAAAAACAGTTTGCAGTTTCTTAAACATACATAAACTGTATAGTGTAGTGCTCCCACTCCTATTTACCCAAGAGAAGTGAAAACATATGTCTGCTCAAATATTTATGTATTAATGTTCATGGCTGGGCGCAGTGACTCATGCCTGTAATTCCAGCATTTTGGGAGGTCGAGGCAGGTGGATCAAGAGTTCTAGACCAGTTTGGGCAACATAGTGAAATCCCATCTCTACAAAAATTACAAAAATTAGACAGGCATGGTGGCATGCGCTTCTAATCCCAGCTACTCGGGGGACTGAGGTGGGAGGATCACTTGAGCCCGGGTGGTTGAGGCTGCGGTGAGGCGAGATCCCACCTCTGCACTCCAGCCTGGGTGACAGAGTCAACAACAATAAAGTGTTCATAGCAGCTTTGTTCATAATAGCTCAAACCTGAAAACCACCCAAATATGTGTTAGCAGGTGAATGGATAAGGAAATTATGATTGATTAATTCAATGGAATACTACTCAGCAATAAAAGAGAACAAAGTTGATATGTACAACAACATAGATGAATCTTAAGAACATTCTGCTGAGCAAAAGAAGTCAGACACAAAAGAATGCCTATTGTATGATTTTACTTATACGCAATTCCTTCAATTGCCTTGGGCTGGAGGAGGAGAGGATTGACTGCAAAGGGCCATGAGGTGAACTTTTGGGGTGATGGAAATGTTCTATTATCTTAATTGTGGTGGCGGTTACATGGGCACATACATTTGTCAAAACTTATCCAAGTATATGCTTAAAATGAATGAGTTTTTTTTTATGTATCATACCTTAATGTTGTAGATTAAAAAATAATAATAATAAAGGGCTGGGTGGGGTGGCTCACGTCTGTAATCCCAACACTTTGGGAGGCCAAGGCAGACAGATCACCTGAGGTCAGGAGTTCAAGACCAGCCTGGCCAACATGGTGAAACCTCATCTCTATTAAAAATACAAAAATTATCTGGGTATGGTGGTGCATCCCTGTAATCCCAGTTACTCAGGAGACTGAGACATGAGAATCACTTGAACCTGGGAGGCGGAGGTCGCAGTGAGCCGAGACGGAGACACTGCACTCCAGCCTGGGTGACAGAGCCGCACTCCGTCTCAAAAAAAAAAAAAAAAAAAAAAAAAAAAAAAAAAAAAAAAAAAAAAAAGGCAGTTGTATTGAAAGAGGAATTGTCAATTTTCTCAAATGTTGCAGAAAGTCAAGGAGAAGGTAACTGGAAAAAGGCCATTGGATCTATCAGTCGAGGGTGACTAGGAGTTTCAAGATTATAAAACTAATAGACTTGGTATTCAGAAATCAGATTGTTGGGATGTAAGAATGGAATATTTGGCAGTTAGAACAATTTGGGCTGCTTTTGATCAATGGAACACCAGATACTGGCTCACACAGGCATATGCTAACCATATAGCAATAACTCTCAACCTGTAGAAATCCAAAACCCAGAAATCTAATGAAGCAATCAACTGTATTGCTTATTAAAGATATTTTGTAACCTCAAGTAGAGGAATGTAAAGATTCCCTTCATCACTAGAAGTTTTTCTTTTTAAGGCAAACATTAATTGTATTTTTTAAGCCTTCTTAAGATTCTCCTACCAATTCTCAGCAGAAGGCCTCTCTTCCTACTAACCTGAGAAGGCTCCCTCTCACATTGGCATAAGATACCTCATCTAGGTTCTTCATCATCCACAGTCCCCCTCCTCCACACCAGGAAGATGGATCCTGCTCTGCTTACAGGTTCTCTCCCCTACTTCACTATGAATTCTACCAGCACCAGCGCTGAAAGGCGTATTTGTCAGTATCTACAGTTATCCACTTACCACTGACTCCTTCCCTTTCCCTTTACCAGGCACTCCAACTCCAAAGGCTGTTCTCTAACCTCTTTTCAATGCCAAAGCCGTGAAACTTCTCAAGCAAGTCAAACCCTTAGGTCATGATTTCTTGAACATATTTTCCCACAACTGGCTTCCTCCCCTGCCCCAAGAACTTCCCTCATGCCAAATCCAGTAGATTCTGTAGACACACTCTCCCTGAGCTTTCTATGACATTTGACATGGAATGTCCCTTTTTGGCTTCTGAGAAACTTTTCTTCCCATTTCCATGCTAGAGTTCTGCCTCCCCTTTCTTTTCTTCAATTGAATCTTCCAGCCAATCAGTCGGGATATTCCCTTAAACATTTCCTCTACCCGCCCCTCTCTCAGTGCAACACTTCTCCAACGCTAAGGTATGTATGACTTGCCTGGGAATCCTGTTAAAAAGCAGATGTGGATTCAATAGGTCTGGAGTGGTGTCTGAGATCTTGCACTCCTAACAAGCTCCTGCAGGAGACCCATGCTGCCAGTCTAGGGACAGGCCAAGTAGCAAAGTCTCAGAGAACAGAGCCTATATCCAGATTCGAACACTTTCAAGTTCACCAACTCCAGAAGTGATGAGTCCAACATGAAACGCTCAGAAGTCACAGTCTAAGTCCACAGAGATGAGCATTTAGTGAGGATTACCCATAACTTTATTATATAATATGTTAAGGGCAAGCAGTTTTCCTCAATATATTAGAGACTAATAGGAAATAGAAGCTCCAAACATGGCAGATAATTGGAGGGCTTGTTTTCCTTTAGAAACAGATGGAATGAAAAGGTGAAATTACATGAGAATTCTGCCGAATCCTTAGGCATGTGAAGTGGGATAGTTTTTCCTAGAATATTCATGCTCACTGAGTGACAAGGAAACATTCAGTCACTCTCAATTCCAAATAAACCAAACATATATTGCCTCACATGTGATTGTCCAATTGCATCCACCTCCTTTCTTTGTGCTCTTCAGTTGGCATTTGATTTCAGATTCCTCCTCCCAGACTTATTCAGCTAAGCCAGTAATTCAGCCTCCATGGGATGTCAATGATCACCTAGGAAGATAACAGCCTTGGTCCTTCCATACCATGGCTCTTTGAAAATCCATTTTTTTTTTGTCTCCTTTCCTCCTGTTTAATAGAGAGATTTTCCCCAAAGTTGGAGAATTCCTTCAATAGGATGATTTGGGCCTGGTGATTATGAGATGTCTCAGCTGCACTTTGTTTGTTATTTAATAAAAATAATAAACAAAAATAATTTTTAAAAAGAGATCTCTTATTGTGTTTGGTACTTCAGCAATAGATGGACACTGAATTTCAAATCTTCCATGAGTCCACTAAAATCCTGCTCCAATGAATATCAAGTGGCATTAGAACACAGAATATTTGGGAGCAATTTCTTGATAAAAGGCTTTGCCTACTGAGGATATTATTTCAGGCAACCAGAAAATAAAGACTGAATTATAAAGCAATTTGTGTCAAGATGCAAGTAATAGCTACTGGAATAGCAAATGAATGCTGTATTATCACTGCTACTGAAGTGAGTCAAAATTAATTCACAGTGAACCATTTTCCCAAAGATGGAAAGAATTTGTGGGTTTACTATCATGAACAGCCAACAATAGAAGTTAGCATTTGTCAAATACTAAATGCAAATCTTCAAATAATTAAATAAGGTAAGAAGAGGATAGGAAAAAGAAATTTTCCTTTAGAGTTCATTGAGCAACACCTCACACCTCTTTGAGTTATCTGATGGGGAATAATTAAATGAGGACAGAGATGAAGTCAGACTTGATCTTACGGTAAAAATGGAACACTTTTCTTTGTCCCAGTATTCCGAGCAATTCATCCTAAAGAGCTTGCAGGCTTTGGAGAAACACTGTTTGAAGCCCATGGTGAAAGGGAAATGTATCTCTGTTTATCACTGAATCTCTGCTTGAGTCACACAATGACAAATCTGCATTTTCATATTCAAGCATAAGAACTGTAATGATTCAAGTGTTGTCCCATCCATGCTTCCTGTCACCACCAATTGAATCCCCAAGGGAGACAACGTGGCATAGGAGGAGGCTTGGAAAGTGAAGTAAAGTACACCAGGTTTCAAGTGTTGTCTAGGCCATTTGCTAACTACGTGATTCTAAATAATTCCCTTGGTCCCTTACAGATTCAGCTGACACAATTGTCGTTAATATTACCTAATCATTAGAATGATGAGGGTTTAACAAGTTAACACACATGAAACACTTAGCCGAATCCATAAAGAGTTGCTGTCATTACCAGCACACTTCACCACTTCATACTTACCCTGTGAAAGTCTATCATGCACTCTGTTATCTGTGGAATAAAGGCCAGTGTAGACTAATGGGCAAGAACCTCCAGATTGGTTCCCTTTCCATCCCAAACCAGTTAACGCACTCAGAATATCCTTTGGGTTTTCTTATTTATTCATTAACTCATTCAATCTTTCATTAATTTATTAAATATTTATTAACTACCAATTATGAAATAGGTATTGGAATATGTGCTGGGGTTCAAAAGGTAACTAAGATACAAAAGTGCTACCCACAAAACAGGTCTATCATGCAATGGGAAAGCCTCTATGAAAGTGCTGTGAGAACACAAAGGAGGAAGCATTTAATTCAGACTTTGTTCTTCTCTTTATTCTCAAGATCCTTCTCTATCTCTGTGATATAAATCTTATTCAACTTTCAAAACCAAACATTTCCAAGCATTGACTCCTTCAACAGGCATTTATCGTGTGCTTACTGAATGCTTAGCCCATTACAAAGTGTGTTTTCGGCCGGGTGCTGTGGCTCACACCTGTAATTCCAGCACTTTTGGAGGCTAAGGCAGGTGGATCACCTGAGGTTGGGAGTTCGAGACCAGCCTGACCAACATGGAGAAATCCTGTCTCTACTAAAAAATACAAAATTAGCCAGGCGTGGTGGTGCACACCTGCAATCCCAGCTATTCTGGAGGCTGAGGCAGGAGAATTGCTTGAACCTGGGAAGTGGAGGTTACAGTCAGCCAAGATCGTGCCAGTGAACTCCAGCCTGGTCAACAAGAGCAAAACTCCATCTCAAAAAAAAAAAAAAAAGAAAAAAAAAAGAAAAAAAAAAGAAAAAAGAAAGTGTGTTTTTGCAACTCTGAATTGCTGCTCATTTGTTACCTATCAAATGTTTTCTTGCATTCCCAATTATGCCATTATGTGTCTCTTTTTCCCAACTTGATTTTTAGTTCATTGAAATCAAGGATTTGGTCTTCTTGGATGAATACCCACAACTACTAACAAAGTAGAAGCAAATAGTAGATGATCAATAAATTTTTGTTTATTGCTTTTAAGTCTCAATGCCAAATTAAGTTTGAGGTTCAAACTAAATAACTCGGAATATTTATATGAACTAAATTGATTAAAAATTATGTGTAACATGGGATATTGGCAGTGAATACTTGAACAAAAAAGGAGGAATGGATTCTGGGTAGAAAAATCAACTAACTTCGCCCTCTGTGGTGGCTCACACTTGTAATCCCAGCACTTTGGGAGGCTGAGGCGGGCGGATCACTTGAGGTCAGGAGTTCAAGACCAGCCTGGCTAACATGATGAAACCATGTCTTTACTAAAAATACAAAAATTAGCTGGGTGTCGTGGCAGGCACCTGTAATCCCAGCTACTCAGGAGACTGAGGCAGGAGAATCACTTGGACCTAGGAGGTGGAGGTTGCCTTGAGCTGAGATCACGCCAATGCACTCCAGCCTGGGTGACAAGATCAAGACTCTGTCTCAAAAAAAAGGAAAACCAACAAACTCAGCCACATCTCTGCTACGGTATTTTAAATACAGCAGGATTGTGTTCCAATATTTGACACTGAGAATGTTTTTTCTCAGTATTTATAAATAAGATATTGTAATTAGAATGACATTCAGATTATTAAATTTTCATCCTGAAAGGACTCATACATATTCTCCAGGACAAATGCCACTATCATTTAAATCCTTGATCAATTTTCTATACATCGCAGTGAAAGCATTTCAATATTTGCTTTGTACTTACATTTTTATTTTACCAAAATTATTTTCACTGGGATCAGTTCTCCTTTGTGTACAATTTCCAACAAAGGTTTGACATAAGAAACTACTGATTATATTTTTGCCACTTTGAATTTTCTTTTGTCCCCCTCATTTTTAAAAGTTCCAATTTTATCTGGGTCAAATTGGACAGAGACAGATATAAAATACGATGTAAAAGGTCTCATTTCTGGAAATTTATATTGTGCTGATAATTTCTATGAGTCTAATTTTTCATGTGAATTTTTAGTTTTCAATATCACTAAAAAGATATTCTCCAACCAGGCTTGTGCTTTTGCGATATATTTTATTTGTGAACAACATTTGCCATGATCAGTCGATTATTTCTCAAAAGTCTATTGTTTCCCAGTGATCTGGTCAAATTGTCCTTGGGATTAAAACAGCAGAATCAAATGGCACTGTCAATGGAGAAGAAACATAATGTCCTTCTACTTCAGAAGTCCCACATTAGAGATGCAGTAGTTTTTCTCTTCTACTATTATAATACAAACACCCGCTGGAAGAATAAAATGTTAAAATATCAGTTGATGAGAAACAAGTAGTTAAGAGTATGTACTCTGCCTATATTGAAATGCTAACTCTATCACTTACTAGCTATGTGACTTTTGGTAGCTTAACTTACTAATTTGTGCCTCAGTGTCCTCATTTGTAAAATAAAATTGATGTGAGGATTAAATGAGTTGCTAAATCAGTTAATAACTCAGAACAGTGCTTGGCACATACTGACTATTCAATAAAAGTTAGGTTCCATTACTACTACTTGAATAATCGTTTCAATAGCTTCCAAATATACCATACGCTTTCATATCTTTGTTTAGCTATGCCTCAATTTTCTCTTCTGAAAAATGGGGCTATTAATAAATCTCCCTCATAGAGTTGTTATAAAATCTGAATGTGTAATACAAGTGCTTGTAACAATGCCTGGCCCAGGTTTAAGTGCTACAATAAGTGCGATGTTAGCTGCTATTATTATTTTCGCCACAGAGTGAGTGAGTTTACAGTTTCCTTCTAAGGGCCTAAGAGCTAGTCTCCATAATGAATATTACAGGAACAACACAAGGACCCAGGGCTAAAGCGTGCTACTGGTGAGTATAAAACTAAGTTAAAAAGCAAAAGGAGCCTATGCAGCCATTTAAAATGATAATATGCAAAAAATATATGCTCCATGAAGATAGGAATTTGTGTCCTTTTTGTCCTTTGCTATATACCCAACACCTAGAACAGTGCCTGGGACATCTTAGGCAGTCTATAAATACTTGTAAAATGAATGAATAAATGAATGAATGAAAGAAGATGAAGACTATGTGACAACATTGAAGGTATTATATGGTATTAAGTAAACAGAGCAACATATAAAATTATATCATATTATCATCAATATATGCAAATAGTGAAGATGAAAAAGTAATGTATAGAATTAAAAATAGTTGTGTTATTCTGTCTGTTATATTGTTACCTTTTTATAAGGTAAAATAAAGAAGGCAAACGTTAAAAGTTCTTAAAGAAAAACTACAGCCATGTCATAACTTGATATAACTTGGGGCACCATACTCATATCCTTTTAAAGTTGATCCTGAGAAATCTATGATTATACAGAAAAAATTGGACTTAAACCAATTAATTGGAACCCTTAAAAGTGGGATTACTTTTCAAATTTCTGATTTCAAGAGAAAAGTAAAATCAACAGTGCACTGGCATAGTATGCTTTTAATGCGCGCGCGCACACACACACACACACATACACACGCTCTCACACTTTCCTTCAGATTACATCTTGAACTGATTATCCATTTAACCCAATCTCCTAGACCCTCTACATCCACTGTACAGCACAATGAGTATTTATGTTCATAATGATCTTTCTGGGGCACTGCAAGGACTTTGATCATCAAAGATTCAATTATTTTCAACACCCTACACTTCCTAAGGCATGAAAGAGGCTAATGCATTTTAGAAAGATTTTTCTATGGAAAGATTTGAACAAAGGGTGTTGGGTTAATTTCTAGTTAACTAGAAATTTAATTAACCGGAATGACATGTCCCCTGAACATTCCCATTAAATGAGGTTTGATTGTACTTTGATTTCTGAAATCATTGTAGAGCTTCTTCCTATTAATAGTTCCTGGTTGAAAAGATATAATTCTAGAGTAAAACTGTTTAGGGAAGATTTTATTGTTCTCGGTCTTAAAGACAAAGAGACAACAGGCAGAAAAAAATCCTCTTCTTGAATGGTTCTCTATGTTTGACTTTGATCCTTAGATATGCTGCATGAAAGAAGTAGCCCAGTTATAGAGAAAACAAGAGTTTGGTTCTTATACTTTCTATTTAAGATGATGTTGATGTTATAATTCTCATTTGAGAAAGTGTATATTAGCCATTTAAAATTAATTTATTTTCATTTGTTTCCCAGATTAATGGTCCTTCTAAAATAGAAAACTGAATGAAGACTCTGTTATTTCATTTGCAAAAGCTTATTGAAGAACATATTTATGAAATTAGACATGGAGAAGTGAACCACCACCACCTGCTCAACCACAACAAGTTTTTTTTTTAAATTTCTGAGATAAAAGAAGATAAATTAATATGCATGTGGAAATTCCTCCACCTTCTTCTTCAAACTTGCTGGTGTCTCTTAGGAAAGAGTCTGGGTCTTTTGTGATGATAATAGCCTAATGGGTGAAGTTAATCCTAAGGAACTAGGGGCTCCATGAGAGGAGAGGCCTTGTGGACTAGATTTTATGCCTTTTTGAATATTAATTTTTAGTTTATCAAACCTTACGTACAATGAGATTGAAAAGACAATTATTTCTAAAGAGCATATAAGAAACCTGCAGTCCCTCTGACTGCCCCTTTCCCTATTCATCCAACAGTAGGCTTCCTCACAGGGTGTTGGGCTCTGAAAAGGCAAACCCCAATGCACAAGAGCTTATCAAGTCTGCGCTTGCATCATGTTTTCTGGAATACTATTGGCCAAATCAAGTCACATGACCCAGCCCACAGTCAATGTGGGAGGGGACTATATAGGGCAGGAATGCTGAGAAGGGTGGCTCATTGGAGACTGTTAGCAAAATAATCTCCAACACATGTTGAAACCTCATCTCTATATCTTTTTTTCTTTTTTCTTTTTTTTTCTTTCTTTCTTCCTTTTTTTTTTTTTTGAGGCAGAGTCTTGCTCTGTCTCCCAGGCTGGAGTGCAGTGGCGCCATCTCAGTTCACTGCAACCCCCGCCTCCCAGGTTCAAGTGTTTCTCCTGCCTCAGCCTCCGGAGTAGCAGCTGAGATTACAGGCATCCACCGCCACAGCCTTCTAATTTTTGTACTTTTAGTAGAGACGGGGTTTCACCATGTTGGTCAGGCCAGTCTCGAACTCCTGTCCTCACATGATCCACCCACCTCGGCCTCCCAAAGTGCTGGGATTACAAGCGTAAGCCACCGCACCTGCCCCATCACTATATCTTTTTGGTAATAATTTCCATCATCCTAACTCAAAGATGAAATTCTACAGAGCTGTGTATTTTTATGGTCCCATTTCATCTTAACCGAAGTCTTCTGAGGAATTCCGAGAGGTTCTTCATTCACAATGCACAGCAGAATTTCTTAGTGTCCACTTTACTCGTCCTTCCCTCTGCACCTGAGCAGCAGTCTTCCTGTATTTGTTTTCTATTGTTGCCATAACAAAGTACCACACATTTGGCATCTTTTAAAAGACCACCATTGATTATCAGTAGGTCAGAAGTCCAGTGGGTTCAGCTGAGCACTCCACTGGGTATCAGGTTAAAATCAGGGTGTCAGCTAAACTGGATTTTTTTTATCTGGAAGCTCTTGGGGGAGAATCAGCTTCAAGGCTCATTCAGGTCCTTGGCAGAATTCAGTTACAGAGCTGGAAGATGGAGGTCCCTGTTTCCGTGTGGGCTGTTGACCAGAAGTTATTCTCAGCTTCTACAGGTTGATCATGTTCTTTGGCTCTTGGCCCTCTTTGTTCTCAAAGCCAGCAATAGTGTATTAAATCCTTCTCATGCTTCACATCTCTCTGACCTCTCCTTCCACCTCATCTCTCCTGCCTTCTCCTTCTACCTCATCTCTCCTGCCTTCTCCTCTGACACGTCTCTCTGCCTTTGTCTTCTATGTTTAAGGGCTCAGATGATTACTTGGGCCCACTCAGATAATCCAGGATAATCTCCCTATTAGTAACCTTAATTCCATTTGCAAAGTTCCCTTGTGGTAATGCATAGATTAGTGGTTGCGGGAATAAACAAGGGACAAGAATCGTGGGAGGACACCTTTAGAATTCTGCCTACCATATTTCCCACATCTTTCTCTTTCCTGTCTTAAACTTCTCACAAAATTGTCTCTAAAATCCAGCCCTAGGTGGTGGAATAAAAATGTTTCTTCCCTTTTTTATCTAAAAATGCTCCTAAACCACAAGGAAAATAAATCAAAACACAAACTCAATTTTTTTATTAAACTAGAAAAAAATCTTTTATATCACTAGTATATAGATAGAGAAAGCAAATGGAAGAATTAGTATATAGATGTAAATTATTTAGCAGAGAGGAGGAAATTCAAACTTGGTGCTGATAAGAAGCCAGATTGCCTCATAGAAGTTTAAGAAAGGCTCAGGATTCAAGGTTCTAAGGGTGAAAAACCCTGCATATTTGGTGTTTACCAATGAAAACCCTAGCTCACATCTCTTTTCTTTAACTTTTATTTATTTATGGACATTTGGAATTGACATTTAATAATTGTATATCTTTATGGGGTACACAGTGATATTTCAATACACACAATGTATAGTTATCAGATCAGAGTAATTAGCATATCCAACATATCCATCATAAAAAATATTTATTGGCTAGAGGCAGTGGCTCACGCCTGTAATCCTAGCACACTGGAAGGCTGAGGTGGCAGGACTGTTCGAGCCCAGTAGATCGAGGCTGCAGTGAACCATGACTGAGTCACTGCACTGCAGCCTGGGCAACAGAGCAAGACCCTGTCTCAAAAGAAATTATCATTTATTTGTTTCAGGAGCATTCAATATACTCCATCTATCTATTTAACCCATGTAATATGTTATTATTAACTACAGTCATCCTACAGCAGTATAGAACACTAGAGCATATTCTTCCTATCTAATTATATATATTTTTTGAGACAGAGTCTTGCTGTATTGCCCAGGCTGGAGTGCAGTGGTGCGATCTCGGCTCACTGCAAACTCCACCTCCCGGGTTCAAGCAATTCTTGTGCCTCAGCCTCCCAAGTAGCTGAGACTACAGTTGTGTGTGCCACCATACCCAGCTAATTTTTGTGTTTTTTGGTATAGACAGGGTTTCACCATGTTGGCCAGGCTCATCTCGAACTCCTATTCTCAAGTGATCCATCCTCCCTGGCCTCCCAAGGTGTTGAAATTACAGGCGTGAGCCACTGCATCCGGCCCTCGTTATAATTTTGTATCCTTTACATCTCTCCCTATTCCTCACTTCCCCTTGTTCTTCCCGGCCTCTGGTATCCTCTGTTCTACTTTTTACTTTTATGAGATCAACTTATTTTAGCTTCCACATATGATGGAGAACATGTGGTGTTTAACTTTCTGTTCCTGGCTTATTTCACTTAACATAATGTCCTCCAGTTCCATCCGTGTTGCAGTGAGTGACAAGATTTCATTCTTTTTTAGGGCTGGATAGTATTCCATTGGGTACATATGCCCCACCTGAAAGATTCATCTGTTATTGGACACCTAGGTTGATTCCACGTTTTGGTTATTGTGAATAACGCTGCAATAAACTTGGGAGTGCAGATGTCTCTCTGCTCTAATGATTTCCTTTCCTTCGGATACATGCCCAATAGTGAGATTGATGAATCATTTGTGGTTCTATTCGTAGTTTTTGAGGGATCGCCATAGTATTCTCTACAGTTGCTGTACTAGTTTCATTACCACCAACAGTGTATAAGAATTCTCTTTTCTCTGTATCCTCATCCCACCTCATCTCTTGACTCATCCATAGGAAGCCCACTAGTAGTCATGCCTCGCTCATGCACACAAAGGCTCTAGTTAGCTTTATAATATAATACAATATAATAACATATACAGAGTGCCAAGGATCACCAGACATTTGTAAAGACAAAGACCAAAACCAACCAACCACACACACAAAAAGAATCCAGAGGAAATAGAGACCTTTCAGGAGCAAAAGAAAACTCAGAAGAAATTATAATGAATATTCTCAGAGAGCTACAAGAAACTTTTGCGTCCATAAAATAAGAAGAATATGTTATAAAAATTAGTCATTAGTTTGGGCACAGTGGCTCACGCCTATAATCCAAGCACTTTGAGAGGCCAAGGTGGCTGGATCACCCGAAGTCAGGAGCTCGAGACCAGCCTGGCCAACATGGTGAAACTCCATCTCTACTAAAAATACAAAATTAGCCAGGTGTGGTAGTGGATGCCTGTAATCCCAGCTACTCGGGAGGCTGAGGCAGGAGAATCACTTGAACCCGGGAGGTGGAGTTTGCAGTGAGCCAAGATTGCACCACTGTACTCCAGTCTGGGCAACAGAGCAAGATTCTATCTCAAAAAATAAAAACAAATAAAAAATGAAACGTAGTAATCAGAAAATAAGAAAGAAGATTTTATAGGTAAAAAATATATTAATAGAAATGAAAAAGTTAATATATGGCTTGAAAGATGAAGTCTAGGGTATTTCTCTGAAAATGGCTGGAATGGTACAACAGGAAAGAGAAGACAAGATCATTCAAAGATCATTATAAAATGCCCAATATAAAATGCCCAATATCTGAATAATAGGATTTCCAGAAAGAGGGGAAAAAAATAAGGAAAGGGGCAGTATTATTGAAAGAAGAATACTCATATTTTAGACTCAAGGACTAGAAGACTCCTACACATGTGTCCAGCACAATGAATGAAAAAAAGACCCATACTGATGCACATTATTGTGAAATTTCAGAAAGCCAGGATAAAGAAAAGGTTCAGAAAAAAATAGCCCACATTCAAACAATCAGGAATCAGAACATTATTGGTCCTGGCAGCAGCAGGAGTAGAAGCTCACAAAGAGTACAGCAATGCCTTCAAATTACTGAGGGAAAAATAACTTTCAACCTAGAATTCTGCACCCAGACTATCAATCAACTCTAAGGACAGAATAAAGAAATTATTAGACTTGCAGATTTCAAAAACAAAAATCTCTTGTTCACCCTTTCTCAGTGTTATTGGAGTGTGTCTCCACCCCATCCCCCCACACCGTGCAGTGGGTAGAGAAGTAAACTAGGAAAGAGAGATCCAGGAAACAGGAAATGCAGCAAAGAAGAAATGAAAATTCCCAAAATGCTGGCAAGAGGGGCCCCAGGACTACAGCTGGGCAACGGATCTAAAGAGTGACCAGTCCAACCTAGAACAGAGGGCTCTTGAAAGAAATTCTTCATTAAAAACCAAAACCAAAGAAAACAAAACAGGGAAATGATAGATTTTCTGACATATTTGACTGTGTAGAAAACAATACTAAGGGGTATTTTATGGAGCGGTTACAGTGTGTAGGAAGAGATCAACTATTTTTTGTAATAAAGTAATTTTAAAATGAGATGATTTTTTAACCTCAGGGAAAAAGTAGTAAAAGAAAGGAAATGCAATCCTAGTACATGACTTGGCTCAAGAGTCAACAATAAAAATAAAAATGCTGCATGCGGCTTTAATTAAAATGGAGATATAATAATAATAGTTATTATTATTATTATTATTTGAGACGGAGTCTCGCTCTGTCGCCCAGGCCGGAGTTCAGTGGCATGATCTCAGCTCACTGCAACCTCCGTCTCCCAGGTTCAAGCGATTCTCCTGCCTCAACCTGTTGAGGAGCTGGAACTACAGGTGCCTGCCATCATTCCCAGATAACTTTTTTGTATTTTTAGTAGAGACGGGATTTTACCATGTTGGTCAGGCTGGTCTCCAGCTGCTAGCCTCAAGTGAACTACTCACCTCGGCCTCCCAAAGTGCTGGGATTACAGGCATGAGCCACCACACCCAGTCACAAATGGAGATATAATTATGCTACCAGGGTGGTGGGCAGGCAAGAGAAGGTACAAATGAATGTGTTAAAAACTAGAGGACAGAGCTGAAAGTAGGGAGCTAGATGGTTGGGTGTAGGGAAGACCTGAGGGACTGCAGGTTTTTTTAAATAAACTTTCTAGAAATAATTATCTTTTTAATCTATTTGCATGTGAAGTTTGATAAGCTAAAAATGAATATTTAAAAAGCACAAAATCCAGTCCACACAGACCTTTTTCTCATTGGCCTCCCAGCTCCCTGCCATGGAGAAGAGAACCAGCCATCTCAGCTGAGCCCAAGCCTCAGCAGACCCTCAGGATGAATATATAGCCTCACGAACAGGCCAGGAGAAAAAGAGAAATACCCAGTCAACCCACAGAATCGTAAGAAATAATAGATAGTTGATTTAAGATGCTACATTTTGGAGTCACTTTTTGTTACACAGCAATAAATAAGTTATACAGCATGTAACTAAAGCCAATAGATTTTTCTTTTTTTGAGATGGACCACGCCCAGCCTCGATTTGTTTTCCACATGTACACATCACTTAGAAGCATATTGCGTATTGATTAAGTGTGTAAACTCTGTATCCAGACATTTACTAGCTATTTTCTACTTGAGAAGCTTTGGGTAAATTACTTACCTCTCATTTTTTTCACCTGTAAAATGGGGAATTTTAATAATGAACTCATGGTTGTCATGAGGATTAAATGAGTGATGCACTAAGAAGCATGTAAAGTTCATACACACTCGCAGCGGCAGCTATTATTTCATCATTACCCTTTAAGCAGATAAAAATGCCTAAAATAGGTCGGGTACAGTGGCTCACGCCTGTGATCCCAGCACTTTGGGAGCCCAAGGCGGGCAGATCATCTGAGGTCAGGAGTTTGAGACCAGCCTGGCCAACATGGGGAAACCCTATCTCTACTAAAAATACAAAAACTTAGCCAGGCATGGTGGCACACGCCTGTAATCCCAGCTACTCAGGAGGCTGAGGCAGGAGAGTCGCTTGAACCCGGGAGGAAGAGGTTGCAGTGAGCTGAGATCGCACCACTGTACTGTAGCCTGGGTGACAGAGTGAGACTCCGTCTCAGAAAAAAAAAAAAAAAAAAAAAAAAAAAAAAAAAAGCTTATGTAACTAAACTACTTGAATTATAAATATAAATCTGGGCAGCTGTATGGTCTAGAGGCAAAGCCCTTAGGAATAAAATTGAGACTCCAGTCCTGATTTTCAGACCAAATGACTGGTCAAACAGGCCATTTGTTTGTTTGTTTAACTTTTTATAACAGAAGATTTTAAAGCTATGCAAAAAGTATTTGATCAACTTCTTTGTACTCAGCTTCAATAGTTATCAACTCATGGCCAATCTTGTTTTATCTAAATTCTCCCTTCTTGCCCCACACTGGATTATTCAAAGCAAATACCAGAGATCATATCATTCATCTTTAAATATTTTAATGTGTATCTCTAAAAGATGAGATTCTTTTTTTAGTAACCAAACCAAATGTCAGTATGAAACTCCAAAAATTTAATAATTCTTTAATAATATCAAATATTAGAGTCAGAGTCAAAATGGCCCTGATTTTTTCTTTATATTTTTGTGCAAATCAGTATCTAAGCAAGATCCATACAGTGCACTTGATTGATAGATATGCCTGAGGTATCATTTGTATAGTAAAAGCAGGATAAATGCTTGGTTCTTTCCTTTTACTTACTAGTTTTCAGAATGAGATCTGGAATCCCAGATCCTCAAAAGGTGGGCAATCTCTTCATCCTCTGTGGTCCTGATGTAAAATCACAGAGTTGGACTAGGTAACATCTGAGCTTCTTCCACCTCTATGATTCTCATATTTTGTCTCCATTGTTCTTTTGAATTGCGCAAGCTTTTATATATAGGTGGTCTGTTCTTGAACCACTTCCTCTCCTTTGAGTATTCTTTCTCCTCTTCTCTGCCCAGCTAACTCCATTCTGTAAAGCCCAGCTAGAATGTCACCTCATGTGCCATGTATTTAAGGGAACAAACGTTAATTGGGTGCTCATCATGTTCCACTTCCCACCTCCACTCACGCCACTCACTCATCTGTTTGTTCTCCTCCCCTGGCACCTTGTCCTCACTTTTCTTGGAGTCTTTACTATGTTGTATCTTAATTATTGGATCACATATCTGCTTCCTATGATCATATGCTGGTTCCCTGAGTCAGTGAGATCAAAAATAAAATGTGAGTCTTATTGGAATGAGACAATGTTGCCTTCACACTTCAGAGATATAATGATGACTTTTCAGAACTGATCATGTTGGTGAACTCCTAAAGGAGTTCACCTCTTGACCTTTTGTTATTTCCATTCAACTTCCTATCTATAGGATGCTAAATGTGCTTGGGTTCATTTTTGAATTGCCTGTAGAAGTGATCTTTGAGTCCATGCATCTTTACTATAAATGGTAGCCATAATCTCCCAGCAGTTATCAGCGTCTAAAACAGGTGCAGCATAAAATGTGGCACTTGGATATAACTGGGAACACAGCATTTTGGAGGATTCAACAGCACTAAACTTAAGGGAAGTGGGACTAATTTTTCTCATTGTGTGTGTGCTTCTGCCATTTGCTCTGGGGTCATATGATTTCACAGCATGGGTTGCCACTCAAGTATCAAAAGTAAGAATGAATTGATAGTTTATCTCACAAACAGAATTTGCGAAGAGTAGCAGCATAGAAACCACCACAGATGGGTTCCAGTGCTCTCCTAACAGAATGAAGCTAGTCCTCTTTGACTTCTACCTTGCTCTGTAAACAAAACAAAACAAAACAAAAAATAACAAAAGTTTCAAAATGATTTGACCAGTATGAGTGTGATATTTTAAGCAGATTTGTGCTTCTACACCATACACACACACACACACACACACACACACACACACACAGACACTGAAAGATGGTCCCAGCATTCATTTTGAAGTGTTCCTTAAAAATACCTTGGAAATTCCTTTGACAATAGTTTAAAACAGTAACATTCCTGTGACCCATAGAAAGTTAGCTGCTTCAGGTCCTATAAATATTACAATGTCATGACATTCAGGAAAAAAAATGGTTATTAACAGTGCAAAGAGTTATTGATTTATCCGAGTTATGGCAATTCTTATTCCTCATATTTGTATATATGCCCAAATAGTTCCAAGAGACAAATAACACAGAAATACCATTGCTGTTGTTAGTGTGAGGTTGGTGTCTCCTGCTTTTGGGAGCCACATAAGCATTATGATTCAATGAATAGTTTTGCCCAGGATCCTTAAATGTGTCCTAGACCCTCTGGGAAATTATTTCCAACTCCACAGAGTGCTCCTCAGAACCAGTGCAGAGCAGGCTGAGGCTGAGGTGGCAGCCACAGAAGTTTCATAGTCTCGATTTAGGAATAGGGGCTGCTTCAGTCCTCTTCTGCTCTCTAACCCCTTCTCTGAAAAACAAAACAAACAACAACAACCTCCTCACACCCCTCAAACAACCAAACCTATACCCGACTTGTCTTTTTTTTTTTTTTTAAGCAATGCTTTAAAAATGCATTAGAGGTAACTTAAAATTTATGTAACAGGTTGATATCAGTTCAGTCCCATACCCACTCCTACCCATCCCCACACCAGTAAAAAGACATTCCAACCTGGGGTTAAGGATCTGATCGCTCCATTCCCCAACTGCGAACCATGACTCCACACTACTCTAGGAGAGAGCCTGCATGCTGCAGACACTATCATGTTTAACCCTTCCAATAACATTATCATTATTTTTTTCCAGAGGTGGTGAGGCTTTTGGGGTTGGACTCACATTATCTAAATTCTCAAGGGACTCACACAAACACCAGACTGCCAATTTGTTAATTTGACTCAGAATAAAAACTCTCAGGAGGCTGAAAGTCAGCACATCCTCTCCCTTCTGAAACAAAGCACATGGAGAAAGACAGGGGACTCCCAGAAGGCTGTTTGTGGCCGTGTCGTAGCAAAGGGAACCAAAGGCACTTTATGGGGAGGAGCAGGAACCCAGAGATCCAGCCATTGTGCACACCCCACTGGGCCTGTGGCCAGCCTCCCAGACAGAGGTTGCTCACCCTCCGACATTCTCTCTCAGGATATGGATACTCCTATTCTCAGATCAACTCATTCAACTACAACAATAACTGAGGACAAGAATTCTAGGTTCTGGGAATAGAAACTGACCCATGTTATCCAGCAGCTTCCTGTTTACTTAGGGAGCCTGAGTACAAACAATCACCACCTGGGCAAATGGGCAAATCCATCCATTGGTTACAGAATGTTTCTGTATGGAATCCATAAGTGAATTCTCTGGGGTAGGATACTTCACTATGAAAACTTTTCCTGTGTGTTTTCATTTCAATAATAATATAAAAATTGAGTATGAGAATATGCTGTTTCCTATGGATGGCCACCTTATAAGTGAGAGTTGCAGAAGAATTGAATTGTATACAAGATAGAAAGGCAGGCCAAATACTGAGAATGCTCTTTAGAAGGAAGCATGATTGTCACATGATGACAAGCAATTTAGTTTTAGTTACTACCTTAAATTAATGTTGTTAACCTGAACATGATCAGGTTTGCAATTTTGTTTGTAATTTGTTTCTTTTTTTTTTGGTTTGCAATAGTATAAGATCTTATGTGTATAAGACATTTGTTAACAACTATATACACATTCAAAAAACATTATTAAAAAGCAATATACGTAAACCCTGGGTCTCATCGGAAAGCTTTTATTTTTTAAAGGGGTCCATATGATCCTAAAGTTTGAGAAACATTGGGTATAGTTGACTTTAATTGCATTTTAAGCATGATTACCTTGATTAGATCCTTCACAGCAATGCATTTGGGTTACCTACGTTTATGAATAAATTATCCCCTTTGTACTGAGTTTTACTTACTGATGTCTGAGGAAGCTATATCATAAATTCCTATACATTGACTACGCTACAAAAGTCATGGCCATTTCACACATTGTTGCCTCTTTTTCTTCCTCTCTTCTTTCTTTCAAGACATACAAGCACTGTATTGGGGCATAAATGTAATGGATACACATATGGAAGGGATAGGAACGATCCCTGCCTTCGTGGAGCTTATAGGCCAGAGCAGTGTCTTCCAAATAACCCTGATGATAAGCGGTGCATGGGAACTTGTTATAGCATATTTCCAGACCCCTCCTTCAACTGAGTAGATTCTCCAGGGAAGGGTCCAACAAACTATAAATTTAATAAACACCCCAGGTAAGGGTTGTCACAAGAATTTTTATGAACTTTTCTGGTAGATTCCACTTAAGTCTGGGGTTGAATCCAGGACCTGACCGTGATATTAAGGGAGGGAGAATGGCAGCAAAGCATTTTAAGTGGGAATGAAGTAATCATATTCACATCTGAGAAAGGGGTCACCCTTTGCCTGTGGATAATGGATTAGTAAGGGGGAAAATGAGAGCCCTGAGACTAGTTAGGAAGCTATGAGGCTACTGAATATGGAAATAATGGCAACCTGGACTAGAATAGTGGCAGTGGGACTTGAAATAGGTGAAAGGATTTGAGAAGCATTTAGGAAGAGAATCTACAGGACCTACTGATGGATTGATGTGGGGGCTGAAGGAGAAAGAAGCATCAAGATTGACTCCCGAATTTCTGGGCTCAGGCTTCTAAGCAGATGGAGAGGACTTTTGTTGGGATAGAAAGAAAAGAAGAAGAAAGGCTTTGGAGCATGGATAGGGTAAATCATGAATTTAGCTTCAGAAAATTTGAGATTAAAGTGCCATAGGTACATCTAAGTGGAGACTAATGTTCAATATGAAGTTGTATATATGAATCCCTAGCTAAGGAGAGGCACTCAGGATGAATATTTTCATCTGGGGACCATCAGACAAAGAATCATTGACGATATAACCATGGATAAGATTGCCCAGTGAGTGTATATATGGAGAGACATGAGAATGCCTGAGGCAAAGAGAACTCTGAGGAACATTTTTTTTTTTTTTTTTTTTTTTTTTTTTTTGAGACTGAGTCTGGCTCTGTCGCCCAGGCTGGAGTGCAGTGGCGCGATTTCAGCTCACTGCAAGTTCCGCCTCCCGGGTTCACGCCATTCTCCTGCCTCAGCCTCCTGAGTAGCTGGGACTACAGGCGCCCGCCACCTCGCCCGGCTAGTTTTTTGTATTTTTTAGTAGAGACGGGGTTTCACCGGTTAGCCAGGATGCTCTCGATCTCCTGACCTCGTGATCCGCCCGTCTCGGACTCCCAAAGTGCTAGGATTACAGGCTTGAGCCACCGCTCCCGGCCCTCTGAGGAACATTTTAAAAAAACAAGATGCTAAATGGAGACATAAATGGAGAAGGCATAAATAGAGAGGTAAGAGAAAAACCAGAAAAGTAAGAAGTCACTGAATCCAGAGGAAAATATTGTTTCAAAGGGATGAATTGACTAGCACTATGGAATGCCGCTGAGGGGTCAAATAAGGTAAGTCGGTAAGTGTCCATTGGACTTAACAAATAGGTCACTGAAAACCTTGATGGGAACAGTTTCACTGACACAACAAAGGCAGATATCAGCGGGTAGAGCGGGAAGGGAGAAAGGGAGAGGTGGTAAGTGGGGTTGGGGGGATTTGGGGGGTACTCTTTCAGGAAGTTTATCTGTGGAGGGAAGGAGAGAATAATAAATAGAGTGATGGAGAGACTAAGGGTGGGAGAGACTTGAGCATGTTCAAAGATATGAGGAGGAAAATGCAGAGAAGGAATACTGTAGGTACGGAAGAAGGGGCACTCCTAAGAAAATAGTGTCTGGAAGCCTGGCAGGGAGAGAAAACTGGAGAGGAACTAGCCTTAGATGGAAGGTGGTACAGCTCTTCCTTTGACGTGGGAGAACCTGAGGGAAGGAAAGGTAGGAGGAAGATGCTATATGTATGACCCATGGTGGGATAGGGCATAGAGTCATAGGTTTGAGGAGAATGGAGCACAGGAAAGGTGAATAAGAAAACATAGCAGGGCCCTCTGGTGGCACCAAGGCTTGCTCAGGTCACTTCCCATGAAACAATAGGCCTGATGGTATGATTCTCCTCAGCAGCTCCGGCTCTCTGAGTAGACTCTGAGAAGGTGAATAACTGGATTCACACGGGGTGGAGCATTTTACAGAGGAGTTTGACAGAAGAACAATGTATAAAGAAGTTGAAGATATTGGTAAGAGTGTGACTGAGGTGATGAGGGAAGGGAGGAAAGATAAGATGTGGCTGGTGAGTGCAGAGTGAAAGAGAGAGAGACAGATAGAGAGGACCGGAGGCTCAATGAGGTTAAGGAACTGATGTGTGTATGTTTGTGTGTGGGGTATTACAAAGAAAGAACTGGAAGGAGTGGAGTCTGATCAGAAAGTAAGATGCCTGAACTTGTGATTCCACTGCTTTTCACCATGTTCTTTGTGGCCATGGAGATGGGTGGCGGAAGTGGAGTCTAGAAGGTCATTTGAGAAGAAGCATATTAGTTAAGGCAATGGTTAGCTGCTATAAGAAAAAAAAACCTTCCGAAATCTCAATGGCTTACCACAGCCAAAGTTGATTTTTCACTCCCATAATAGGCTGATGTGAGTATTCTTCATTGGCAGCTCTTTTCCAGGTGGTGATTAGATAACCCATGGTCCTTTTGCCTTGTGTCTCTGATGTCTTCTATGAGTGGGTCCTAAGGCCACCCTGAGATTCTCCACTGTAGTCCCCAGAAGGGGGAAAAGGCATGTGTATTACCTGTGAAAGGATTTTGTGGTCTAAGCCAGAAGGCGGCCCATATAGCTTATGCTCATATTCCATTGGCTGGAACTCAGTCACATGGCCACAGGCATGTTCTAGGGAGGCTGAGAAATGAGTGCCCAGGAAGAACAGTGAGCAGGTTGGTGATCAACCAGAAAACTTTCTGACAGAGATCAAAGTATTAGGCAGTCACCGTTTGGATATGAAGACACCCAAGATGAATGAAGGCTGAAGGTGAAAATAAAGCCCTATCTGGGTCAAACATACTTCAGTGACAGAGACAGTGAAGAGGTGGCTTTTAGAGACAGCAAAGTGGGCAAGAGAGTAATGGCAAGAGGTCCAAAGACACCAGGTGGTTTCATCTTCCCTGAGGGTGGAGAATGATGGTGTGGAGGTGACAGTGTGAACCTCACAAGACAAAGCCCTTCTTCCAGACTCGAGGGATCGGAGGATTGGCAGCTTCCACGAGCAGGGGAGGTGGGGGTGGTTACAGCCTGTGGGGCAAGCCGCATCCTTCAGAGGGAGGCTGGTGTCAGGGCCAAGGAACAGAATCATTAGGGAAGCGGCTGAGGATGTGGGGGATTTTATTAACTGTGGATCAGGTTTGCAGAGGGCTGGGCAGAAAGAGGAAGGAAAGAAATGTGAGGGAGAAGTCCAGAGCAGGATGGAAAGAAGAGAGATGACCAGAAGAAATCATATCTGAGTAGTGAGCCAGGATGCTTGGGGTGTGTAGCAAGGTGGATTTAGCTGGCCACAGCTGCCAAAAGAATCGATGTTTGCCGTTCCTGGTGACTGGAAGCACTCAAGTCTCCTGGCTACAGCCTGGGAAGGTTACTCTTCCAACAGAATTCAAGACTCTGGTAGGAGAGAAGATGTCAGTCCCTCTGGAAGAAGTCAGCAAAGTTGTGGCCTTGAATAGGAAGGGACAGAAGAGAGGTTCAGGGTTCAAGGCTGAGGCAACAGGAAACTGCCTGGAATACAACTCGCCAAGGGGGATGGGAGGTGCAGGCCTGGGGTAGGAAAGTTCTTGCGCTCTGCTTAGAGGGCTCCACGTGAATGCCTGGCACAGGGCAGGCACATTGGTTGACTTGAATTCCAATGGAAAATCAGATCATTTGAGAGGAGTAGAAAGCTACCAAGCAATTGCTCTTTGTTGATGGGTTAAGAGATGAGAAGGCTCTGAGAACACACTTGAGATATGAAAACTGCACATTCACATCTCAAAAGCATAGTAGTGAGCAGATCACACTGGCTTGCTATATGATATGTGACGAGGTAGTTCAATTTGAGGAAAAAACATCTTGTTGTTTGTAGAGCCAAAGAAGTCAAAGCTGTAAAGACCATATGATCTGTGGCAGCAGTTTCTCTTCAAAAACAGGTTTTATAAGTAATCAGAGTAGGAGGCCTCATCGAGTAATGCATGAATCTTTCCAAATGTTGTTAACTGTCATGAAAGGATGCCAACTTTATTCTACGTTAGCTCTTATTCTGTTATCCTAATACAAGTGAAGGAATTATAGTAACACTTACGATTAGTGGGATACTTTAAAATTCCACACACGCAAATGAAATATTTCCTTTTCCTACGTTTCACAGTGATATCCCCTGATGTATACCAGATATCCAGTGGAATGCACATAAACCACAGATTGCAGTAGTAGGTAGAGGGAAGAGAGTTAGAGAGCAAGAAGAGACACAATGTGTCAAAATTTGTATTTCATAATGTGAATAATATTCCCTCATTTTTTTTTCTGATTTCTGAACTTTTACCAAGTTTCTGGGGTGAATCATCCTGCTCTTTTCTTTTCTTTTCTTTCTTTCTTTCTTTCTTTCTTTCTTTCTTTCTTTCTTTCTTTCTTTCTTTCTTTCTTTCTTTCTTTCTTTCTTTCTTTTTTTCTTTCTTTAGTTCAGGACTACATGTGCAGATTTGTTACATAGGTAAACTCATGTCATGGGGGTTTGTTGGACAGATTATTTTATCCCACAGGTATTAAGCCTAGTACCTATTAGTTATTTTTCCTGATCCTCTCCCTCCTCCCACCCTCTACCCTCCAATAGGCCCCAGTGTGTGTTGTTCCCCTCTGTGTGTCCATGTGTTCTCATCATTTCGTACCCACTTATAAGTGAGAACATGCAGTATTTGGTTTTCTGTTCCTGTGTTAGTTTGCAGAGGATAATGGCCTCCAGCTCCATCCATGCCCCTGCAAAGGACATGGTCTCATTCTTTTTTGTGGTTGCATAGTATTCCATGGTATATATTTACCACATTTTCTTTATCTAGGCTATTGCTGATGGCCATTTACGTTGATTCCATATCTTTCCTATTGTGAATAGTGCCGCAGTGAACATATGTGTGCATGTGTCTTTATAATAGAATGAATTATATTCCTTTGTTTTCCCTCATTTTTTAAACAGTAGTGCTTATTGCATTGAGATGAGCAGAGTATATTAAGAGATACCAGTAACTCATGGCTCTATTTCCATAAAGCTGGTATTACTGATAGAGTTTGATCTGGAAGTAGTTTTATTATTTACCATTTACACCCAAACCTCAGAAAGAGGTGTGGATTTTATATGTGACTTTGTCTTTACTAATTAAAGGAATAAAAGGAACTTCAGAGTACCTCACTACTTTTGAACTAATTTATATAAATAACTGCCTACACTTTATAGTGAGGGTGGATTTGACCTTTAGGGAAAGATCTTTTCTATAGGGCAAATGATTTTTGCCATTTCCTGGAGGATTTACTTAAGAAAGGTTTTCCTGTAATGAAACCTCCCTGGGAAAGACAAAGACATTATTTCTAACAAACACTAGTTCTTCTATGAAAATTGTATGGTCTAAAATCCACATGTAGGGTGTGCTGTGATATTTTCTTATGGTAGGGAGGCATCCTGACTTGAATGGATAATTTCAGATTAGGCTGCACAAAAATTGTATGGAGACATTGTGATCTAAAAGGAGTTTTTCCTGTCATAAATTGTTTTGACACTTCTACCATCCAGTGTATACCTCTTGATGTTGCAAAATGAAATTTTTAAAAGAACATAGGCCCTTCTTCTTTCTGACTTATTACATGACTAGAGATGTTTTGGGGAAGAGCGACCGTAACAAGGCTTGGAGGAAAGGCATCAACAAAATATTTATTATTCTCTCAACTTCCTTTCTTCAAAGTATTATAATTGAGGTCATTATAAATCTTTGCAAGCAACAGTTTTCTCCTGTATGCTACACCTGTGTATTAGTCAGGGTTCTCTTAGAGGGACAGAACTAATAGGATATATATCCATATATATATCATATATATAGTATGTACAGTATGATATATAGTATATACATATACTATATATGATATATATGGATATATATCCATATTTACAGTATATGCATATACCATATATATCATATATACTGTACATACAGTATACATACAGTATATATCATATATACAGTATATGATATATAAACGGTATATATCATATATATGATATATATGGATATATAATATGTATAAAGGGGAGTTTATTAAGTATTAACTTACACAATCACAAGGTCCCACAATAGACTGTCTGCAAGCTGAGGAGCAAGAAGAGCCAGTCCGAGTCCCACAACTGAAGAACTTGGAGTCTGGTGTTTGAGGGCAGGAAGCATCCAGCATGGGAGAAAGATGTAGGCTGGGAAGCTAGGCCTGTCTCTCCTCTTCGTGTTCTTCTGCCTGCTTTGTATTTGCTAGAAGCTGATTAGATTGGGCCCACCAGATTAAGGGTAGAGCTACCTTCCCCAGCCCATTGACTCAAATGTTAATCTCCTTTGGCAACACCCTCACAGACACAGCTAGGATCAATACTTTGCATCCCTCAATCCAGTCAAGTTGACACTCAGTATTAACCATCACAACCCACTACCAGAAGACATTTATACAAATAAAACAGCATCTCAGATCTCTTCAGTGAAGTTCTGTGAAGCTGGTTCCAAATAAAAATGAATAAACAATGTTTATCTAGGTCCTGCAGATAATGCTAAAAAGCAAAAACTGATTAGTCCATCAATTCTGTTATGTACTGACATTAACACCCTCACGTTTTTGAAGTTGACTTATTTTAAGAAAAAATGGTTTAGAAGATGCAAGGAAAACAAAGAAAACCCCATTAATATGTATCGATTTTGTTGTAACATTAATTTGATAACTTTGCTATTGCATTTCAACAGTGGTGAAATAATTGTGTTAGTGTGACTTGGTGAAAACATTATACATATATAAATAAAGTTTATCATTTCTATTTCAGAGTCAGAGAAAGATTTGGTGTTTCAAATCTTTGAAAATCAACTGCAATGATATTGACATGCATTAGAAATCAATTCTCAACCATGGCAATCCAAACTACTTATTCATGATAGCCAAAGAATAAATATAAATCCTGATCAAGTTATAAGAATCACCTTTCAAATCTTCCTGCCTTTCAAAGAACAGCATTTCTCTCTATTGAAGATAGATATTTGAAGTAATAAGGTCCAAATCATAGTACTTTTTTTTAAGTACCTGCTTTAAGGCATCAAATTTAAGTTCAGATTATTCCTGAAATTTATTTAAAATGTATATACATTAATGGCCCAGAAAGCTGTCAACTTACACTTTTTTCAACTACTGAATTTTGAGGCAGAAATCTCGCTATGTTTATCTTTATATCCCTGGTTCCATGCATGGTGTTGTGCACATAGTAGGTCTTCTATAAATGTTTGTTGGAGATACAATAAGTGAATAGCTGAATGAGGCTTTAGGGTTAGGAGATCTACATAGCAGGTCTTCTATAAATGTTTGTTGGAGATAGAGTGAGTGAATAGCTGAATGAAGATTTAGGATTAGGAGAGAGTCTGTACTATGTCATTTCCCTTCCATTATGATTCAACCTGAAGCATTCTGCAGCCTCTTTGGTGAGAAGCAATTGATTTTCACATTTATATTCTGGTGTGGATACAGCCCTGGGCTTCTAAATTTCTTCAACAGGAAGGATATTAGCACACATCACATCATATTGTGGTTTGTTGAGTATATTTATCTCTCCTAGAAGATTCTGAACTCCATACCTTTTCCAGTTTTACATTCCTGCTGGCTAACATGGCATGTGATGCATGGTAGATCTTCAGCAAATATTCCATGAATGAACTGGAAGCCTTGTGGGATTGCATCCTAGTCTTCTGTAGCTTGACATTGGAAAAAATAACTGCATCCCTGTGGGTCACAGTTTCCTCATCTATAAAGCGAACACTTTTAGCATTCTGTGACTCCTGCTTAATAGACTAGAAAGTAATACTTGGCTGCACAGTAGTAAAAACTGGGTAACTTATGGGAAATTTTCTCCTATGCAAACTTTATTAGGAAGAGGAAGGGGAAAGGAACTAGCATTTATTATATGGCTTAAGTGATCAACTGTGCAGCCACTTTGTGAGATAGAATGTTATATTTCCATTGTAATAACATTATTTTATAGGTGAGATATATTATGTATTATTTTGTAGATATGAAAAATTGGCTTCAGAGAGGTATACAACTTGCCTAAGATTACATAGTTAGTGAATGGTTGGGCCAGGATTCAAATCCAGTTCTACTGACTTCAAAGCCCATTTATTTTCCTTTATGCATATATGTTCTACCTGCTTAAATTTTGATTTTTAAAAAATAAAAAAAGGGAACCAGGCCAGGAATGGTGGCTCATGTCTATAATCCCAGCACTTTGGGGGGCTGAGACAGGCGGATCACTTGAGGTTAGGAGCTCAAGACAAGCCTGGCCAACATGGTGAAATCCTATCTCTACTAAAAATACAAAAAGTTAGCCAAATGTGGTGATGGGCACCTGTAATCCCAGATACTTAGGAGGCTAAGGCAGGAGAATTGCTGGAACCTGAGAGACAGAGGCTGCAGTAAGCCTAGATTGCACTACTGCACTCCAGTTTGCACTGAAGGTGGGATAGATATTTTCATCTTGTGTTTCTTCCTTTTACAATTTGAGTGAAGCAAAAATAATGAGTGATTCTTGCTGAAACTGTATTTCCTAATTTTATTTCATCTGCTTAAGTTCTATGAAAGAAGTAGAAACTGAGGGCATATCAAAATAAGGGAAAGAGGCTATGGGGCAAATCAGAAGCAAGATGGCTCCACCAAGGGGACAATAACATGAAAAGGACTGGAGGCAAGACGAGAAAGTGACAGGAAAGGCCTGGTGGGGACTGAGGGAGGACAAAGAACATTTGCCTGATAAGAGCTAAAGGAGCAGGTTATGTGAAAAGAAAGATATTTGTGATTGACATAGGAAGTAACAAGTTTGTGTGGTTTTATAGGGAAAGTTCCATAAGGATCTCTGTATCCCATGGGGTGTTAGATGGCTAGATACCACAGCATATACCATGATGGGCCCAGGCCACTGCAATAGAATTTATATGTCTGATCTGATACCACAGTTTGTTTGTTTGTTTGTTTGTTTGTTTTTAGTGATAGGATCTCACTTTGTTACTCAGGCTGGAGTGCAGTGGCATGATCATAGCTCACTGTAGCCTCGAACTCCTGGGCTCCAGCAATCCTCCTGCCTTAGGCTCTCAAGTAGCTAGGACTACAGGTGTGCACCACCACACCTGGCTAATTTTTTTAAAATTATTTTTTTGTAGAGACCAGGTCTTGCTACATTGCCCAGGCTGATCTCAAACTTTTGGCCTCAAGCAATTCTCCCATCACAGCTTCCAAAGGCACTGGGATTACAGGAATGAGCCACCATGCCTGGCCTCTCTCAGTTTTAAGGACTATTCTTTAAACTTTTCACTGCTTGATTTTGCTTTAGTGGGTTTACTTTCAACACAACATTTTTACCTGTTGTAGAATTACCAATGCTAGAGATCTGTTTGTTAGTGAGATCAAATTGCTCTTACACAGTCATAGACAAAGTGTGGGATGTATTTGTATCTCTATAGGAAATTTGAAGAAAGTTGATAGTATCTTTCCCAGGAAATAGAAATGGCAATCTGTAATGCCCAATTTTCTTTTCAATGCCTTAGGTTTTCTCAAAAGTTACTCACTAGTTCAGTATATTCATGTTCTAAAAGAGGTTTTATTCCAGTGGAAGTTTTAAAAATCTAAATTTGTTGGGAAGAATGAGCGAGAGAGGCTCCTAAAAAATGTGTATATTCAAGAAGCCCAGTGGCTGAGGGTCAGCTAGCTAACATTGGTAAGTGATGACTGGCTCAGCCTGGGACAAACCAAATTAAGCTAGAGAAATTATTATTATTTTTTACACATTACAAAAGAACATTCATTATGAAGATGAAGCTTGTCCAACCAGCGGCCTGTGGGCTGCACATGGCCCAGGACAGCTTTGAATGCAGCCCAACACAAATTTGTAAACTTTCTCAAAACATTATGAGATTTTTTTTTGCAAAATTTTTTTAGCTCATCGGCTAGCATTAGTGTTAGCGTATTTTATGTGTGGCCCAAGACAATTCTTATTCTTCCAATGTGGCCCAGGGAAGCCAAAAATTTGGACACCCTGATGTAGATTGTGGTTTCTAACACCATTCTCCAATAAAAGGAACCAGGGCTCCTTGGAGAAATGGGTGATTCTCTAAGACTGGGACAGGAAATTAACAAGTTGAGCCTAAAGCATCTTCTAGTGCCAGGAAGTAAGGAAGTGCTCAAAGAAACCAAACTGGACCATTGTTAGGGTACATCAAAGGGACACTGGAGCCAACTGAAAGGGCTCCCAATGGCAAAGCTGGAATGATTTGAGCACATAAAGAAGGTAGTATTGGATTATAACCCAAAGTAGAAAATAAATATGCATGAGTTCATACTGATATAAATAATTTTAAAAAATAAAAAGGCAAATCTCTTGTACAGAAGAATTTCAAATAATTTATGCTTTACTTGGCCTTCAAGAAGGAAGAACATAATACCCCACTCCTTAAGTCTGGGCTTCGCAGAGTGACTTCGTTCCAAAGAACAAAGTATGGAAAAGGGATGGCAGAAGAGTAACTTTACAGTGGAAAACTTGACAAATACCACCTCAGTGTTGTATCATGTACTACAAAGGATTGTAGTACATGGCCTTGATATGACTTAAGGAAAATGGGACTCTACTCCTGCAGTTTTTCTCCCCAAAACCCATACTCAGTACAGTCATGAGAAGAACATCAGACAAATCCCAATACAAAGCATCCTACAAAATACCTGACCAGTACTCCTCAAAACTGTCAAGGACATAAAAAACAATGAAAGTCTAAGAAACTGCAACAGTGTAGAGGAGTCCAAGGAGACATGACAACTAAATTAAGGGTGGCATTTTGGATGAAATTGTAGAACAGAAAAAACTTTGATTAAAAACTAAGGAAATCCAACTACACTATAAACTTTAATTGAGTATCATGCAGCTGGCTGGGCATGGTGGCTCATGCCTGTAACTCCAGTACTTTGGGAGATTGAGACAGGAGGATCGATTAAACCCATGAATTCAAGGCCAGCCTGGGTAACATAGTGAGACCTCTATCTAAAAAAAAGAATGTATCTATACTGGTTAATTAATTTTAACAAATGTACCATACTAATGTAAGATGTTAACAATAGGGGAAATTAGTAAGTGGGAAAACACAGAACATCAGTGTTTTTTTTCTAAGAGGTAGTGGTAGACTGTGGGATTAACAATGGGATAAGGAGGAAATTAATGCTAAAAGGATCTTTCACATTTTATTTAGCATAGTTTCATTCTGTTTGAAATCTCTTACGCTAAAAATCTTTACAATTTATGTGATTAAGAAAGTAAATCAACAAATAAATTTTCTAGATTTGTTCAAAGTATTTGACAGATAACCTCAGAAATAATCTGAAGATATGGGATATTTCTCCAGACATAAGGAGGCAAGACAATTTGTCATGAACTGCAACAAAATCTGGGGCATTACTACATGGAATATTTGTGGAATGTCCACAGGGTCTCAATGCCTTGTATGGGTGTGGTGGCTGATCCTCAAATATGGCTCCCATCAGTTTCTCCCCTCCCTGGATGTCAATGTTTCTCCTCACATCAAGAGGTGGAACTTATTTGCCCTCCTCTTGAATCTGGGCTGCCTTTATCACTGACTTTAACCCACAGAAGATTGTGGAAGTCACATTTTGAAATTCCAAAAAAAAAAAAAAAAAAGACTTTACAGGGAGCAGCAGATTCTACTTCCTATTGCGTGGGAACAAGCCTTTAAGCTCGGAGAAGCCCAAGTCACATGGGGAAGGCATTTAGAGTGGAACTGAGGCTCCTTGGGTGAGCCACCAGGCACCAACCAGCACCAACAGCCAGCCATGTGAGTGAGCTAGCTTGTACTCCAGCCTAGTTGATCCTCCAGATGGAATGCACCCCTGGCTGACATCACATGGAGCAGAAGAATCATTCAGCTGAGCCCAGTCAACCCACAATATCATGAGTGATAATAAAATGTTGTCTCAAGCCACTATGTTTTGGTTTAGTTTTACATACAAAATAGAACCGAAACAATGGGCATAATATTTTACTCCATGTAGTGGACTGAATTGTGATCCCCTCAAATTCATGTATTGAAGTCCTAACTCCCAGTGAGGAGAAAGAGAGACCCTCTCATATTGTTTTATATTGTTTTATACTCAGTACCTGTTTTAAGAAAAAATCAAGGAAGTAAAACCAAAGACAGGCAGTTTGGTGCCAGGCCCAAAACCAGACCTGGGCCTGTCTAGCCTAAACCCAGTAGTTAAAAATCAACTCATAACTTAGAAACCGATATTATTCATAGATTCCAGGCATTGTATAAAAGAACGTAGTGAAACTCTCAGCCCTGTTTTGTTTCTCTCTAACCACTGGTGCATGCAACCCTGTCACGTACCCCTTGCTTGCTCAAATCAATCACGACCCTTTCATGTGAAATCTTTAGTGTTGTGAGCCCTTAAAAGGGACAGAAATTGTGCACTTGGGAGCTCAGATTTTAAGGCAGTAGCTTGACGATGCTCCCAGCTAAATAAAGCCCTTCCTTCTACAACTCGGTGTCTGAGAGGTTTTGTCTGCAGCTCGTTCTGCTACACCAGAGTGTTAGAAGGTGACTGTATTTGGAGACAGAGCCCTTAAAGAGGTAATTAAGGTTAAATGAGGTTATAAGGATAGGGCTCTACTTATAAAAAGAGGGAGACATACCAGGGATATGCATGCATAGAGAAAGGGTCCAGTGGGAAGGCAGCTATCTGCAAGCCAGGGGAAGAGGCCTCAGCATAAACCAACCTGACAGCACCTTGATCTCGGACTTTGAGTATCCAGAACTGTGAGACAATAAATTTCTGTTGTTTAAACCATCCAATTTGTAGTATTTTATTGTGGCAGCCCTAGTAAACTAATATTAGGCTGGTGCAAAAGTAACTGGCTTTTGCCATTACTTTTATTTATTTTAATCATTACTTTTAATGATTTTAATATATTCCATAGAGTTCATTTTATATAAGTATCTCATTCTTATTGGAGGTCTCACTAGTACTTTATACATGGTTGGAGGTTGGGTAGATGACAGAGGAAGAGAAAGTAATGGTTACTATCCACCTTTTACAAATGGGAGCCAGAGTCATGAACAGACGCAGTTTAGCCCCAAATCCAATGTCTTTTCTTCTACACTACATTGCTAACTACTAAGGTTTCTCTGTTGTTTGAGTTGGGCCACTCTTCTGCCTAAAAGGGATGAGGAAGAGTGAGAGTTTAGCAACCCAGCAGGCCTTGTCTATGGAACCACATCTATGGATTTGGGTCGAATATCTTCCTCCATGCTTGGGAGAAATGTACAGCGGCTGAAAAAGATTCTAGTTGTTTCCCACAGACAAAACTTTAGATGATTCAGAGGCTTGAAATGCCCTTCCTTTCTCCTCTTTCTCCTTCCTTCTTTCCTTCCTCGCTTCCTTCCTGCCTGCCTTCCTCCCTTCCTTCTTTCCTTCCTTTTTCTTTTTTGGTTTAATAATATTTACCATAAAAAATTTAAGAATATTAAAGTGTTTCAAGCAAAAAGAGAAAAAATTTGCCCCTTTTGTCCTTTACATACATCTATTCCAACCCTTTAGAAGTAGTAGTTTGATGAGTATTTAGGGGGATGTGTGTGCATGCATGTGTGCATGTGTGTGTGTACATGTATGTGTATGTGTGTGTACACGTATGCACACACACGCACTTTGCTTCCAAGCCCCTAGTAATGTTCCTTTCCTTGGGAATGGCCCAAGATACACAGAGAGAGATCTCTGGAGACTCTGAAAAATATTCTATATATTACCTACAATTCTTGAACATGCTCATTGATCCAGAAATAGGCAAATGACCCAAGTCAAGACAGTCAGATTCTCTCTCCAATAGAGTATCAGAGGGACTGGGAGCTAGGCGCTGAGCTACTTCAATGGTAGTGCTCTGAAGAAAAGATCTGTGTAATGCTGCCACTGAGGCCTAGATGTTGCCCTGGGTCTTTTCCTTTCGTTTCCTAAATCTTGATAGTCTAATATTTGACATTAATTTATGAGCTATCTCAGTACTCATCCAAAAAACAATTGTACTTTTTGCTCAAGCTAATCAAAACCAGTTTTTCTCTCCTGCAATCACAAAGTCTTAATGTATATACACATAAACATTGAATGTTCCTAAAATGGGATCATAGAATTTATGTTCTCAAATTTCTTTCTCCCCATTGTACTATGAATCATCAATATAATTCTACACCGGTGCATAATAGATTTGCTTTATTCTTTTTAGGAACTGTACAGTCTTTTGTGTATGTATGTACTATAATAACACATTTATCTAGCCCTTTTTCATAGGTTATTTCCTGTTATTGCCATGAAAAACAATGCTGACTGCAGAAAGGGGTTTATGGGAAGCTGGAGAAGACATGACTCCTTTCTGCTGTACTCCTAACTCCAATCATTCTGCCTCTCTTGAGACAAATAGCTTTATGAGGCTTTAGATACCTAGCCTCTTTATGAGGCTCTGTAAAAGTTCCAGCAAAGAGAATTTTGTACTCCGTGGACTGGGGAAGCTAGCTGGAGAATCCTTTCCACCCACAGTCCCCACCCCCGGGAGCTTTGCATAAAGCAAGGAATTCTGTGAAAATCTTCGTCTCAGAGATCAGTGGCCCTCAGTCTCACATCAGTGTGCCACATCTCCCTGGCTCCTGGGAGACCTAGAGGAAGTTGGCCCAGTGGGCAGAGTCCTCCCTGATCCCGAGACTGGGAGAGTACAGGATGATGAGAGTACAGGTGATGCCAAGGGGCCTGCAGCCTGCTAGCTTCTTCACTGCAGCCTCTCGGGAGAAAGAGCTGCACCATCTTCCAACACCTGTGGGAATGCTGTCTTGAAAACACTACACAGCCAGTCATGAGCCGAGGAAGCAGACAAGAGCAATGAATACAGCCATGAGATGGTCTGACAAAGAAAGGAAGACCACTCAGGTCAACCAGAACACATGCCCAGTAAAATCAAACTGAGGAGACACGTAAAAAATTGATCAAAGAAGGAGTACTCAAGGAGACGTAAGTAATCAGACACTCTCTCTCTCTCTCTCTCTCTTTCTCTCTTTCTGGAGCTAAAAATATGATTTTCCATCTAAACAATTCAGTAGATAAATTGAAGGAGATTTACTAATTATCTGGTAAATCAAATTGGAGAATCATCTCAAAATATAGATAAAAAATTAAAGAGAAGAAAATCCTTAGGGAAGGGTAAAAGACTTGCAGGGTGCATCAAGGGTATCAAACTAACAAATAATAGAAGTTCCAGAGGAGCTAAAGGAACAGATGGAGGAGAGGCAATAATTAAACAAATTAGAAGAACATTTCCCTGCAATGAAGAAAAATCTGAGTCTGCAAATTGAAAGGGCTCACCAAGCTCCAGGAATGATTGATGAGAAAACATACACATTTAGGCATGCTAAAATTCTTGAATTCTAAAGATAAAGAGAAAATCTTACATGCTTCTAGAACAGAGGGAAAAACACTACCTACAAAAGAAAAAGAATAATATCCGTATTAGCCATACAGATGACTAACAGAAGGAGCAGCAGCCCAAGAACCCTATGCTTGCCAAGCTCTCATTCATCCGACTGAGCTGGCAAAGCTGTTTATGGACATGCCAGAATTCAGAGTGCATATATTTCATGTAACCCACAATCCCCAGTATGGCATAAAACAGCATTTCTCAACTTTCATGTGCATTTAATGACCTGAGGATTTTGTCAAAATGCAGATTTCAATTCAGCAGGTCTAGGATGAAGATCAGAGATCCTGCATTTCTAATAAGTTCCCAGGTGCCGTCCGTGCTGCTGGGGATGGACCACTGGCTCTCAGGGTGATCCTTTGGGTTCCAGTCTTGGCTCTACCTCTTCCTGGACATGTGAACTTGTTCTTTAAGTTTTCAATGCTTCCGTTTCTTAATCTGTAAAGTGCTTCATTTTCTTCGTCTGCCTCACAGAGTTGTAAAGATTAAATAACACATGTAAACTTCTTCAATTGTGCCTGGCACAAAGTAAGGATTCAATAAATATTGGCTGTTAACCTAATGGTAGATGCTCTGGGAATTTGTAATATAGGTGTTAAACAGGGGGTTTTAGAACAGAAGCATCAAGCTACAAAGGCAATTGTACCATTGTAAATCGAAGTATTAAATGGTCTCTGCAAATCTCAGACACTGAGGAGGGGAGAGGGGCTGGGCACCAGTGCTGCCAAGGCCTCATCTGGGAAATACTGAGGGGAGAGGGAGGAAACAAATGTATTCAGAGCTATTTTAGAATTCATCTAGTGGGAATAATTACTGGCTTATTTTCAGATAGTAGAGAAAAATGTCTATGAGCATAGGAGTTGAGAAGATATCTGTTGACAGGATATAAAAGAATACTAGAATTTCCATATTACCACAAGAAAATAAAATGGACTGAATAGAAAATTTGTCAAACCAGCAAGAAAAGCTGAAGAGTAAAGTCAAATATTAATCTTTAGAATCTTGCAAGAAAATCTAAGAAATGGAAAGTCCACTGTAGGGTCAAAGGAGACCTTCTTGACTAATCTTGATAACCCGGACACTGCCTCCACTCCCCAGGCCTATTTGACTACATAAAAATGGCAAATTGGAGAAAATATTCATAAACATATATAATAATGAGAAAGATTGGTTTGCTGATCACTAAACATATTTCTTTTCCTCAAGAGACACACTCCTTTTTCCCCATCACATTTTTATAGCTTTATTGATACACGATCAATATACAACAAACTACACATATTTAAATTGTACAAGTTGATGAGTGTTGACATATAACACACCTATGAAACCATTACCACAATCAAGATAAAGAACATAACTATCACCCCCAAAAGGTTTCTTGGTGCCCCCTGTGTAATCCATTCTTCTCTCTCCACCCCACCCCCATGGGGCTTACATATAGATTACAGTTTTCGACCTTCCCATAGGCTATGGCCAAGCACCTAGGTGCTGCGTAAAGGAATGTGAGTGGAAGTGAGAGCATTCCTCCAGACCTGGCCCAAGAAACCTTTCTGTATTCCCTTATGTGCAGGCTGCGTGATGACAGCCCAAGGTGAACTAAGGAGCCACTGTTGAAGATGGCAGAGCCTGGGTCTTTTAATAACTGGGTAGAGCAGAGTATCCCTATTTCATTGTCAATAAACCTCTATTCTGTTAAATCACTGAGATTTTGGGTATTTGTTATGGCAACGTAGTACTACCTTAGCTAATACAATAATATTCACGGAGCTCTTACAAATGGACAAGAAATGATCAAACAACCCAGTGGAAAAAGATTAAGAAGAGTCAATTCATAGAAGAGCAAATCCAAATTATAAATACATGAAACATATGAAAAATGGTCACATACTAGTAAGTAAGAAAATTCAGTAGAGGAACACAGACTAGTATCCATTAAAGAGAATAACAAGACTTATTCGCAGGGGTAAAAGGGAAAAGATACTCAAACACTAGTGATGAAAATGTGAGTTGCTACAGACTTTTTGAAAAATTAATCTGGCAATATATAGTAAAATGGAAAATATAAATACCCTACTTTAGTAATTCTACTCCTGGAAACCTAACCCATGGAAATAAAGGATAAAGGATAAAAAATACCTTTGCAAGAGAAGGTTTATTACAGATGTGTGTACAACAAAAACAATTAAAACACAGCTGGAAACAAAAGGAATACATATTAGTAAAGGAATGGTTGAATAAATGGTAAAATATCCACTTCAAGGAAAGTTATGTTGCAAATTTGAAAAAAAATAAATTAGAATTAAATCAGATAACAAGGATTTCCATGAAGTTTTGTTGACTAAGAAAAGGAAAATGCAGAAAAGTACATATAACACAAATGCATTTCCATTTAACAATGACCAAAACCTTTCAGTATATGTATATATATATGCACATGTGTTCATGTGTATGTGTTTGTGTTTGTGTGTGTGTGCGTGCGTGTATTTAAGAGTAACAGAAGACATTAAAACATGATTTTACCTAGTATGGTTGGGGGCAGGTAAAGTAAGATGAATTTTGGTTCCTTATAATGTCTACAACCAAATCCCCAGGACCTGTGGTATCAATTTATATTGCAAAAGGGACTTTGCAGTATGATTATGTTAAGGATCTCCAATAGGGGGATCACCCTGAATTATCCAGGAGGCCCAGAACTGTAAGAAAATAAATTTCTGTTTTAAGCCACTACATTTGTGGCAGCTCTTTACAACATCAAAAGGAAACTAATATGGGGTGATATTGGTAGAGGATGTGTTAGGCAAAAATCCAAAATGATTCTCTACCCTTGTACAATCCTCACCCCTTGAGAGTGGGTGGAACTTGTGAATATGATGAGATATCACGCCTGTGATTATCTTATGTGGCAACAGTACATTTTTGCAGATGTAATTAAGGTTTGACTTTGAGATCATCAAAAGGGAGATTATCCTGAGTGAACCAAATCTAATCAAATGATCCCTGAGATCAGATCTGAGAAATGGCAGAGATTTTTGCTCCTGCTGGCATTGAAGAAGCTAGTCACCATGAGTTCTCCAGCCACTAGGGAGTGAATTCTGCCAATGACCACATGAGTTTAGAAGATGACCCCCGAGCCTTGGATGAGCCTGCAGCCCCAGATGACACCTTGACTGCAGCCTGAGACCTTGAGAAGACGACATAGCTAAGCTATGCCCAGACACTCGACCCAAGGAAACTGTGAGATAATAAATGGATATTGTTTCCAGCTCCTGAGCTAAAAAAGAGAGTGAAAAGATAAAACAATGGGAAGATCAGGGGAAGAATGGAACCACAGCAGTAAAAAATAAGATTAATTATAGTTATATAAGACTGTATAGATGTGTATAAAGTAAAAATAAATATTTTAAAATGAAAAAGAAATCTAATACACATTTGAAAATTTAAAGAACAATTGTAGACTGAATTTAGAAGATTTTGGAAGAGTTGTGTATGAGAAAGAGAAGGTAAAGGTATTCATGCTGCTGTAATATGCGATATGGGGAAAGACAGAAGGGGAAAGGATTTTCAGAAGTTTAGCTGCGGGTCGTAAGTAGAATTCCCTTTGGTGCATACTTTGGAGGTTTCAGTGGAGTTTTCATTGTATTCAGTGATTTGGGGATTCACTGGTATTTCTTTTGGATATAAGACAATGCTGAGACTGTCTGGGAAGTAGCTCTTTATTCTACAGATGATATGTGGAGCCATCTTATGCAAGTGTATCAATAGGATAGATTCTTACAAGTAGAATTGCTGAGTCCAAGAATATGTGCATTAAATTTTGATTAAATCTTTATATTTTCAATCTTAGTCTTCATAAAAAGCCTATACCAATCTATAGTCCCCTCTACATAGGAATGAGAGAGCCCATTTTCCTATGGCTTGCTGCAGTATTATAAATATTTATAATATTGCTTATTATAAATATTAAAGATTTTTGCCCATAAGGCAAAAAAGGGTAGGAGTACATTTTTCTGATAAGCAACAGCCATTTGTACTATTTCTCTAAATTGTCTGTTCATAGCCTTCCAGCCTGAAATGATTGTTGTCAAACTAAAGGCAAATCATCCACCGTGGGACACAGCAATAGAAAAACCTTCCCCTTCCAGCAGTATCACCGTGGAGCAGTGAAGGACTAAGTATCACACCATCTAAGCTATTCTGTTACTCTTAGAAAGCTGCTTTGGGAAAAAATTGTGGTGAGTAAAACAGTAAAAATATTCCTGCCTACTAATGTATGTGATGCAACACAAATGAATCATTAAAATCATTGTAAGAATAGCTCTCATTTAAATATATAAAAGTCAGCAGGGAATTTTTTTTCAGGATTTGCTACAATAATCTACATTGACTTAATGTCTTGTCTCTTGCAAGGTTCTAAAAGCTTTGCCAAATTTATCTTGTTCACCTGCCTTGCTCTGCTAACTTTAAAAGGAGCTGGATCTACAGTGTTGAAACTTCATAGGGTAAGATTTAGTTATGTTTTTTCTTAAGAATCACTGGATAAACCAACATGGATAGCTCGTTCACTCATTCAAAAAATATTTAGCACTGATTATGCACTAGGCATTCTGTAAGATTGAGGACACAGTGTTGGACATAAATGACATACATCCTGCCTTCATGGATTTACAATTTACTGGGAGAAGTCAGTTAGGTAAACAGACCATTATTATATGGTGTAACATTTGAGGAAGTTCATTAAAACCTGAAAGATAATTGGAGGTGTCTGGTTTAGGGTGGGTACAGGGAAGCGTGCTCCAAGCAGAGGAAACCACATGCCTTTTATTAAAGAATTATGACATAATATTTCCTAAGCATGCACATCCTGGCATGGAATCAGTGACAAATTCTTGTGGACATTTTAAGAACCTCAATATAAAAGTCTCAGGATTGTTTTCAAAGTTTCTGTTTCACCAGAATCTCTGCCCTGTCAGCCAGAAAATGGTTTTACTAGGGCAGTTGGAAGTTCTTGCCTGCCTTATAATCATTCATTTGGCATTTATAGAGCATCTTCTCCGTGCCTGTTTATGTGCTGGACATTGTGAATTCCTAGCTGAATCAGACACCATTGCTGCCCTCAAGGGCCAATAGTCTCATTAGCAGGTGGGGAAGAGATAGACAAATAAATAACTATAATTCAACGTAAGTACTGTACAAGAGGAGGTATGTATATTATGAGGTGAGAATAAAAGGACAGCATGAACTCACTCCTCCAGGGAGTTAGGCAAGAACTCACAGATCTTGGTGAGTAGCTCTCTACCAGGACATCAAATTGGGAAAGCGTTTGTGTTTAGTTTTTTGACAGAAGGGACACAAAGACTGATAAAGGAAAAATGTGTGCAGGAAAAGTTAACAGCATGGCTGTGGCTGAAGAATAAGGTGCATGGTAGGCAGCAGAGAGAAACAGAAAGATAAGCAGTAACCTCTTGGTAAGGATCCTGACTGGGTTTGTGATGATGGAACAATAATGTTTCGACTGTTATCACCAAGAGGGAAGGGTTAATGTGTTACACAGGATGTGTCATGGCAACCAGGCATCTGTGCAGAGGGCACTTATTTTCAGAGCCCACTCCAAAGAAAAAGTAATCACTCAAGCCAAAAGATGTTTAATCTACTCTTCCCTCCCCACTCGTCAATTATAGCTCCAAATAATGCTGATCCAAGACGGATACTGCATACCCCAGAAGTGCCTTAGATTTGCCCAAGGCCAATCATTCCTGAGGCTAAATTTCAGAAGCTAAGGATTATTTGCAAAAGTCATTAAATTAAGAGGTAAAAGTGAGCATTCCTGCACAGGAACCTAAGAATAAAATAGTGAGAAGCATGCAGAAGGCGGCTGGTGAATGTTACTACCAGTTTCTTAGCGAGGCTCAACTAGAGACAAATACAGCAAGCTATTATATATCCCCTTGATGGATAGCTGGATGTAACCATATATATAATAAACTTTGTAGAGTTTTCAGTTCAAAGTGTGGCTTTAGTCGTCATCTTTGCCATCTTCATAAATTCCCTAGCTAAACAACTCCTCTGGATATTGTTTTGTATGTAGGTGTCTGTCCTGAGCAGACAGCCAAGAGTCTAGTGTTCAGAGTGAACAAACAGGTAACAAGGCCCCCGTCCAGACTGCTGTCTGAATGTGTTGCCTGCCATACCAGTTTGAGGTGCTTGGACTTTATCCTGTAGGCCAGAAATTCCTTATCTCTGCAGTAAATGCTCTATACAGATACTGACCTCTCAGACCTTGGGATAACCAGGTAGGACTTGGGACTGTCATAGCCCTGGAGTATTATTTTTCAGTCACAAATAATCTCTTTGATTTAGCTCCGTATGTGCCTAAAAATGTTACTGTTTCCTGTGTCTTAAGAGGTGAAAAGACCAGCAAACACTCCTGCAATGGGGAACTGTCACAAACTCGACAATTCCCTCTATTACCCTAAAACATAGGTACCCCCAAATTTAATGCTTTGGATGTCCCTTTGGACCAGAGAAATATGCATGTAGAACAGAAGACCTGGGACCTCCACACTGGGATAATGAAGGCAGATTATCAGGGAGGATTGAGAGCAGAGAGGTGAAGTCATCATTAAATTAAGCTTTGAGATGCAATTACATGAAAGATAGTGAATAGCTGCTATCCATCTCTTCTCAGAAATGAAATGGAACTGTGTTTAAACTGCAGCCTAAGGAATTAATGTTAGATACAAGGATACAACAGAACCAATTCCATGCTCCCAAGACACATGTGTTTACAGTATGGGAAGCCTACTTGTGTACCTATCATAGTCTGCTTTGATTTGAATTCATTGTGTATTCATTTGCCATGCTTATTCATGCTTGTAGCCACAGTGTCTAACACAGTGCCTCACATGGAGTAGGCTCTCAGTAAATATTTGTTGCATTGCATTAACTTGTTAAGTGATGGTGATCAGGAAAGACAGGCTGGTGTTCTCTGAAAGTTATTAAATACAGAACAGATTTACTCACTTGAAATGTCTTAGGAATCATGGATCACAGAACCATGATGTATTCTCTTACTCATTTTTATTTCTCACATCTCCATCTCCCAAGTTCTAAACTAAGAAATTTATATTTCCTTCCATGGAGATGGTTGACTTGATGAATTTTCAAGAGGAATATCGTATCTATTATGTTCCTTTGAGCTTAAATCTATGAGATGTCCTTTAGTATAGATACAATCTATAGTTGAAGATTTCCCATTCTGTTTGCTACACGTTTTGAGTACATTATGGTGTTCCTGATTATTCGGTTGCAAGTTTTTCACATTCTTGTGCTGCCATCTTCCCCCCTCCCTGACTACACACTCTACCTGAGTTGGACAAGGGACCAATTAATGTGTTGTTTTATCTACTGTATGTACTTTCCTTATCTTGAAATAGGAAAAGAAAAAAATGGGAAAACATCATCTTTGCTACTTGTCTGAGTTTAAACAATCTTATAACTTTACTAGGACTTATAAAAAAAGAAAACTAAATCATTGGTGATCAATAAAACTGTGATTTGTATTATAATGCCACAAGTCTTAAAACCCGCTATATCAGGCAGGGTCCTGGCAGGGAGCAGATGACACACTCCAGGAATAACTGAGGAGAGTTTAATGAGGGGGTAGTTTCACAAAAAGGGGGCAGAGTCACGGGAGCCAATAAGCAACAGTGAAGCACCCAGGAATGAGTCCCACTGGGGAGCCATACCATCCATAGAATTGGAAGGGCAAAATTAAGGACCTGATGGAAGCTAAGCTCTGAGGGGCTTCCTGATAGGAGCTGTGGTCTTAAGTAGAGGAACACAATGACCAAAGCCTGGCAGGAGGTAAATAACCCATTCCTCTCTCCTCACACCTTCTAATCTTCTGATGGTGGCATCCACTGGCCAAACCCAGTAGGAGGTCTGCAGATACCTGCCTCCTAGGATATAGAAAATGGGGGGAAAGGGTAAAGACTATTTCTAGAGGGTCCAAAAATACACAGTCAGTCACTGTATCTGTCATGGTATGGTGACAACCCCTACATGGCAAACCCCTACTTAGAATCATTCAAGAGGTCTCCTGCAAAGCATCTATTTACAATACTGTACATTACATAAGGGAACACAAGGGATAGGGCAGTAACGTGGAGTTAGTAGAAGTGAGGCTGCTACTACTCCAGCTCCAAAGAGACAAGGGGATAATGCTGTTACCAGAACTTGGAAAGAGTATGTAGGAGAAGCTGCCTTGAGAGAAACACAAAGCTTTGTAACCGGCCTAAGGGAGGAGCCAGGTGCGTGGACACCCTGACCTCCTCCTCATGCCTTTTAGGCTCCCACCAGGGATTCCTATTGTTCAAAGCAAACTAGAGGCCAGAAGGCAAGGGAGTCCTTGTGACCTGTCCATATAAGTCAGCACCCTCCTCCCCTGCCCCAGTGAAGAACAAAGTGGAGAAGAGTGACAAGTGAATCTAGAGGAACCAAAGACATCTGGCATGCCCGCTTACAACTAAGTCACTAACTTTTCCCTCCTTCCCTCCCTTTCTTTCCTTTCTTCCAACAAACTTTATTAACCTTTGTGCCAAGCACTGTGCTAGATGCTCTCACATATATTATTTTTTAACGCTTAAAACCTCCTTTGAAGGCAGGGGATGTTATTTTTCCCTAAGCAAGCATCCTCTATTGTGTTGATCTCTCAGTGATTTTCAACTGTTTTAATACAAGAGCTCTTAAAAAAATAAAACCTCACTGGAAACCTAATGTATGAAACCGATAAACCAATATTTCTTAGCAGAAAATTTAAAATATAAATTTACTTTTCCTTATTATAAGGTTTACCAAGGAGAACAGTAACAATATTTTTGATAAACACAAGTTTGAAATCTATTTTACTGCCCTAGGTTGGCATCAGCAACCACAAACATTGACAGTCTCCCTGAAACTGACAATCGCTGATATAAGTGACTAGGAAAACATGAAGCTTTAACTTTCAAATCTACAACTCCTCAGCAAAGCCTCTTTTTTTTTTTTTTTTCTTTTTTCTTTTTAATCAAAATCTGGTTACTAAAACACATGAGATGCAACTGACAGCTATACTTTTCTGGTCACCTGTTCAGGAAATATCTCATCCCTCTGAAAACTCAGCCTTTACGCCTCAGTTATCGAACACTTTGGAGCAGCTTAGCCCAGGAAATGAAGGCTCTTGTTAAAAACATAGAGATTTAGGAAGCCAGGACGTGATTAACCATGTGGCATTTTGCCAAATGAGCAGTTAACAACCAGGGCCAGGAAAACAAGTGCTGATTAGTAATCCCTGGGCTTAAAAAAGCGGTTTAGACCCCATCCTAACAATCCACTGTGACAGACCAGAAAATTCCTAGCCTATTGTAGCTGGAACTGTGCTGCCTTTAAAAAAGTATTAGTCTAATCAAAATGTATTCATCAGGGCTTCTACATGTTTTTTTTAAAAAACCATGATTATTTACATTTAAATTTAGTACACTAGAAATCTCATAGGTGTTCTCTAGAAAGCATAAAATTAAACTTTGAATGTACTTTATTTTTTATTTTTATAGATTTGAAAGGTAGACATGCAGGTTTGTTACATGGATATATTGTGTAATGGTGAGGTTTGGGCTTCTAGTGTACCCACCACCCAAACAGTGAACATTGTACCGAACAGGTAATTTTTCAACCCTCACCCTCCTCCCACCTTCTCCACTTTTGCAGTCCCCAGTTTTCCCAGTTTTATAATTTCCCTGTGTATGTCCATGTGTATCCATTATTTAGCTCCTGCTTATAAGTGAGAAAATGCAGTATTTAATTTTCTGTTTCTGAGTTATTTCACTTAGGATAATGGCCTCAAGCTCCATCCATGTTGCTGGAAAGGACATGACTTCATTCCTTTTTATGGCTGCATAGTGTGTGTGTATATATATATATATATATATATCACATTTTCTTTATCCAGTCAACTGCTGATGGACACTTAGATTGGTTCCATGACTTTGGTACTGTGAATAGAATCTACTCATGATGTTTTTAATGGTTAATATTTTTTAATGCTTTGATGTTGAATTTAGTTATTCATTCATTTAACACATACTTGAGTGTTGGCCATGTATCAAGATGTGTTCTAAATACTGGTGATAAGTCTCAGTGGGCTAATCCAGGAAGAACACAGACTCTGAAGTTGATCAGAATTGGGATACCAGTTTTAAATACATTTGAGTGCAAGAAACAGAATGCCAAGCTTACACTGGCTCAAATTATCCTTTTTTTTTCTGTCCAATCAATAGAAGTCTGGAAGAAAGTCGCTGCTGACTGTGGTTCAGGGGCTTGGCCATGAGGGGCCACATCTCTGCAGTGCTCTTAATCCTTCTCTCATATTCATCACTTCATGGTGACCAGATAGCTGTGAAGGAAGCAGAGACATGAGGAATGAATTGGTAGTGGTGGTAGTGTTGGGAAGAGGAGTTATGCATATTTTAGCTGGGTCATGTTGAGTCAAGAGACTCCATGATGTGATGACACATGACACATGTGTTCTGTGGCCAATGAGAGATACAGAACTTTATTTAAGGACAGAAGTCAGAGTTGATGAGGCAAGGTAGTGTGATCCCCAGTGTTGGAGATGGGCCTGGTGGAGGTGTTTGGGTCACAGGGAGGATTCCTCATGAATGGCTTGGGGCCATCCCTATGGTAATGAGTGACTTCTTCCTCTGAGTTTACCCAGAGAGCTGGTTGTTTAAAGGGTGTGGCACCTCCCCCGCTCTCGCCATGTGAAGTGCCTGTTATCCCCTCACCTTCTGCCATGATTGTAAGCTTCCTAAGCCCTCACCAGAAGCCAAACAGATGTTGGCACCATGCTTCTTGTACAGCCTGCACAACTGTGAGCCAAAATAAACTTCTTTTCTTTATAAATTACCCAGCCTCAATCATTCCTTTATAGCATTGCAAAATGGCCAAACACATCCCCTCCTACCTAGTTCCAACCAACAGAGGCAAAGGACAGCCATTTACACTTCTGTGGCCTTCCAAAGTCATCTCTGTCCACAGAGTAATGGGAAGTTCCTTACACTACTGCAGCACCAAAGGAAGTGGGGTGGTGGGGGAAAACCAGGCAAATTATCAGTGATGGAATGATTGTAAAAAGAGGTTAGAGTTCAAGGAAAGTAGGAGATTGTGATTGGAGAACACCACGGAGTTCAAATGTGGTCTTTCACATGGAAAGAACAGAGCCAAAACATTGCTAAGATGATGAAATTGAATGAAAGATCTTTGTCTCTCTGTATCTTCACTTGAAAGGAGAACTTTAACCTTTTCCATAGGAAAAAAAAAAAAAAAAAAAAACAGAGGTGGTTACTCTAATCTCACAGAATTCTGCCTCTTTTAACATTGGAAAGTCACCTACTAGTCACCTAGTCCAGGCTGTCACCTCTTCCAAAACTACCTTGGCAGCTGGCTGTTTGGCATTTCCCCAGGCACTCATGGGGATGGATGCTCATTACTTGGTGAAGCAGTTCATTACTTTCTGGGCAGGCCTGATTTTTAGACAATTGTCCTTGACATGCAATTGTCATTTGCCTCCCCGTAGCTTTAATTTATTGGTCCCAGTTTTATCTTCAGGTGCTTCATGAGTAGATACTTTCCTTTTCTCAAATGAAGGGGCTTCCAATGCTTCAATGCTCTTTTCAGATTTCCACTAAGAATTTCTTTTTATTTGAGATTGAATATCCTAGCTCTTCAACCTTCCCTTTAGTTCCATGGCTTTGGAACTCCTCACCATGCTGGTCTCTATCTCTCAGTTGATCATGCAAGCATGAGGCACCCAGAGCGGGAGACAGCATTCTGTTTACAGGTTGAGTGGCATGGAGAACACTGGGACAACTCCCTCTCTGAAGTTGGACACGGATGCTTCAACTACTATAGCCCAAGACTGCATTTGTCTCTCTAGCATGATGAGGCTATAACCCCATCTTCTGGGATTTTAGTGTACTACCACTTAGCTCTGTTTTCTTCTTGTGGTTTTGCATGGTACACATGAAATTTATCCCGACTTCTCCTTGTTTTATGACCTGGGTTAAATTCCACCCCCGTTTCTTACCCATGGGAAATTTCTCATTACCAAGAACCATGATTTCTGCTTCTACTTCCCTAACTGAAGTATTAGTTCAGTTTAGTTTGGTGATATTTATTGCATCATGTGTCAAGAATTGTATTATGTGCTAAGATGGAGTGAGGGGATACGGATGAATTAGAGCACAATTACTACCCTAGGACGGATTGCTGGCTGGAGGGAGAAGATACCCACATACACACACTGTTACAATGTGACATAGGAAGAGCTGTGCCACATAAGCACAGTGACTACGGGGCCCAGATGGGGAACTCTTGGCCCAAAGTAGAAATTCAGGGAAGGAGTTCCAGAAATAGAAGTATTTTGAACAGTAACAATTAAGGGGTATCGAGAAGAATGTGGAAAGACAGAAAAAAAAGGAAAGAACAAAGTCAAGGAGGCAGGAAGCACAATGGTGTGCGTGAGAAGCTACAGGCTATTTGGCAGTGCCAGAGCATCAAGTACTAGAAAAGGAGAGGCAAAGTCATGAAAACCTTACTTTCAAGCTAGGGCTTGACTCTGTAGGCAATGGGGAACCTTGAAATGTTTCAAGAAGCTGTAGCAGGGGGAAGGGGGAGTAATCAGATTTGCATTTATCACTCTGCTCTCTGTAGAAAGAATATATTTTGATGTGGCTAACCTATAGGCAAATAGGTTGGGAATAATTAGGAGTCTAATGTGTTATTTCAAGTAAGAGATGTTGAGGACCTTAATGAAGACGTGGTAGTAGTACACACAGTATAACAGATGCAGTTGGAGGCCTTGGTTGTGGAAATCTGTGAATGGCAGAGAGCAACAATAACAGCCAAATTCCAGATTAATTCCTAGAGATCTAGATCAAATGGCTAGGAGGATGGTGATAAAACTAGCTGAGAGGGTGGAGGAGATGTTTGGAAATCATGAGTTCAAGCTTAGACATGTGGAACTTTAATTGCTTACTGAACATCCAAGTATAACATCCAGCAAATAATTGTATTTATAAATCTGACTGTCACAGGAGAAACCAGACTGAGAGATGGGGATCTTCAGTTCCTCAGTGGAAGTTAAGATCATGCGAAGAGATGAGCTGGTACAAGAAGAATATATAGAGGAATAGCCAAAGGGCCAGTGTATAACCATTAAGCATACAGTTATTTAAGACAAATTTTCCAAATAAGTACAGCATGATTTCCTTGGTTGACAGAGCCAAATTAGACTTTGTCCCCAACTTTTAAAAATCAGGGAATTTTACCTGAAAATGAAGATTTCCAGATTCTCTTAAGACCAGGAGCTCTGGCCCCACTGGGCTTGCATTTTCATGTAGCAACATTCCACCAGAGCTGAGTAGCAGTTTTCTTCTTTGAACGAGATACCTGTTCTCCAATTCTTTACTGTCTCCACTGTCTTTAAAACACCAAGGCCAATGTCAACTTCTATTGATCATTACGTTGGTGCTGCTACTTCTTATAGCTGTTTCATTTTTTAAAAATATTTCTTGCCTGGCCTGATAGGCATTTGAGTTTTTAATTCCTGGCATAAAAGATGAGCAAAGTTAAGAGGATCACATTAGGGAGATGAAGAAGCATGGTCAGAGAAATGGGGAGAAATCAGGAAAGAAATGTTCTAGTTGTTAAGAAATTTCAAGAATGAGAAGTTCAATAGTGTCAAGTACTAGAGAGAGGCTGAGCAAGGTAAGAATTGAAGTGCCTGGATTCCTCAAGAATCTAAAACTAGAAATACCATTTGACCCAGGAATCCCATTACTGGGCATATACCCAAAGGATTATAAACCATTCTGTGATAAAGACACATGCACATGTATGTTTATTGCAGCACTATTCGCAATAGCAAAGACTTGGAACCAACCCAGATGTCCATCAATGATAGACTGGATTAAGAAAATGTGGCACATATACACCATGGAATATTATGCAGCCGTAAAAAAGGATGAGTTCATGCCCTTTGCAGGGACATGGATGAAGCTGGAAACCATCATTCTCAGCAAACTAACACAGGGACAGAAAACCAAACACCACATGTTCTCACTCATAAGTAGGAGTTGAACAATGAGAATACATAGACACAGGGAGGGGAACATCACGCACTTGGGCCTGTGGGGGGTGGGGGATTATGGGAGGGATAACATTAGAAGAAATACCTAATGTAGGTGACAGGTTAATGGGTGCAGCAAACCACCATGGCATGTGTATACCTATGTAAAAAACCTGCACATCTGCACATGTAACCCAGAACTTAAAGTATAATTTTTAAAAAAAGAACTGAAGTGCCTGTTGGGTTTATCAATATGAACAACACTGGAGACCTTTAGAGAATCATTTTTAGCACAGCGATGGATGTTGGAAGTGAGATCTCAGGGATGTGAGGAGTGAATGGGAGATGAGCAAATGGAGACAAGTTAATTTTCCTCTCCAGAAATTTTGACTGGAAAGGGAGGAACAGGGCCAGGTGCAGTGGTTCATGCTTGTAATCCCAGCACTTTGGGAGGCCAAAGTGGGCGGATCACAAGATCAGGAGTTCGACACCAGCCTGGCCAACACAGTGAAACCCCATCTCTACTAAGAATACAAAAATTAGCTGGGCATGGTGGCGGGCGCCTGTGATTCCAGCTACTCAGGAGGCTGAGGCAGGAGAATCACTTGAACCTGGGAGGCAGAAGTTGCTGTGAGCCAAGATCACGCCACTGCACTCCAGCCTGGGTGACACAGCTGGTCTCAATCTCTTGACCTTGGGATCTGCCCGTCTCGGCCTCCCAAAGAGCTAGGATTACAGGCACAAGCCACTGCACCTGGCCTTATTCCTTCTTTTTAAAATGATTTAACCTTCATGTGAACATAATAGGGCACCACTAAGCATCAAGACTAGGCCTATTTTGCTGACAAAACAAAAGTGAAAACAAGCTGAGAGATTTAAAACTTTCTTCAACCAGTGATCATGGGCCCACCACCTATGCTGTGTTCCTGAAAATTAAGAAAAAAATCTGTAAATAAAGTTTCATTTAATTCATTATTATACAAAATAACCTTCTCTGACTATGAAAGTACCAAGACCTTGCAACACACTTCCCTTCCTCAAGGAGCACACTGACAAGGACACTGAGAACACATGTGTGGCCACAAGGTTTTTGGTTATGCTGACGTCCGCATGTTCCTTAGCTGGGGACTGTTAGCACTCCCTAAATATCCCCCAGGTGTTCCTTCAGAGTTTTTTTGATGTTATTTTGTCTTTTGTTCTTCTTGTTGTCGTTTTTTAAATGGCAGCTTTGTTGAGACCCACCCCAGTTGTTGTGTAGTACTCTAAGCTACCCCACCACCATCTGCCAGCTGGATTGCCTCCTTCATTCCTTTGTTTGGAAAAATTCTAGAGTCCCCAACTGTGTCATGGGTCCCCAAGATCATCCCAGATTTGGTGTTCACTAGAGGACTCGCAGGACTCAGCTAAGTCACACCCCTGTGACTCATTGCAGTGAAATGATACAAAGAAAGGTCAGCAAAGGAAAAAGGCACACAAGGTGAAGTCAGGAGGAAACCAAGCACACGCTTCCAAGAGTCTTTTTCCAGCAGACTCATACAAGACATGTTGAATTCTTCCCGCCATGAATTGTGACAACACATGTGAAAATACTATCTACCAGGGAGGCTCATTAACGATTCAGAACCCAAGGTTTTTTGGTAGCTGGTCACATTGGCACCCTCTGCCTACCACATACTGAATTTCAGACTCCCAGAAGGAAAGCAGGTGTTTGACAGAAACCATATTGTTTGGATAGACAGTTTAGTTACAGTGAACCATTCTTATCGCTTATGGAAAGTTTTGTGTCAGTCTAGGGAACTGTTTACTATTCAAGTTTCCAGATACCAGCCAAGGGTCAACATTGCAAGCAGCTGGTCTAAGCATTGCAGCCTCAGGCCTGCTATTGTTCATTCTTTTCTGCATACCAACATTAATAAGATATTGATTGATTACAACAAATTTACCTTGCATTACTGCCTCAGAGCTCTTATCACTAATTACAATTATAAGGTATTATATGTATATATGTATTTAATTACCTACTTGTTTATTTTCTGCCTCTACCACTAGAATGTAAGCTTATGAGGGCAAGGACTTTGTCATATTCACGGCTGTATCTTTAGCACTTCAAACAAGGCCTCCTCCATTATGGGCACTCAACAAATACTGATTGAAGGGATGAAAGAACAGATTAACAGTTCAACCTAGGATAGAGTCAGATGTGAGATTTTTGTGGAGTACTTGGCAAATACAAGTCCTTCATGGGTGGCCATGACTATCAGATCAAAGAAGGCCTGAGCCATGCTCTTCACGGGCAGTATTGTTATAGAGATTCCTGGTCTGGTGCACTTCTAAAGTCAGAGTCTCTGGAGATCTCACCTGCAGCTGTATGAAGAAGAAAGCATAAGAATGTTCTCTATCTGCACATTCTTTTCCCTTTCTCTTATTAAAAATAAACATTGTGCTGGTGAGTTTTTCCTGTGTTCCTCCCCACTCTCAGAAACAGTTCTAATGTCCAGATTAAGTATTTCCTAAGGGGAGAGAAAACTATATTCCTTTTGTAGAATGACCATCTGTGCAGCCTTGGAGAAACCCTAGAGGACTCATGAATGGAAAAGGATCTCCGGGCCAAAAATCAGTTCTCACTTAATGTCTTCTCTGGCTATTGCTCTGGCAGTTGAATGGAGTCAGGTTTTCATCTTATGTAATATGACAGGACAATTCAACTTCCATTGAGTGTAGCAAATATCCCTAGAGCTACATAGGACAGAACTAAGTGGTTACATAAACACATATGGAAACGTAAAAATTTTAAAGAGAGGCTAAGTACTCCAAGGGACATGTTACCCCCAGGGGAAATTAACAGTTAGATCAACAAGCAGAGCTCTCCTCTAAGTCACACATAGATTTCACACAGTTTATGGCCATACTACTGGAGGGGAAAACGACTTTATGTACACATTTTTCATGACTTACTCTGAGAAGGAGAAAATACGCAACACCTTTTATCTCAGAATATCAGGAGACAGAAAAAGAATGACCATGGTGCATACTAGTTAGGGTCAGAACAAACAATGTATTAATCAGGGATTCTGCCAGAAACAGCATACTCAAAAGAACTTATTGAAAGGGATTTAATTAAGCGACTAGTTACAAAGGTATGGACAGGTTAAGGGAACCAACAAAGGATGATGAGGCCTCCAGGGACTAATAGCAACAGGAAACCTGTTCTACTTTTAGGCCTGAAGGCAGCAAAGGGTGGAAGTTATGTTATCAAAACCAGTACAATCTATAGTCCTAGGAGAGAAGTCACCCAATAGGAGCTACAGCTATGTGCAGACAGAGCCCGAACCATGAGGAAATTGGAGGGAGAGCACATGGAGATAGGGGGAACAAATATAAGTAGCCCAAACTCTTTTTCTTCCTACCTACCAGTTTCTTGCTGATGCCTCTCACTGGCCAAACCCAACAGGAAACCACCAGGGGCAAGGAAGTCTGTGTAAGAAAGAGCACAGGGGTCAGCTTCCCGAGGCACAGCAGGTTACAGAAGGGCCAAGAATGGGCAGACAGGGAGGAGATGGCATGTGGACAAAAATCAGCACAAATAATGCCTACTAGCCCTAGAACCACTCAACTGCAGACAAGGGTTGACATTTGTTGGATGTGCTAGGCACAGTCCTATGCCCTTTACATGAATCATCCCACTGAATACTCACGATGCGATGTATTGTGAAATCAACTAAGTTGAAGCTTCAGGCCCCTCTATTGCATAGATACCTTTCAGGGACCTCAGAGGGACCCTAGCCATAAATGTACACAGTGCTTTATGGAAATTTTGCAAATGTAAGACATGTTTACCTTAATTAATTAAGGTTACTATCTCTTTCCAATCAGACTTCGCTGCTGTTATGTTTGCTTTCCTGTCAGGTGGGAATTTTTGGGATATGGCTAATGGGATGTTGAGGTGGGATTACACTTAAGTTGGGTTTATTGAGAGATTTTTAGGTGGCTTTCAATCACGGCAGTGTAGAAAGGGCATCCAGGAAAACTCTTTTGTCTACTGTGCTGATTCATTATGGAATCAAGCTTCACGGCCAGGGGTCGTGGTACAAAAGTGAGATACAGTACATAATACCGGACATATGGCTATGGAGGAGACACAAGATTTGAAAAACTCGAGGCGGAAGCTAGCCTCTGTGGAATTCTAATCATAGGATGTGTGAAATTGTAAGGGGAGGGTGGAATTCTCATTGATCCCTAGACAATATGGAAGTTTTTTCTTGGCAAAAATATACTGTAAAATTCAGTGCATACACTTGTAACAGCATTGTACTTTTATTTTCCTTCTTTGATGAGAATTGTGTGAAGTAGAATAGTAGAATTTCTGTGCCTGGCGGGCATATACCAATATCAGCACTGCTTATATGCAAATCATCACAAATTCTACGTTTTATCATGTATTTTGCAGGCCACCAAGTAAAACTGAGAAAAAGATACACATAAGTATACTACAAAGTAATGTAATAATAGCAAATATTTACTAGCATGTACTGTATCTGGCATTGTGCTAAGCATTTTATACATACTAACTCAGTTAATCTTCACAGCAACCCTTTGAAGCAGATTCTATTGTTATCCTCTTCCTGTCTTTTCTGTTTTTTTGTTTTGTTTTGGTTTGGTTTGGTTTGTTTTTTTTTGAGACTGAGTTTTGCTCTTTTGCTCAGGATGGAGTGCAGTGGCACGATACTGGCTCACTGCAATCTCCGCCTCTCAGGTTCAAGAAATTCTGCTGCTGCAGCCTCCCAAGTAGCTGGGATTACAGGTGTCCACCACCACGCCCAGCTAATTTTTGTAATTTAGTAGAGACAGAGTTTCACCATATTGGCCAGGCTGGTCTCGAACTCCTGACATCAAATGATCTACCCACCTTGGCATCCCAAATTGCTGGGATTACAGGCATGAGCCACCAGCTGCCACACCCCGCCCTGTCTTTTACTTTTAAAAGACTAAACTCATTACTGGGATCAGAATTTGAGGTGAGAGAGGAATACTTCTGGGGAAGCATGATCAAAGAAGACTTTTCTCAAGATGAAGTCCCAGGGACTGGAACAGATCTCTGTGGCTGGGCCCAAGGGCGGTGCCATGGCATGCCAAGGATGACCAAGGATAAAACATAGTGTGGAAATAGCTGACTGCAGACTTCAAGGAAATACTTGGGCTGAGACAGTGGGGCATTTCAGCAATTAGTAGACTATTTAGTAGGGTGGGGGCCTGAAATTACCATTAAATTCATTTATGAAAAGTAAAGAAATTAATTTTGTTTGCAGAGTTTGAGGAATAAGAGTTATATTTGCTATTTAAGTTTAACTTTGTGAAAATGGAACCAAAGGAATTATACACCTTGGCTTCATCTCCTTCAAAATCTGAAACATCTAAGAAAAAGAATATTGGTTTGGGGACCATAAATAACTGACTTTGAATTCCAGCTCTGCTATTTATTAGCTAAGTGACCTTGAAAAATGTGTAACATTTCTGTGAGCCTCAGTTTCATCAACTGTAAAAATGGGAATAATAGTGACTTAATACTGTCATTGTAGGAATTGTCTCAGTGCATTTAAAACTCCTGACCTGCTTCTTCATAACAGGCATTTAAATATTGGTTTTCATTATCAATGAAAATAAAATATAAACACATTTTCTGGAAGAAAATATTGCAGAAGCACAAATTACATACTACCCTTTCAATACCACCTAGGTAATATGCTTTATGAAGAAACTCAACTGTAATTTTAAAAAATTTTTGAACTCACCCAACGTTTTTTCCCCTGCTTCTAAAACTGGAAACCAAGGAGGTAACGTGTACCCATCTGTGCACCCACACCCTTTTGAATATGAAATTTAAATAAAAGTCTTCTCAGTCTGTTTATACAGTACTCCTTGGCTTTGAGGCAGATAGATCTGCTTCAATTAGAACCTAATCCTGCTCACCTCATACTTGCAATGCTCTCGCTAAAACTAGTGTGAGAGAGAAACAATAGTCCATTTAATTAAATTATGCTGAAGCCTGAATTCAATCCATCTGTGTATTGAGAAGTTAGATTTTGAATATTGATTATTCTTCCCTGCATGAAAACATCACTATCTGTTCTGCATTCTCTCCCCAATAAGGAATGATGTTTTCCCTACCATAGCAGCTTTTATTTTAAAACAAATTAAATAGGCCCAGTTCTAGACAAAAAAAAAAAAAAAAAAAAAAAAAAGAATGTTATTGTTTCCCCTTCTCTCTTCAGCTCTCCATTTCTGGCTTCTGGAACTTTACTCTCTGTCCTTACCCCACCCATCTCGTCTCAGGTGGCCACTTTCCTCCGGCTGCCCACTGTGGCTTTCCATTCCTTGGCAGCACCCTGGGCTCCTAGTGTCTCTCTATTTCCTCGCTGCCAGCCATCTTTCTTCTCCTAACAATCTCTTAGGAAGGGTCTGGCTGTGTCTGGGACCTCACCCTGAGCAACACTAGGGATCTCCTCTTTTTTGCCTGCCCAGAAATTACACAAAAGGTGTGTATGGAAATCTGAGTGAACCGATGTCCTGTTTCTAACCTATTTGGGTTGATTTGGTGACCCATATAGAATCTGAACCCCAATCTAGCTCTCAATGAAGGTGTTCAATAAACTGACTCCATTCTACTCTGTGCAAAAGGGTAAGGGCCTACCCCTTGCCGTAATCAGCTAAGGAAGAAGAGTTGGGTCGATAACTTCAATTCATGATTAAGTGATTAAGGCAGTCACTTGCAGCCCTGACTTTATCATAAAATAATTCAGAAAGCTTTTAATAATATTGAAGCCCTAGCCCCACTCTATCTGACTTAATTGATCTGGTGTTGAGCTCAGGATGTGTAGTTTTTTGTGTAGTTAAAAAAAAATACCACACAAAAAACTTACCCTCTTCACCATTTTTAATTGTGCAGTTAAGGACTGTTAGGTATATTCACATGCTTGTGAAACAAATCTCCAGAACTTTTTCATCTTACAAACCTGAAACTCTATACCCATTAAACCACAATTCCTCATTTCCCCCTCCTTTCAGCCCATGGTAAGCAGCATTCTACTTTCTGTCCCTATGAATTTGACTACTTTAGGTATTCATATAAGTGGAATCACATAGTATTTGTCTTTTTTGTCACTGGCTTATTTCACTTAGCATAATATCCTCAAGGTTTGTCCATGCTGTGGCATGTGACAGAATTTCCTTCCTTTTAAAAGCTGAGTGATACTCCATTATATGAATATACCACATTTTGTTTATCCATTTATCTGTCAGTGGATATTTAGGTTGCTTCCATCTCTTGGCTACAGTGAATAGTGGTGGCACTATGAACATTGGTATGTACCCTTGTTGGACATCTTTTGCCTAGATATGCAAGGGTTTATTTCTGAGCTCTCTATTCTATTCCATTGGTCTACATGTCTGTCTTTATGCCAATTTCACATTGTTTTGAGTACTGTAACTCTGTGAGATGTTTTTGAAATAACATATTACAAAGTGTGTGTCCTTTAGAGTGTGATTCCTCTAATTTTATTTTCAAAATTTGGGGTCTCTGGAGATACCATGTGAATTTCCAGATTAATTTTTCTGTTTCTGAAAAAAATGCTGTGGGAATTTTGACAGGAATTGCATTGAATTTGTAGACTGCTTTGAGTAATATGGACATCTTAACAATATTAAGTCCTCCAGTCTATGAACATGAGATGTCTTTTCATTTATTTGTATCTTCTTTAATTTATTTCAGCAATGATTTGTTTTTGGTATACAAGTCTTTCATGTCTTTGGTTAGGTTTATTTCTAAGAATTTTTATTCTTTTTGACTCCATTATAAATATAATTGTTTTCTTAACTTTCTTTTCAGATTATACATTGTTGGTGTACAGAAATGCAGGCAATTTTTGCATGTTAATTTTGTATCCTGAAACTTAGCTGAATTCGTTTATTAGCTCTAACAGACTTTTTTGTGTGTGAATGGAATTTTTAGGGTTTTTATATATGAAATCACATCATCTGTGAACAGATAATTTTACTTCTTTCTTTCTTATTTGGATGCCTTTTCTATTGTTTTCTTGTCCAATTGCTCTGGCTCATACTTCAGTACTATGTTAAATAGAAGGAGTGAGAGCAGCTGTGCTTGCCTTGATCCTGATCCTGATCTTAGAGGAATGAGAATTTTAAAATTTTTCTTGTTTCTGATCTTAGAGGAATGATAATTTTTAAAAAGCTTTTCGAGTGATTCTAATTTGAATCCAGGCTTGAGAATTGCTGGGTTAGGGATTCATTTCCCTCATCCCAGAAAAGCTGGAGCAGAGAAAATCGGGAAGGCACCTTGGGCCCCAAAGTGAAAGCTATGAAGGTAGGCTTCAATAGAAAGCTTTTATTAGACCTGGTCATCGTCTCAAACCATTGGGCCTAGAGCATCCAAGAAAGTTTCTGATACTGGTGACTAAGTGTTCATTGATTCTCAACAGGGCTGGAGAGGACAAACCTGAGCATCAGGGGTTAACTCTTTTGATAGCCACAGTTGGTGAGGGGATGGAAACACCAAGGGTGAGTTTTCAGAATCAAAGAGACACAAATACTAGAAGAGGTAGTGGACCAAAAAACAAAAACAAAACAAAAAAAAAAAAACAAAGAAAAACTCCCCAGCATTCATTCTACTTCTAATAACCAGCTCTGATTCCTGTTTGTGGAGCCAATCTTCCCCCATCTGCTATCCAGGTAGCTCTGATGGAATTGCCTCCAGCCTCTGTACCAATGGTGGCATGAGACTGAGGAATAGCTCATCAGAGCTTGTGTTTCCCTTGGCCACAGTAATTTCTTCAGAGACAAGCACAAGTCTCCTTCAGAGCCACTGGGACACGAGGGAGCTTTTCTTCAGATATCTGAAGCAAAGGCAGACTGTTTTTCTCTGTGCCTTAAACCTGAGGGGATGAAGAATCTGAAGCTATTGTCACCATCAAGCCATGAAGTTTGAGGTAGAGGTGAACACATTGAAAGGCTGAGAAAAGGTGGCGTAATACTGAACCTGGATGACTTCTTTTGAACCCTGACGCCAGCACTACCCCGATCTTTTCAGTTATATAAGCGCGAACAATTCCCTTCATGCCTAAGTCAGTTTAGGTTGGCGTTTCTGTTACTTGCAACCAAAAAGCTAGCTGACTGAGAAAATATGACAGATATAAAAATAAAATAAGAAAAAACAGTCAGACAGCCAGAACCCAAGCCAGCAGTCCTGGGCATGAGCTTTCAGCAACCAGAGCATGGCCCCTTGATATTGCAGCAATGCTGCCCTTGAACAGAACCTAATCCCTGGCTGAGGTCAGCCAGCAACTGAAAGAGTTGGCCCACTCTGCTGACCTTGCAAGAATTGCTGCAGTCCCCACACCCTTCACACCTGACAGTCTTGCAGATTACTCTACCTTTCCTCTTCCACCACCCCTCAGGCTCTTAGCACCAACTCTTTTCCTCCCATCAACACTGCTTTGAGGAAAAGAACTAGTTAATTCATTCACTTTAAGGTTTATATGACTCATATGTTCCTATTTGTTAAAATATCTACATTTCCAAAGGGCACAAAGTGTCCTTTAAATTGCCTTAGTTCATTACCCAATCTTTGAAGTCTAATTCATTGCAAACAAATGAATTTGTCCATGCCTATATAGCTCTATATGACACAATGATACAGTACTTTATTAATCATTAGAGAATACAGGAAGCCTCAGAGTTTACTTTCCTCCTATGCAGAAAAATACCCTAAAAAACATCAAGGAAACATCATCACCATCATCAATATTTATTAAACATTTATCATGTGTTTAGTGTGGTAGACATTGTTCTAAGCACTTTACATACATTATCTGATCGAATCCTCACTGCTGCTCTATGAAGTAGCCACATCATGAATCTCATGTTGCAGCTGAAGAAATTAAGGTGTAGAGAAGTTAAGCAACTTGTTCAAGGTGACACAGATGCTAAGTTGAAGAAAATGACAGAGCAAAAAACACTATTAGAGGAAACAAGGTGGAGCTGGCCTCTAGGGCTCTTCATAGGTCTTCAGGAGGTACAGCCAGTTATCTAATGAAATCATTGGCTGCAAATTTATTATATTTGAGTTATATAATTTAAGAGTTAACTGGAATGTCCAGTGCTCAATTAAGATGAGAGAAAAAAGAGAACCAGTCTGAGTATCAGAAATAAGACTAGATCACATATCTGCTACTTTACAGTCTGAGCTCTTTGCATTCATTTATTCATCTATTCTTTCATTCATTTGTCATAAGCATTCATGAACACAGAAAATGTTCCTTTACTACATATGGAAAATGTTGGGGCTGCCTACATTAAAAAAAAGTACAGGCGTGCCTCATTTTACTGTGCTTTGCTTTGTTGTTCTTCACTGATATTTCATTGTTTACAAATTGAAGGTTTGTGGCAACCTTGCCTTGAGAAAGCCTATTGGTGCCATTTTTCCAACAACATGTGCTCATACACAAATGATAAGAAAGTGAAACAGCCTTATGGCTGTTTAGTGGTCTGGATAGAAGATCAAACCAGCCACAACATTCCCTTTAAGCCAAAACCCAATCCAGAGCAAAATCCTAACTCTATTTAATTCTATGAAAGCTGAGAGAGGTGAGGAAATTACAGAAGGAAAGTTAAAAGCTAGCAGAGGCTGTTTCATGAGGCTTAAGGAAAGAAGCCATTTCCAGAACATAAAAGTGCAATGTGAAGCAGGAAGTGCTAAGGTAGAAGCTACAGCAAGTTATCCAGAAGATCTAGCTACAATCATTGATGTAGGTAACATAAAATAACAGATTTTTAGTGTAAATGAAACAGCTTTCTGTTGGGAAAAAAAAAAAAATGTCATGTAGGGCTTTCATAGCTAGAGAGGAGAAGTCAAGGCCTGGCTTCAAAGCTTCAAAGGGTGGGCCAGGGATAGTAGCTCACGCCTGTAATCCCAGCACTTTGGGAGGCTGAGGCAGGTGGACCACTTGAAGTCAGGAGCTTGAGACAAGACTGGCCAACATGGTGAAACCCCATCTCTACTAAAAATACAAAAAGTTAGCTGGGCATGGTGGCATGCACCTGTAATCCCAGCTACTCAGGGAGGCTGAGGCAGGAGAATCACTTGAACCTGGGATACAGAGGTTGTAGTGAGCTGAGATCACGACACTGCACTCCAGCCTGAGCAAGAGTGAGACTCCAACAACAACAACAACAGCAACAACAACAACAACAACAAAACAAAAAAAAGCTTCTCTTCAAAGGGCAGGCAGACTGTTTTGTAAAGGGCTAATGTAGCCAGTGACTTTAAGTTGAAGCTCATGCTCATTTACCATTTTGAAAATCCTGAGGCCCTTAAGAATTATGCAAAATCCAGTCTGCCTGAGCTCTATAAATGGAACAACAAAGCCAGGATGACAGCACATCTGTTTACTGCATGGTTTACTGAATATTTTAAGCCCACTGTTCAGACCTACTGCTCAGAAAAAAAAGATTTCTTTCAAAATATTACTGCTCATTTTTAATGGACCTAGTCATCCAAGAGCTCTGATAGAGATGTAGAGGAGATTAATGGTCTCATGCCTGCTATGGAGAATAGCAGGCTATGGATAAACACAATATCCATTCTGCCACCCATAGATCAAGGAGTAATTTTGACTTTCAAGTCTTACTATTTAAGAAAAACATTTCATAAGGCTGTAGCTGCCACAGTGATTCCTCCGATGGATGTGGGCAAAGAAAATTGAAACCCTTCTGGAAAGGAATTGCCATTCTAGATTCCATTAAAAACATTCAAGATTCATGGGAGGTGGTCAAAATATTAATATAGAAGTTTGGAAGAAGTTGATTCCCAACCTCATGGATGACTTTGAGAGGTTCAAGACTTTCGTGGGGGAAATAACTGCAGATGTGATGAAAAGAGCAAGAAAGCTAGAATTAGAAGTAGAGCCTGAAGATGCAGCTGAATTGGCTGCAGTCTCCTGATAAAACTGTATGGATGGGATGAGTAGTTGCTTCTTATAAATAGTCAAAGAAAGTGGATTCTTGAGGTGGAATCTACTCCTGGTGAAGATGCTGCAAACACTGTTGAGACGACAACAAAGGATTTAAAATATTCTATAAACTTAGTTCATAAAGCAGTGGCAGGATTTGAGAGGACTGATTGCAGTTTTGAAGGACAGTAAAATGTTGTCAAATAACATTGCATGCTACAGAGAAATCTTTTGTGAAAGGAAGAGTCAATGGATGTGGCAAATTTCATTACTGTCTTATTTTAAGAAATTGCCACAGCCACCCCATCTTCAGCAACACCACACTGATCAATCAGCAGCCATCAACATTGAAGCAAGCCCCACTACCAGCAAAAAGATTATGACTTGCTGAAGGCTGTAATGATTATTAGCAGTTTTTTTTTTTAGCAATAAAGTGTTTTTATTTATGGTTTGTACATTTTTTAGACATAATGCTATTGCATACTTTATAGACTACAATATAGTATAAGCATAACTTTTATATGCAGCGGGAAGCCAAAAAATTTGTGTGATCTGCTGTATTGTGATATTTGCTTTATTGTGGTGTTCTGGAATCTAACTTGCAGTATCTCCAAGGTATGCCTCTATAAATGTATAGGTAAAATAAATAAAGCTCTTTGTTCTCAAAAAATGATAGTGTTAGAGGAAAGGAGTTAAATCATTACCATAATGTATGATAATGGACTAATCAGCCATTTAGAAAGGGTGGAACCATCTCTGTCTAGAGGTGCCAGGAAGACTTCACAGAGAAGAAAGAGCAAAAGCTTTCAAAGGAAACCAAAGCAGGGAGGGGTAAATCAGGGAAGAAGAAACCACACAGGTGAGGACACAGGGGTATGAGAAGGTGAGACTAGGAAGATGAGCAGTTTTGATCATGAGGATTTTTTATGCCAGGCTGAAGAATGATTCTTTCTTTGAGTCTTGGGTGTTCTTGGTCAGATTTGCAATTATAAACAAATCAAATTTTTTAAAGTCTGTAGAGAAGAGGTTAGAGCTGGGTAAGAGTGCTAGGTGGGGTATTTTTCTTAATAGACTTTATTTTTTAAGAGCAATTTTAGGTTCACAGCAAAACTCAGAGGAAGGTAAAGAGATTCCCCATCTACCCTCTTTCCCAACACATGTATAACCTCCCCAGTTATCAGTATCTGGGTGGTGGATTTTTCAGCATGGCAGTGACCAGGTCAGGTTTGCTCTGGGTCAGAGTAGGAGTTGCAGTGGGGAAGGTGGAGGAGTGAGGGGAGGTGGTGGTGCTGGTGCATCTTAGGAGCTGAGGGGAGATGGGTAGGGAGTCAGGTTCAGAGGCTCTTTTTGTTAGTCAGAGGACTGTTCCTGAGTGCCTGAGCTGAGGCACAGCTGTGAAGATGGGGAACAGGGATGCATTTGAGAGCTATTTAGGAACAAAACTCACAGAGCTCAATTACTGATCAGGCATGAAGAGTGAAGGAAAAAGAAATGGTGTGTCTACTTCCCTGGTTTCTGAGCTGGGAGACTAGTCGGCTGGTAAAGGCTGCTGCCTCTTTTCTGCAATTAATACATTCAGGTTATAAACAGTTCAGTAATAGAGAAGCAGATGAAATAATAAGTGAAAGTTCCCTTCTGGTTTTCCTCCTTCACATTCAACGCCACTCCCCAAGGCATAGCCACTGTTAACATTTTGGCGTATTCCTCCAAATGTTTTCCATGCCTATACTGAACTCAATTAGTTTCTCAAACACAAAGAGTACTTCTACTGCAAAGACTTCCTGCCAGATCTTTGAAATTTCTAAAGAGGATGTTTGCACTTGACCATGTGTATCACAATGTTGGGCAAAGTTTTAGACAAGGGGATAGTTCAGCAATCACATTTCTTCCGGGAACCATACCTCTGAGACTTCATTGTGGGCTACATCATAGATTCAGCCCTGTTCAGTACAGTTATTCATAGGACCAAAAAATTGCTACACGGTGCCCAAGTGTAACACACCAGTAATTAAATTGATAAATCTTCTTTATTACCAATTCTCCTATAATATAGGTACATTCAGGTCCCAAAGATAATCATAAAATATATTTTCTTTGGTATTCAATGCCCTGTAAATGCCAACAGAATTGTGTCTGTATGTACATCAGCTTTTAGTTGGATAATTAGCTATGGAAAATTTACTCTCTCCTCTGACCTGGAAAATATTACTCCTACAAATTAAAACTAGGCAAATGTCATAAGGATGTGAAGAGATAACTTTGATGAGATAAGAAACTGCAGTTGAATGAGATCCTCCACACACATTCACAATACATTAAAGTCGCTCAAATTTTCAAAGAAAAAATGTCTGCCTTTTTTCTGGAGCTAAAATTAATCATATTGCATACACTAAACTGTGAGTATTCCTATAGGGAATTCATTGGTTGGAAGTTACTACCAAGGACTAAAACAGAATAAAATAGCCCCACTTAAGAACTCTAAATCTTTCTAAAGTTATATATTTCAGAGAGAACCTATATGAAAAGATATATTAGAATGATATCTAAGCATACTAGGAAATTGAGCAAGAAATTGTCAAAAATTTAAGTCTTATGTTTAGTGTTTTAAAATTTGGTATAAAAATAGAAACCAAAATGTAGCAAGTGTTAATTCTTGGTCCAGCAGGTTCTTAAAATATCCTTGATATTTTAACTGTTTCTGGTGAGGCATCTCCCCAGTTCAGAAAGTAATTATAATTTAAATAAAAATTATTATAATAAAGAATAGCTAACATTTATTAAGCATTTATTATATGCTAAGCACTATTTCAAGGTATTTATACTATTCCATTTCATCCTCACATACATGATTATCACTCGTTTTAAACATATGACTACTCCTGACTTTTAGAATTATTAGAGACTAAAGATCTGCTTATTTAGGGTGTTGTTTGGAGGTGACAAAAGATTCAATGGTTTCAAAAACTTTTGTGCAAGGAGGGAATTCTGGGAAGATGACAAAGTAGGAAGCAACAGGAATTTGTCTCCCCACCTAGAAACCATTTCACTGGCAAAGTCTGTCAGATGTAGCTATTTAGGAGCTCTGGAGTCTGTTGAAAATTTGCAATGTCTAGGGAAGGCTTAGTAAATTGTGGTTAACTGTGGTCAATTTCATCTCTTAGTGCGGTAGCAGCTATCCGTCCTTCACTCGCAGCCCCATGGTATGCAGGTGTGCACTTGCTCCCGAAGCAGCTTTTACACAGTTTGTGGGAGCCAGGGAACCTGACCCCCAAATGCTGAGGATTTGTGCATCTGTGCTCTGCTCGCTGATTGCAGCTGCTTCTTCTGGTTTTTGTTTTGTTTTGTTTTGTTTTGAATACCCTGTGTGTGTAGTTTTTTTTTTTTTTTTTTTTTAACAGAGTCTTGCTCCATCACCCAGGCTGGAGTGCAGTAGTGCGATCATAACTCACTGCAGCTTGTAAACTCTGGGCTCAGGAAATCCTCCCACTTCAGCCTCCCAAGTAGCTAGGACTATAAGCATGCACCAACACAGCTAATTTTTCAAATTCTTGTAGAGACAAGGTCTCACTATGTTGCCTAGGCTGGTCTTGAATTCCTGGCCCCAACCGATCCTCCCATCTCAGCTTCCCAAAGTATTCAGATTACAGGCATAAGCCACTGTGCCCAGCCATCACTGATTGCAGCTTCTGATCACAGAGGTGCAGACAAACACACAGGTGGCCATTGCTGCTGCACCTCTCCCACTGTGGCAAGCCCCTCCCTGTCCAGCTGAAGTGACTTCCAAAGGAGTACATGGCTGGCACCACTCTCCACATCCTTAATTTTCTCTTCTTTCCTTTTTGGGAGGCAGACGTTGAAGACTAGGACATTCAAAAGCAACTGCACATACATTAGCAATTAGAATAACTGTTCATGCCCAGAGAAAAACAGGCTCAGAAAAGACTTGGGAAGACCTTAGTTTTACACCTCAGGCTTATCCTTGGCACAGAAGCAACCTACCTAAAACAATTTTTTTAAAAGCAAAAAAAATAATGAAAATAGTATAACCTGTGAAAGGGAAAAATCTGATTTCCAGAGTTACTGCATTATTAGATTTAAATGTCTGGTTTTTGATAAAAAATTATAAGGCATACACAAAGAAACAGGAAAATATGGTCCATTCAAAGGAAAAAAATAAATAAACAAAACAGCTCCTGAAAAAAGATCTGATGGTGTCTGGGCACAGTGCCTTATGCCTGTAATCCCAGCACTTTGGGAGGCCGAGGCAGGCAGATCACTTGAGGCCAGGAGTTTGAGACCAGCCTGATCAACATGGTGATACCCCATCTCTACTAAAAATACAAAACTTAGCCAGGTGTGTTAGTGCACACCTCTAGTCCCAGCTACTTGGGAGGCTGAAACACAAGAATCCCTTGAACCCAGGAGGTGGAGGTTGCAGTGAGCTGAGATCACGCCACTGTACTCCAGCCTGGGTGACAGAGTGAGACTCTGTCTCAGAAAAATAAATAAATAAATAAATCGGATGGTAGATCTAGTTGACAAAAACCTTTAAAATTACTGTCTTAAGATGCTCAAATAACTAAAGGGAGATATGGAGAAAGTCAAGAAGACAATATTTGAACAAAGTGGAAATAACCATAAAGAAATAGAAAACCCACAAAGAAACCAATAAGAAATTCTGGAGCTGAAATGTACAATAAGTGAAATTAAAAAATCACTAGAAGGATTCAAAGGCAGATTTGAGCAGGTTGAAGAGAGTCTATGAACCTGAACGTAGAACAATGGAAATGATCATGTCTGAGAAACAGAAAGAAAAAAGATTGACAAAAAGTGAACAGAGCCTAAGGGGCCTGTCGAACACCACCAACATACATACTGTGAAGGTCCCAGTAGAAGAAAAGGAGAAAGGGGTAGAGGAAACAGTTAAAGAAAAAATGGTTGAAAACTTTACAAATATGATGAAGAATAGAAATATAAATGCCAAGGAGCTCAAATAACTCCAAGTAAAATAAACTGAAAGAGACTCACACAGAGACAGATTATAATCAAACTTTCAAAAGACAAAGAGGGACTCATGAAAGCAGAAAGAGAGAAATAATTCATCATATGCAAGAAATCTTCAGATTTCTCATCAGAAGCTTTGGAGGCTAAAAGGCTGATATATCCAACATTCTAAAACAAAACAAAACAAAAAAACTGTCAACCAAGATTCCTTTATCTGGCAAAACTGTCCTTCAAAGTGAAGGAGAAATTAAGATATTCCCAGATAAAACAAAAACTGAGGGAGTTTGTCATCACTAGCCCGGCCCTGTAAGACATGTTCAAGGGAGTCAGGCAGGGTGAAATAAAAGAACACTAGACAGTAACTCACAACCTTATAAAGAAATAAGAATCTCGATAAAGGTACACACACATGCAATTATAAAAGTCAATATTATCATAAAAACAGTTTGAAACACTACCTTTTGTTTTCTACATGGTTTGAGAGATTAACACATTGAAAAAAACAATTATTAGTTTAAAAGCTAGGATTTCTGTAACTTTGGTTTGTAACTTCACATTCTATTTTTTATGTAATTTAAGAAACTAATGTATTTAAAATGATTACTAGCATATATTTTGGCATACAAAATAGAAAAAGATGTAATTTTGTGACATCAGCGACTAAAAGAGGTAGGGACGAGGCTGTAAAAGAGCAGATTTTTTCTTTGTTATTCAAGTTAAGCTGGTATAAGTTCAAATTAGAGTGTTATAACTTTACTGTGTTAAACGTAATTCCTATAGTAACTACAAAGAAAATAGTAATAGAGTATACACAAAAGAAAATGAGAAAAGAATTTAAACATTTAACTACAAAAAAACCAATGAAACGTAATGGAAGACAATAATGCAGGAAATGAGGGACAAAAACCTTACAAGGCATGTTGAAAACAAATAGTCAAATGACACAACTAAGTTCTTTCTTAGCAGTGATTAATATAAATATAAATAGATTAAACTCTCCAATCAAAAGAAAGATTGGCAGAATGGAAAAAAAAAAACACATAATCAAACTATATGCTGTTTACAAGAGACTCACTTTAGATCAAATAGATTGAAAAAGACATGGATTGAAAGTGAACAGATGGAAAAAGATATTTCATGCAAATAGTAACCAAAAGAGAGCAGAAGTAGTGATAGTAATATCAGACAGAATAGGCTTTAAATACAAAACTGTTTCAAGGGTCAAAGAAGTACATTACATTTTAATAAAAGCTTCAACAGAGCAAGGAAAGATAACAATTATAAACCTTTATACATCTATCTAATAATAGACTGTCAAAATATATGAAGCCAAAACTAACCTAACTGAATGGAGAAATAGACAGTTCTACAATAATAGTCAGAGACTTCAATATCCCATTCTCAATAATGGATAAAACAAACAGGCAGAAAATAAGCAAGGAAGTAGAGGACTTAAACAACACAATATACCAACGAGGTGAAACAGACATATATAGAACACTTTACCCCCAACTACGAGCATACATATTCTTCTCAAATGCACATGTGACATTTTCCAGGATAGAAATATAATAAGCCACAAGTTAAGTCTCAAGTCTCAATAGAATTAAACTGATAGATGTCATGCAAAGTATCTTCATTGACCACAAGGGATAAAGTTAGAAATCAATAATTTCAAAAGGGTGGAAACTTCAAATATTTGTGGAAATTAAACACAATACTCTTAATCAATAGATCAAAGATGAAATCACAAGGAGGAAATTAGAAAGTACTTAGAGACAAATGAAAATAAAATACAACATATCAAAACTTACAGGACACATTGAAAAGAGGAAAATTTATAGCTAAACATTAGTCTCCCCTTATTCATGAAGGGTACATCACAAGGTCCCCAGTGAATGCCTGAAACCTCAGCTAGTATCCTATATATACCATGTTTTTTCCTGTACATATATAGCTATGATAGTTTAATTTGTAAATTAGGCATAGTAAGAGATAAACAATAATAAAATTGAACAATTAAGCAATATATTGCAATAAAAGTTATGCAAATGTGTCTCTCAAAATATCTTATTGTACTATACTCACCTATTTTTAGACCACAGTTGACTGTGGGCAATTGAAATTAAAGAAAGTAAAACCACAGATGAGAGGGCACTACCATAAATGCTTATGTTAAAAACAAAGAACAATCTCGAACCAGCAATCTCACTTTACAAGTTAAGGAACTAGCAAAAGAGGAGGGAACTAACCCCAAAGCCAGCAGAAGGATGGTAATAATAAAGATTAGAGCAGAGATAAATGAAAAAAAGAATAGAAAACAACAGAGAAAATCAGTAAAACCTATGTTGGTTCTTTGAAGAGATCAACAAAATTGACAAATCTTCAGTCAGATGAACTAAGAAAAAAATGAGAAGACTTAAATTACTAAAATCAGAAATGAAAGTGGGGACATTACTACCAATTCTACAGAATGAAAAGGATTATGAATACAGTACCATGAATTATTGTGTGCCAACAAATTAGATAACCTAGAAGAAAGAAATAGATAAGTTCCTAGAAACACAAAACCTACTGTATTAGTAAGGATTCTCTAGAGGGACAGGACTAATAGAATAGATGTATATATAAAGGGGAGTTTATTTTTTATTACTTTTTAATTTTTTAAACATATTTGATGCATTTTATTTATTTTTTTATTATACTTTAAGTTCTAGGGTACATGTGCACAACGTGCAGGTTTGTTACATAGGTATACATGTGCCGTGTTGGTTTGCTGCACCCATCCATTTGTCATTTACATTAGATATTTCTCCTAACACTGTTCCTCCCACAGGCCCCCACCCCCGAACAGGCCCAGTGTGTGATATTGCCCTCCCTGTGTCCATGTGTTCTCATTGTTCAACTCCCACTTATGACTGAGAACGTGTGGTGTTTGGTTTTCTGTCATAAAGGCGAGTTTTTTTTTTTTGTTTTTGTTTTTTTTTTACTGTTTTCTTTTATCATTTCTTTTTTTTTTTTTAATTTATTTGTTATTATTATACTTTAAGTTGTAGGGTACATGTGCATAACGTGCAGGTTTGTTACATATGTATACTTGTGCCATGTTGGTGTGCTGCACCCATCAACTCGTCATTTACATCAGGTATAACTCCCAATGCAATCCCTCCCCCCTCCCCCCTCCCCATGATAGGCCCCGGTGTGTGATGTTCCCCTTCCTGAGTCCAAGTGATCTCATTGTTCAGTTCCCACCTATGAGTGAGAACATGCGGTGTTTGGTTTTCTGTTCTTGTGATAGTTTGCTAAGAATGATGGTTTCCAGCTGCATCCATGTCTCTACAAAGGACACAAACTCATCCTTTTTTATGGCTGCATAGTATTCCATGGTGTATATGTGCCACATTTTCTTAATCCAATCTGTCACTGATGGACATTTGGGTTGATTCCAAGTCTTTGCTATTGTGAATAGTGCTGCAATAAACATACGTGTGCATGTGTCTTTATAGCAGCATAATTTATAATCCTTTGGGTATATACCCAGTAATGGGATGGCTGGGTCATATGGTACATCTAGTTCTAGATCCTTGAGGAATCGCCATACTGTTTTCCATAATGGTTGAACTAGTTTACAATCCCACCAACAGTGTAAAAGCGTTCCTATTTCTCCACATCCCCTCCAGCACCTGTTGTTTCCTGACTTTTTAATGATCGAAAGGCGAGTTTATTAAGGAATATTGACTCACACAATCACACGGTCAAGTCCCACAATAGGCCATCTGCAAGCTGAGGAGAAAGGAAGCCAGTCTGAGACCCAAAACCTTAAAAGCAGGGAAGGTGACAGTGCAGTCTTCAGTTTGTGGCTGAAGGCCTGAGAGCTCCTGGCAAACTACTGGTGTAAGTCCAAGAATCTAAAAGCTGAAGAACTTGGAGTCTGATGTTTGAGGGTAGGAAGCATCCAGCACAGGAGAAAGATAAAAGCTGGAAGATTCAGCCAGTCTAGTTCTTCCATGTTCCTCTGTCTGCTTTTATTCCAGTCATGGTGGCAGCTGATTAGATGGTGCCAATCCACATTGAGAGTAGGTCTGCCTCTCCGTCTACTGACTCAAATGTTAATCTCCTTTGGCAACACCCACACAGACACACCCAGTAATAGTACTTTGCATCTTTCAATCCAATCAAGTTGACACTCAATATTAACCATCACACCTACCAAGACTAAATCATAATGAAATAGAGAAAATTTGAATAGACTTATGACCAGTAAGGAGATTAAATCAGGAATCAAAAATCTCCTGACAAAGAAAAGCCCTGGATCTGATGGTTTCACTGCTAAATTCTACCAAATATTTAGAGAACTAGTATTCTTCCCAAACTTTTTCCAAAAAATGGAGAGGAAGGAACACATCCTAACTCATTCTATGAAGCCAGCAAGTACCCTGTTAAGCCACGCAAAGACACTGCAAGAAATTACAGACCAATATCCCTTATGAATACTGATGGAAAATTTCTTAACAAATAGTAGAAGACTGAATTCAGCAGCATATTAAAAGGATTATACATCATGACCAAATGAGATTTATTCCTGGAATGCAAGGATGATTCAATGTATGAAAATCACCAAATTCAATACACCCTATTAACAGAATGAAAGAAAAACCCACATGATCATCTCAATTTATGCAGAAAAAGCATTTGACGAAATTCAACATCCTTTCATAAAAAAAAAAAAACCTCAACAAACTAGGAAGAAAAAGCAACCACTTCAACATAATAAAAGCCGTATTTTAAAATCACAGCAAACATCATACTCAATGGTGAAAATTTGAAAGTCTTTCCTCTAATGAAGCAGGATGCCAGCTTTCACCACTTACATTTAACACAGTACTGCAAATTCTAGCAAGAGCAATTAGGCAAGAAAAAGAAATAAAAGGCATCCAAATTGTGAAGAAAGAAGACAAAAAGTATGTTTAAGGAGGCCCTGTCCAAATCAAATATTTGGAACTGTTTCCTGGCTGAAAGTAAATTGCCCAGGTTGGGTACTGTATAAAATCGAACTTTAGCATTTGGTTCCACCCCTGACACACAGAGAATCCAAACTCAGAAACATTACCCTGGCACATCTTGGACTAGTCATTTCTAGCATAGGGTGGCAAATGTGGATGCAGCCGAGAATTGCTTCCAGACCTCAAATTAAGGAAAGGGTGTGTATTAATATTTCCTGGGGAGTTACAGTGAGTGGCTGCGGATGTGTGCATGAGCAACAGCGCATGTATCTTCAGTGAGCTCCTACCCAATAGTTATTAAAAGTTGAATTTGTTGCTGTCAAAACAATCAGACAGACTAAACAACCAAAACAACCATTTATGTGTATCCATTGGAATCCTCACAAAGACATTTTATTAAGTGAAAAATCCTAGATGCAGAAGGGTTTGCATGGCATATTGCCGTTGGCTTAGAATGCAAGTGGTGGAAGGAGGATGTATTTACATCTATGCTAAGATGATCAGAGAAGATAACAGGAAAGTTTCATAAGAAATTATCTTGGTGGAAGAGTGCCTGGGAGACTGAAGGTCAGAGATAAAAGAAGACTTTTTTTCACTGTTTACTCTTTTACAATTTTTGAATTTCTAAAGCCATGTATATGTATTAACTATTTCAGATAGACAGGTGACAGATAGATGGATAAATAGCAATAGCTAGCAGGATTTCTTATATCTGACCCCTCCATATCTATTTTGTTAACCTTGCTTATGCCTTGAGAGACTGACCTTTGGTTTCCTGTTGGGTTCAGTCAATGGGAGCACCAGCAGCAGATCAGAGGAGAGGAAAGGAAAAGAGTCAAGTGGAGCTGTCTGTTCTGTCATCTTCCTCCCTGTGGGGTTATGGTGGACTCCAGAAGTCAACAGAAGGGCATAGTTCCCGTCAGGTGGCCCTCTCCACACAGGCTTCTCTATCTATAGGTTCAAGGACTATGCCCTCCCCAGCCACCTTCAGTTCTGATAGGGACTCTATCATCCCTTGTAGTTTCCCTAAACCCCTCCCACATCTTTGTAAATTGTCCCTTTATTAAACTCTCCTTTTCAGATTATATTTTAGTGAGCCAAAGATTCCTGTTGGGATCCTGAGAGACAAACAGAGAAATGAGACAGATGAGGGGTGGGGAAGTGGGAAAGAGGTAACAAAAAGAAACTTGAAGGGGATAGTGTAGAAGTGTTGCTTCACCAGAGGCACCACATTCCAGAGTCGATCTCTCAGCATTACAAGTTCATTGATTTGTTTTTTCTAGGGCTCTGAAAATGGATCTCTTCCTAGTAAGGTCACAAGAGACTGAAGAATGATGATGATGATGATGATTATTATTATTATTTTAGGGACAGGGTCACACTATGTTGCCCAAACTTCAAATTATCCTCCTGCCTCAGCCTCCTAGGTTACTGGGATACCAGGCAAGAGCCATCGCACCTTACTGAAGAATTAATCAGAATACCAGTTTACTTATTTAAAGCAAAAACTAGAACTTCCAAAGGGAGTATTATTAGAGTGTCTTCTGAATCATCACAAAAATAAAAACTTATGTGTGGCATGAAATTAGTGGTAGGTAGACATTACCTTACACATATTATGCCCTCGGCAGAATCCCAGAATGCACCAAGTTGCCTCGTGGAGATTATTTAATCTAATAATTTTTCAAATAAGTAGGGGATAACTCACCCCAAGAATTTCAGATGTGTGAAGGCTTTAAAAATATCTCTACACCCCCGAAAGATATTAAACTAATCCCTTAGGAGTTATTTCCTCCCTTGGCTGCTTTCCTCAACCCACTGAAAATCACCATCTGATGAGAACTGCTCCTGGTGACAGTGTTCCTGGTCTGTACCTGTATAGGCAGAGAAAAGGTCCAGAAGCACAAAACATGTCCAACCTATTCATCTGAAGAAGGAAAAAAATGAAAAACAAGGAGGAAAGTTAACTTGATGTGGTCATGGTAAGTTAGTGCTAGGAACTACTTCCATTGAACCCAGGTATCTTGATGATGCTGCTTCTTTCAAAACATATTGAATGTTTATAATAGAACAAGTTTTGGAGGAAGCATTTCTTAACTTATAATTCTTTTGCAAGCAATGCTCCCTGTATGAAATAGTATATGTAACAGTTTTGTCAAACAAAATAATAAATTGATTTGAATATCCTGTTTTTCTATTCTAAGAAAGAGGTTAATTCATATTGAAAGAGGTTATTTATTTGCATGAGAAAATAACTAGAGAGTTATATGCTGAGTGGTGACATTTAAAGATATTCTATTTTATTTAGATATAAATCACATTTAGTAAAATTCTCCTTTTTTAGGTATACAATTCAAGAACTTTTCACAAGCATTTTCAGGTACATAATCCTGCCACAATCATCACTGAACAAAATTCTCTCATGACCCTTGGTAGTCAATACCCTTCCCCAACTTTCAGCCCTTGACAACCTTTGATCTAATTTTTGCCCTTGATCTAAGCTTTGCCTTTTTCAGATGTCATATAAATGAAATCACTTATGACCTTTTGAGTCTGGCTTATTCCACTTGGCAAAAACCATAGAAGATTTATTCATTTTGGTGCATGTGTTACTTTGTTCCTTTTTTCTCCTGAATAGTGTGCCATTGTATAGATGTACCACTGTTTGTTTATCCATTCACCAGCTGATGAACATTTGGGTTGTTTCCATTTTGGGGTAATTATGAATAAAACCACTATAAACATTTCTGTACAAATATTTGTGTGGGCATTTGCTTTCATCTCTTTGGTAAATATCTGGAGTAGGATTACTAGGTCATATTTAAGTATGTGTTTAACATTTTTTTTTTTTTTTTGAAACAGAGTTTTGCTTGTCGCCCAGGCTGGAGTGCAGTGGTTCGATCTCGGCTCACTGCAAGCTCCGCCTCCCAGGTTCACGCCATTCTCCTGCTTCAGCCTCTGGAGTAACTGGGACTACAGGCGCCCGCCACCGTGCCCGGCTAATTTTTTGTATTTTTAGTAGAGACGGGGTTTCACCGTGTTAGCCAGGATGGTCTCCATCTCCTGACCTCGTGATCCACCCGCCTCGGCCTCCCAAAATGCTGGGATTACAGGTCTGAGTCACCGCGCCCGGCCTTGTTTAACTTTGAAAGAAACTGTTAAACTGTATCCCAAAGTGGCTGTGCCATCTGGCATTCACACCAATATTCTAAAGGGTTCCAGTTGCTTTGCGTCCTCGCCAGAATTTGGTATTGTCAGTTGTTTGTTTTCTAAATTTTAGTCATTTTAGTAAGTAGGCTGTGATATCCCATTGCAGTTCTAACTAATGATATGGAGCATCCTTTCATGGGCTTCTTTGCTACCCGTGTCTCTTCTTCGAAGAAGTATCTTTCAAATATTTTGCCCATTTTAAATTGGGGTATTCATTTTCTTATTGTTAAATTTAGAGATTTCTTTATATAATCTGTATGCAAGTCCTTTATCATGTATATACTTTTCACACACTTTTGCCCAGTCTGTGGCTTTTTTTTTTCATTATTTAGTGTTTATCAAAGAACAGAAAATTTTAATTTATCAACTTGTTTTTAATTTTATGGTTCACACTCTTTTTATCTCAAAAATCAGTACCAGAAGAAACAAAGACCTTAGTCTACGTTTTCTTCTAGAAGTTTTATATTTTAGGCTTTACTCTTAGTTCTGTAATACGTATCTAATAAGTTTTGCATATGGTATGGTTTTCCTTTTAAAATCTTTGTTAAAATAATCTTTTTCATAATGATAAAATATTACTTGTATAATTAATATGACAATGTCATCAACTAGCTTAGCTTTCATTCCAGTAGAAGTGAAGGCACAGAGTGAAGGTTAGCTCTCCATAAGGACCTCAGGTTTGTTGAATTTACATCTATTCTCAGTAGTGCCCATGGCTCGGTGCCCAGTCTTTATACATCATTTAAAGACACAATGTCATGTGTGATCTGGCTTGCTGGTGATTTTCAGTCATGACAAGTCAAAGAGTTTTGGCTCCCAACTATGGTAATTGCATAGACAGTTTCCACTCCAGCTTAGGGTTCCCAGAGCTTACCATCTCCTTACCCAGCTATAGCTGCTGATCTTGGAAATAAACTTTATAGGTAAGGCCTTCATAATCCCCTCTGGGATTTCTTTGACTACAATCTGCCTTTATATAATTTTTTTCAAATAAGGACTGTGCATATAAAATACACAGAGAGAAGTAAAAATTAATAATGATCTTTTGTTCCTTTCAATCTGAATTTCCTAGAAAAGGATTCAACCTAGAAATTTTGTCTTGCTTTATTAGTGCTTAATAAAACTGTCTTGGTCATCAGGTTTAAAATATTTAGTTTTAATACTTTACTGCCCTAGTGACTGGCCTATATTTTACCAAAGGAACAGTATTATTTTTCTAAGGTATACAGATATGTACTACATTAAGGATTTTCATCTTCTCAAAGATGGGCAAAGTATTTATTCTTGATAATTAAACTAAAGGAAGAGAAAGAGTGCACATCTAGAACAGTTTTGGTAGAAGATATTTGAAATATTAATTCACACGTGTTCTCCCTTCTCTACGTGTCTGATTCCTTTATATCTCCCCTGGGGGTTGGAGGCAGAAAGAGTCAGATCTAAGCAGGACACGCATTGCTGCCTGCCAATTTGCTAAAGGTCATTGTAGTCTGGGAAAATAAAAAGGAGGAAGGCACCCAGTAGTCAGAAGGGAGTGTATTGGGAAGCTAAGCTGGAGTTGGAGTGTAAGTCAAGTCCCAGATGATTTTACCCGGTTGTGCTGCTGCTATCCAGTCCTTCTTGTAGCCAGTTAGTGAGGCCTGCCACCAGACAGCAGCCTTGACTAACAGCAACCCAGTTTGTCTGTGTTCCAGGACCCAGTACAGCCCTCCCTACTCCTTCTGCTTCTCTCCATGAAGTCAATCCCAGGAAGTTCAGCAGCCTGGAACTCTTATGGTTCCTCCACGATAAGAGGGTGGGGCCCTGAACATCTGTAGCGACAGCATGAAAGGGCAATACTCATCCCTGATGAAGGAAGGACCAGACAAGGCCAGCTTGATTGAAAACTTCCACTAAGCTAGGGTAGTGTTGGCCACAGAGACCTTGTGACTGTGGACAATTGAAACCAATACATATATATACCTCACATAGTGTCTGAGTAGCTACCACCTGTCCCTTCACTAGGTAGCCATCACAGTCAGTTTCACCTAGTGCCCTGGACCAAGAGCCAGATGGTGGGGAGAGCTGAAAATCAGTGCCTCCCAGGAGCTTTCTTTAGAATGCACACAAATAGGAAAATGACAAAACAAGTAAAAGACAAAGAACTTTGAAAACAGAGAACTACACTTGACTGCCGGGAAGGAGAATGGTGACAGCTGGAGAAAAATTGAACAATAAATTTGGGCATTATAGGGCCATTCAAGGCTTTATTGGCGGGAAAAAAAATTGCTTCCTTCTCAATTTTTGCACGCTGGCTTCCAATGATTTGAATTGCGTCTCTCAATATTACTTTTAAATTTCCAGGAGACACAATCTGGTTGATTTAGATGTCTATTCCTAATCAAAGTAGGCTAGAGAGGGTGGGTCACATTGTTCAAATGTGGCTGCCACAGAGTTTATATCTGTGGTGTGTGCCTGTGGTCCCAGCTACTTGGGAGACTGAGGCAGGAGAATCACTTAAGCCCAGGAGTTCAAGACTAGCCTGAAAATATAGTGAGACCCTGTCTTAAAAAAAAAAAAAAAAGTTGGTAATCACCATATCAAACTACCCCAAAATGTACTACTTTAGCACATCTATCCTAAGTTAGATCAACGAGGAAAATTATTATCTGTTTCCCTGTGCTAGGAATATGGTTTGCCTATTATCGTTAAAGGATGTGTCTTAAACTATGCCTTCTTTCTTCACCTCTTTAGGTTAAGTAACTTTTTCCTCCTTTCTGTAATAGCTCAGACATTCTGCTGGGTGAAGGTTAAGTATCAACATAGCCTTAATGTGAGATACAACAAGAAACCCAGATAAATCCGAAGGTGTCACACGAGATCTTATTTAACAGACAGCATGAGCAGCAACTTTCCTCCACTCCCTGGTTCCTCTCTGTGGCTTTTGTGTCAGAAGCACAACTCTTCCACTTATTCTAAATGTCTCCACAACCATCATCAGCCCCAAAAATCCCTGTACTGAATTCTCCCTCTCAGTCCAAATCCACTGCGGGTTCATCTGTATTCCAAGAGAACTTTGTTTTCTTTTTCTTCCTTTCCTTCAATCCTTTTAATCCTCTAGTTCAAGCAATTAGCTCTACAAATATTAGCTGCAATCAAGGTCTAGCACATGTGGTAATTTTCTCTCTAATAAATCAATCAATTCTTTCCATGGAGTGTTTTTTTCCCTTACAGTCATTAGAAAATTACAATGCTACTTGAGGATCACCAGCAACTTGAATTAGTCAAGGCACGTCAATCAAATTTGCCAGATTTTTCTTTAAAGATGAGAAAAATGGGGTAGATTTACAAAGGCCTCTTGTCTTAGAATAGGAAGCTTGATAGACTCTTGTTGAATCTGTTAGAGAGGCCTTGGAGTATAATGATCCATTTGGAGGAAAATCAAAATCAGTACTACCAGTGACAAATCAGACAAAAACATAGAACCTCTCATTAAATAATCTAAAAATTAATAATTGGAATAATCAGCCATGCAGTGTCCGTGGGCAATGCAATATTCTATAATAGCTAATAGGTTAGCACAGCAAAGAAAAAAGAGACATAATCTAGCAAATGACCAAATTGTAGTTCTATGGCTTATTAAAATTTTTTTTCTTTAGTTAAATAGGAACTAAAGGAGCCAAACTGTGCTTCTCAGAGCTGTCTTTCACATTGGGGATAGGGCACTCTAGGGAGTAGGGAGCTGGGGAGCCCAGTGACAACTCCTTGACCACCCACCCTCCCAGTATAGCAGCTTAATTTTTGTCTTATTTGTCATGAGTTGTGTTGAGGCAATGGTTTTTCTTCTTGAAAATGATTTGAGAATCACCTATGCAGCCCAGACCACTCTTTTCATAAATACGTAAAATTAATGCCAGAGAAGGAATTCTTAATTTAGCGATAGAGCTGGAAAGAGACCCTGGACAGGATCTTCCGATGCCATGCCATACTGTCTCTTATACTTGGGGAACAAATCAGGTGAGAATTTGCATGCTTTGGGAATGGGGCTTCTTTTTTTTTTTCTTTTGTTTTCAAATGGTTATAAGGAAAAACTGATGCAGCCAAGTTAGTGTGAGAAGAGGCACAAATGCTACACTGGAAGTGAAAACAGAGTCTGCCATTGTGCTCCTTTCTCTACAGACTCTCTAGTCACTCTGAAGAATTATATCATTATCCAGCACCTGAAAGGGGTCAGAGGAGGGGGAGGCCTAGTTCCATTTTCTTATGTCACCAAGTGTATTCCTATTAAGATTGAGAGAAGTAAAGATTTCAGCGGGATACTTGGTGAAAACTTGCTGACATTAATGACTCAAATTCGCAGAGAGACTGCAAGGAAAATGGTGTCATCACTGTCATTCAAGACATTTAAGATGAAATTTCAAAAGAAGGCTGTCAGGCATAATGACTGCCAGGTTCCATTATATCATTCTCAGAGGGTGGATCACACACACTACTACGCAGCCTGTGGGTGGCTGATGCTGAAGTTTGAAAGGAAGCTGCATGGAGAAGAGGCGAGGGGGGGCTGCCTCACATGAACAGGATACAGCACCATTGATATTCACATGGTGATTTGGGGGTAATTCTATGAATCGGGGCCTGGCTTTTAGTTGTGGATATGCTGAAACCTAGTGCTGAAAAAATGTAGGAAAGTTTGAGCTGTAAATGATAATGCCCATTTATTAATTTGCTATGAGCATATTCCTCTCTAGCGACCCAGATGCTCATGTCTGTGTGCATTCCAGCACTGAGCTGCCTGCAAAGCCTAGTTTGTAACCAGAAGGTAGCTATGTGAAAAGGAGATAAGGGCAGTGGCTTCCAACCTTGGCTGCACAATGCAATCACCTGGGGTGACTCGACGCTAAGGCCATACTTGAAAATCAAATAAATCTGAATCTCAGGGATGAGGACACAGACATCAGTACTTTTAAAATCTTCTCGAGTGATTCTAATGAGCAGCAAAACTCAGAACCACTGTGTCAGAGCAAAGAGTGAGGTTTTAGGCCTCAAAGGGTGAGCCTCACCCTTTCCACTCAGGGATCTTTTATGTTATAGACCAGTGGGTTTGGTTTTGTTTTGTTTTAAATCAGGAGTAGACATAGGTTTGCCAGTTTCTAAATTTGTCAAACAAAATCATTAAAAATTCAACTACCATCATCTCATTAAAGAAAGAAAAATTTAACAATAAAAATTAGGAAGGGCCTAATTTCAGGATATAACAGTAACTCAGTATGTTGTATTTATTTTTCCCATGCCTCTACAGATGAGTGAATATGTCACTACAGACTGATGCAAACTTAAGAACTGATGTGATCTAATTGCTCTCTACACCCATAATCAAGGCTTTCCTCCTTGGACAGCTTTAGATATACTTGACTGAGTTTGGGTTAATTAAACCGCTGTCTTATGGTAACTATCCTTCTCTTGCCATACCCTGTAGTAGAGGTTATTAATAGTATTGATTAAGTTGTAGGTGATTTCTTCTCCCAGGCTTTGGAAATGTTCTGTCTCTTCCAATGACAGAATATGATGATTTAGTAAGCTCAACTCTGCTTAGACATCTTAAACTAAGTTTTCTAGGGTGACCGTGGCACATATATGCCCAAATAACCACTTATTGGGGGCACTGGCACCCACTTGTTTTGCTAGTGGGCCATGATAGCAATTATTGTTAATCCAGTGGAGAATTCATTAGAGGGCCAAATAAACTGCAATGAGTTGTTTATTCTGTGTTAAGTTATACAAAATAAAAAAGACTTACTAATATTGTAAACTTCATTTTAAGTGCCTCTTTGGTATTTCTATATGGCCAGTTCTTCTGTGGCCATGTTTTTATTGCCTCTCTTCTACCCAAATGTACACGGCATTCTAGAATGAGTTCTATACTTCGTTGTCTGTCCTTAACGAGACTGGCTGTTGTCACTCCTAGGAGAGGCGAGCTGTGAGAGAAGTTTACTCCGAGTCTATACCTCAAAGTTCCCTTCAAAGTGTGCATAACGTAGAGACCCATTTATGCTGAAAATGGTGTGAAATAAGTCTTCATTTATTAATTTTCTCTAAGCTGTCATGCTTAAAGGTGGATCAAAAGAATAGAAGCTAGCATACACATGTGCTTTTGGCCAACTGAAAAAGTTCTATTTACTGATGTCTGTGTTCTTCAAACACTCAAGATGTGTAACTAATAATGGGCTAGTCTGCCCCTGTTACTCCCAGACAAACCCAACCCAAACTGAAGTGTTTGCCATCTTTTCAAGGTCAGGGGCTTTGCTTAGAATAGAACATCAACCTCAGATGTAGAAGACCTGGATTTGAATCCCAGCTCCACTACTCTCTTCAGCAAGTTGCTTAAACTCTCTGAGCCTCAAGTTCCTTATACATAAGATAGGAATAATTTCTTTTTCTTCTTCTGTCTTCTTTCTTATTCTTCTTCCTTCTTCCCTCCTCCTCCTCCTCCTCCTCCTCTTCTCCTCCTTTTTCTCCTCCTCTTTCCTCCTCTTCTTCATTATATGGTAATTATGAGAATTATATGAGATAATTTAGGTAGAATACTTCGCAAGTTGCCAGACATAAGTTCTTACTAAACATTAACTTTGTAGGTCAGAGTTCAGGACAATAACATGGCATTAAATAAACATTCACTAGACACTTATACACACACACACACACACACACACAGAGAGAGAGAGAGAGAGAGAGAGAGAGAGAGAGAGAGAGAGTCTTGTGTCTGCAGAAGGAGGAATCTCATTGGAAATGTAAAGTTAAAAAGCTGTTACTGAATTCTGAACTTTAGTTTCCAGGTCTTGACCATTTAACTGGGCCTACCTGCTACTTAATCTTTGCTCATAACTGTTTCTAATCTCCCAAACAGATTGCCTTTGCTGAGACCTGTGCATTTTTATGATGAATCCATAGAGTCACCTATCTGACCACCATCCGTCCTTCCATCAATATGTCCTTATCTTTACAGATCCTGGTATTCCTTGGACCCAGAAACACATTCCCTTGCTATTATCCTAATGCAGCTAAGCTTGTTAAAGGAAAGCATTTAGAAATCTAGATATTTGCTCCTGCATTTTCATATTTCTGTAAGCCAAGAAAAATTTGAATCAAATTCTCTATTGATACATCAGGTATAAACCATGGATCTGGGAGAAATTAAGTTGGAAGGACTAGAACCCATGGTTGGTCTAGAGCACTTAATATTCATGTAGAACCCAATTCTGTTTAATATTTTTATGCTGCTATAATTAAAAAATTTTGACATCAATTATCAATACATGTACATAGGTTCTCCCTATCTCTGCTAAAGCTCCTTCCCCCACCACCAAAAACAACGACAAATAAAAACAAAAATGAAAATATCGATAAATGAACTTCTCAAGTTGCTGAAAATTTACCATCAGATTCAAGCCTGTTTCTGAAAGTTTCAACTCACCCAATCAGACAAAAGGCTGAGGAAGGGAAACATTTATCAAGTTACACGGGGGACTCCATCTGTTATCTTAGACCTTTGTTACCAAGTGACACAGAGGAGATACTTGAAGGCAGTTTGAAAGACTTTTATTTTATAGATCCTTCATCCAAAGATTTCCAATTAGGGAGAAGAAGCAGCAGAAAAGGAGAAAAGCCAAGTATGAGTGATGAAGATGCCTTCATCTACCGACATTTAACCTGGCGAGAACCATCAATGGTGAAGTTGCCTTTTCAGCTGGGATCTGTCCGTTCAGCTTCTGTAATAAATGCAGTCAAAGGGGCAGTCCCTTCCCATTGCTCACAAAGGTCTTGTTTTTGAACCTCGCCCTCACAGAGGCCGTTTCTCATCATGCCAAATCAACAGAAGAAAATCATTTTTTGCATGGCTGGAGTGTTAAGCTTTGCATGTGCCCTCGGAGTTGTGACAGCCTTGGGGACACCGTTGTGGATCAAAGCCACTATCCTCTGCAAAACGGGAGCTCTGCTCGTCAATGCCTCAGGGCAGGAGCTGGACAAATTTATGGGTGAAATGCAGTACGGGCTTTTCCACGGAGAGGGCGTGAGGCAGTGTGGGTTAGGAGCAAGGCCCTTTCGGTTCTCATGTAAGTAGCAATTGCATTTGAATTATTTAATACTTTAGGCAGACTCTTCCCAGTGTTGTGAGGAATTATATTTGACAGTTTTGCCCTGTTTATTGCAGGACTTTTTAAACTGGTGTGAACCATATGAAAAACCTATCACTCTGAGGAATTTCTTCTTCCTAGTTTTTATTATTTTATATTTGCTCTTTTTATTGTAACATAGAGTTAATTCATTGTTACATAATTAAGGTTTTTGGAAATATTAGCAATTAAGATTCGTAAGTATTAATATTTATGTAAGAAATTATGGAGTCTTTTTTAAAAAGTAAACTTGGGGAAATAGGAAAGCTGTAAAGAATGATCTTTATGCCTTTTATTCTTTATAATAAGAACCAAGGTTATGGGCTCCCTACTTAACCCTACCTGCTTTGCCACCTTTTTCATGATTTTGTTTCCTGCTCCCCACTCCCTCCCATTATTTCTGCTAAGACCTCTGCTGCTGCTAAATATTCAGTTTTCATTTTTAACCAATCTGGAATCATTTGGCTGTAGAAATTTAAAATGATCTGCTGTGCTAACTGGGAAAGAAATGGATGCCTATTTAGTATAGAAAATTTTAAACTGATTGACCTGCAAATCATGTAGAGAATATGCGATTTTCTTGTCTTGATTTTTGTGAAATGGAAGTGTTATCCACAGTATTTATAACCTGTTTATCTTAAGAAGAGAATTTTTAAAAATTACCATGTGAATAGGCAACTCATTAAATGAAAATTAATAAGAAGTCATTTGTTATATCTCTCACAACACACATTCAGAAGTTATTATTATTTCAGAAGGGCTGGTTTGGAACAATCTTATGAAGACACAGTCAGTAAATTACTGCATAAATCACTCTTCAGGAAAGGAGGTTACCAATTGAAGCATTTAAAATGAATTATTATTTTGCCCAGGTTTTTTTTTTCCTTCTAGTATAGGTAGAAGGCTAAATTAATTGAATTTATTATTAACATATGCAGTGCCTAATTAAATTTCAGTGCTGGTCTATTTATATTTCTGCGACATTCCTTATATCTTCTTAGCAGTCATTGGACACCAACCTTCAGCTCACATAGGTTACTAAGTGATATGAATTTTCATAGGGCTCCAGAAAATTTCCAAGAGTTAGTCATCAGCTTTTTAATCGATGAAGTGGATACCAGGTCTTTTCACTGAATGGCTTTTATTCATTAAGGTAATGGGGCTGTTAGAGTTGCCTAGTTTTCCTCGGGAAGGGGGAGGAAGAAAACAAAGCAGAATGTCATGTGATATGCAACTGTATTAAAAAACCGAAAAGGAAAAAAGATGAGAGCGATGATTTAACCATGAGTCACCGGCAGCCAAGGCGTGAGTAAAACTTCTCACAAAGGAATTTAGACAAAAGCAAAAATACTGGTGAATTTTCTGGAGCCTTTACATTTTCTACAGTGAAATGGAGATAAACTTTACTCATGCCATATGACATGTTTCAAAACAATAATAAGATGTTTTCTGAACACTTACTACATGCTAAGCACTTTATATGCTTTGTCTCATTTAATCCTTACACAGCCACATTCTTCTGGGGTTCAGCGAGTGATTTTTGTGGTTGTGTCCTATGCTGGTCCTGTCGAGGATGAAGTTGTTCTAACTGGATACCCCTCCCTTTGCTTTCTGTGAGGACTCACAGAACTGGTAGGGTTTAAACAGTACTCTCACTTATCTCACAGAATTGCATTAGTTCCCACATACCCCTAACATTCCCCCCCAGCCTAGTGAAGAAATTCTTCCATTTACTTTTTTGTTCTGCAGTGACAGCTCCATCTATATACAATAGACTATACATATTAAGTGTACTGTATATACTATACATATTAAAACCTCTTTCATTTTGGTGAGGCCCAACAAAGAATACTTACAGTATAGCTTTTTTTTTTTTTCCTAAGCATAAAAGTATCTTTTTCAATGCAGCATGAGAGAGAGTTGGGAAAATGAAAATAAACAGATCCAATGGACTCCCCAAAGAGCATAATATTCATTTAAATAGACACCCCTCTCAGTGTTAAAACTTCCTAATCAACATGCCTTTGGGACACATTGCACCCTTGAAGTTTACATTCCCATTGCAATGCAGCTTCATGGTTCACATTTTTTCCATTCAAAATGTCATTACCCTGTCAATGATGTTTCATCAACGTTTGCTTGGATGAGAATCCTCTGATATTCTTCCTGATAGAAATGTATAAGCCCTGTTCATATAAATGAATAAAAGGTCTAGCCTTATTTTCTCAGTAGTGGCTTCCTTGGAGCAAAAATCAGGGACCTCCAGAGAGCTCAGGTGAATGACTCTTTTCTGTTTCTCCCAGAGCCCAACTTCTAATTAGCGTACAATTCATTTCCCAGAATGTCTTCTTTCTTATTTTGCCTTTAGAAAGTTGTTAAGCAAACATTTGAATTCACAGAATCGTACCAGTGTAGGAAGAATGGAAAAGGTAACTTATCAAGGTAAAAATCACTTCGTGGCCAGTTTTCTTGGCTCACTGCAACCTCCCCCTCCTGGGTTCAAGCGATTCTCCTGCCTCAGCCTCCCAAGTAGCTGGGACTACAGGCGTGCACCACCACGCCCACCTAATTTTTTTTGTATTTTTAGTAGAGACAGGGTTTCACCGTGTGGGCCAGGCTGGTCTCATTGCCAGTTTTCTTTGTGTTGTCATGTTATCATCAATTAATAGGAATTTATATTTCAGTTCTGTTAGGTGGATAAACACTATTTTGCATACCTAAACTTTTCATTTATATCAGCATTGCCCAATAAAAATATACTACAAGCCACAAATGCAAGCCATATATGTACTTTGAAATGTCCTAGTAGCCACATTAGAAAACAAAAGTAAAAAGCAACAGATGAAATTAATTTTAATGATTTTTTTAAACCCAAGATATCAAAAATCTTATCATTTTAACATATAATCAAAAATTTATTGAGATGTTTTACGTTCTTTTTTTCTTGATGCTGTCTTGGAAATCTAGAGTGTATTTTACATTTATATTACATCTACTTCAGTCTAGCCACATTTCACATGCGCATTTTTTTGTGTGTGGTTTTAAGGAGAAGAGAGTTTAATAGGCAAGAAAGAAAAGAGAAGGCAGAAGGAAGAGGTTCCCTCATACAGAGACAGAGGTTGGGGGGGGCTCCAAAGCCAAAAGACGAGGTCCCTAAGTGCGGTGGACACCAGCCAGGTATATATGCAGAGTCTGGAGGAGGTGCTGTCTCATTTGCATAAGGTCACATGCTCATTTTTATGGCTACTGTATTGGTCAGTACAGATTTAGATGGGGATTTGCTCTGAACAAGTTGGTCATTGATGGTGTTCATATTCTGATTGAATTTTTCCTGGGTTCTGCTGTATAAGTCCATGTGTGTTATTTTCATGTGCAATGCTTGCATCACTTTTAAAACCCAGATATATGGCATAACGTGAGAATGAAAAATGGACCAGAAAAATAGTTTGGCAATGTAGTCATGTTTGTTCCTATAAATGTTCCCTGTTGACCACTCTATCTCTTTTAATTATAAAAAGAATCTGCCCTGCCAGCATGCACAGTTATGCTGGGAAAACTTCTGCCTCATTTACTCTGGCTGATTCTCATCCACTTATGGGTCAGTGGTTCATTTTCTAGAGGTCACCAGCATTCATACCTAGCACACAATTTCATTTATTATAATGAAGGAATGTTTTCCTTTCAAAGAGGCACAACTGGTGGGCTTAATTTTTCTTGATATGTCACCTGTAAAATTTTAATGATGATGTTTAAACTCTAAATGTAGCCATCAAGACAAAAACTGCCAATTTTGAGCTCAGTGTGTGTGGGTGGGTTTCTGTTTTGGTAATTTGAAACATCGCAGAATATCATCAAAATACGATACCCAAGAATCATATGGTATCAATCGTTCCTAGATATACTGATCTATTCATTGCCAAGACAGTTCATGAGCTGGTAAAAACATATGGAATTATTTTCTTAAAATGTGAAAAATAAAATTTAACCAATCATGTATCACAGCTTGCAACTTTAGTCGTACTTTGAAAAGCATTTTAATTTGGACCTCATGATAGAAAATTTATAAAAAGCTGAACAGAAATTAGTTCACTTCATATTTTAGAAAAGCAGCGTTTCTTTACTAAATGAGGCATTTGACCCAGATTGGAGAGAAAATGTTGAAACTACTTCTATGAGCAAGCAGGTGGCTTCTCAAACACATGTTGGGATGAAATGGCTGGGGCTCAGGGGCTCAGTGCCTGTCACTGAGAGTTGGTACTCTCTATCTCCATGGTCTCCTCCAAGTGTGACTCTTGTCTCTTGCTGACCTGACCTGCCCCAGGTGTCTTACTGGTCATGACTCTGCACACCTTGCATCTCTCCTATCACCCTGCCTATGGCAAATCTACAAAGGTCTTTGATGTGGCTCTGTCTGATATCCTGTGTTTCCTCCTATGGTCTGTGTGGAAGCAGGTATGGGGGTGTGTAGAGGGGAAGCCTATGAAGTTCATCTGCAAAGACTACTTGGTTAGGGGAAGAGGGAAAGAAGCCATATGCACCATTTCACCAGCAAGCATGGGCTCTTCTGCTTTTTAGCTTAGGGGTCCTGTTGTCTAGTCTCACTCACCTATTAAAACAGTCCAGCAAATAGAGGTTTTGTTTACCTCCTATTACAAAAAAAGCAATTAATGGAATAGAAGATAATAATGTATGAGAAGCACTATTATGAAAGAAAAACCTTCAGCTTCTCTCAGCCAAATAATTGTTTCTCCTCTGTCCTTCCCAGACCTTGATGTTTGCTCTATTATTTCAAAACAACTATATTATAAATATTTGAGAATGTGTATTTCTCTGCAAGGAGATCTTAATCCCCAAGAAGGCAGGAGCTGTGTATTATTCATCCCAGGGCTCCTTCACACCAGGGCCTCAGACAGTGCATGGCCCAAACAGGTACTTAATAAATATTTGGTAAACTGATACTATTGAAATTAAGAAACCTGGATTTGAGGTGGGTCTCTGCCACTCACAAGAGATTACACTTAGAAAATTCCATCACTTCATTGATTTTCAGTTCTTGCATCTGTATATGGGAGACGATACTAGGTGATTTCTGGTGATTTCTGACATCTCTTACCATTTAAATGCTCGGTGATCTATATAACGAGGGACTGGCTGTTCTAGACAAGTTCCTTCCAGCTTTACAGTTGCATAACCCTTCTAATCTTAGTCACATGATGACTCCACTGACAGATTTTTGGCCACCATCATTAGACATGCTGAGTTACATGTGCCTTTGCTCTGATCCTCAAAACTCATGATTTTTAAAGTATTCTGAAATGTCTACCATTTATCAGGATCCAGATGGATTTTATGACTAAAGTGGATGTTTCTTTTCTCTCCCATTACAATCTTTTACCTTTTGTGTGGGAAATTGCATGTTAAAGAAAGGGAAATTGAAGAATGGGATGCTTTGGAATTCTGGTAAGATGGATCACTGGGTTCCAGAAAGTGGGGGCAGCCACAAATACTGAAACAAATGAGATGGTATTATTGAGAAAGCACAAATAGAAGAAGGTCAAAAGCAAGAAGAAGCTGACATCCTACTTCCTCCCATTTTTGCTTTCTCTGTTTTTCCAAGAAACTCCTCTTCCAGCCTCGCTGAAAAACTCCACTTTCCTAAATCTAATTTCTTAAACTGATGATGGCAAGAAGTTAGGAATGACCAGTATGTTTAAGACTCCAAGAGTATTTGTTTTGTTTCGTTTTGAGACTGGGTCTCACTCTGTCATCCAGCATGGAGTGCAGTGGTGCGATCACAGCTCACTGCAGCCTTGACCTCCCCTTCCTGAGGGATCCTCCCACCTCAGCCTCCTGAGTAGATGATACCACAGGCATGTGCCACCACACCTGGCTAACTTAAAAGAATTTTTCTTTTTTGGTAGAAATGGGGTTTCCCAGGCAGATCTCAAACTGTTGGGCTCAAGCAATCCTCCTGCATTGGCCTCCCAAAGTGCTAGGATTATGGGCATAAGCCACTATGCCTGGCCTCTCCAAGGGCTTTCTTTACCCAGAGAGGAACTTGGCAGAAATTATCCTGCAATTGGTGAGGAATATGGAGAAAATGACTTTGAGGAAAGGAACTTCTGGTTCTGCCTACCTAATCCAGAAAAAGAAGTTTTACTTCTCCCTTCCCCTAGTAACTATCTTCCCATATTCATATAAAAAAGTACAGAATCAACTTTGTTCAAGAATTATAATTTTGCATGTATGCACATGTGCACATGCACACCCATATACCTTCCCTCCCTTTAAATCATCCCACACCCTAATAGTAGTAAAATCACTGACTTGAGCATACCTGGGAGAGGAAGAGGAGTCTGACAGGGGCAAGTCCTAAGTGGCACTTCTGAAACTTAACCCTGGTGTACGCACTTTACCTACTGCAGGATGACTCCACAACTGTTCTCACAATTTGCTGCTCTGCTTTCTTTTCTAATTTCTGAAGGTGACTTATCTTCCCCAGGGACTCTCAGACTTCTCAGAAGAAAAAAATATTGGGTGGGTCTCTGCTAGTCACAAAAGATTAGACTTTGAGAATGATAAAAGTATATCAGAATATACTCATTAATATTGAATTACTTTAATTAATATTATGATATTGATAAAAGCAATGTTCAGTAATGAATACTATTTGTGCCTCATAGGGGCCAGGCATTTTGTATGTTTTATCTACAACCCTTACATGGGAGATGTTATGATGCTATTTCTCTTGAAGAAATATGGAAACTGGAAACAGAGAGGTCACAACAATTTTCCAGAGTCACATAGCTAGTAGGCAGCAGAGTTGGGATTCAAATTCAGATGCATATGATAGATCATGCTCTTCCTCTGCTACATTTTGCCCCCTTAGAATATGAGAAAAGGATACAAAGTGATGAAGAAAATAGGTAAGATTATTCTTCAGTTTCACCATCTATTTTTTTAAAGTTTTTAAAATTATACTTTAAATTCTGAAATACATGTACAGAACGTGCAGGTTTGTTACATAGGTATACACGTGCCATGGTGGTTTGCTGCACTCATCAACCTGTCATCTACATTAGGTATTTTTCCTAATGCTATCCCTCCCCTAGCCCTCCAACCCCTGACAAGCTCCGGTGTGTGATGTTCCCCTCCCTGTGTCCTTGTGTTCTCATTGTTCAACTCCCACTTATGAGTGAGGACATGTGGTGTCTGGTTTTCTGTTCCTGTTAGTTTGCTGAGAATGATGGTTTCCAACTTTATTCACGTCGATGCAAAGGACAAGAGCTCATTCTTTTTATGGTTGCATACCATTCCATGGTGTACACGTCCCATTGATGGGCATTTGGATTGGTTCCAAGTCTTTGCTTTTGTGAACAGTGCTGCAATAGGCATATGTGTGCATGTGTCTTTATAGTAGAATGATTTATAATCCTTTGGGTACATACCCAGTAATGGGATTGCTCGGTCAAATGGTATTTCTGGTTCTAGGTCCTTGAGGAATCGCCACACTGTCTTGCACAATAGCTGAACTAATTTACACTCCCACCAACAGCGTAAAAGTGTTCCTATTTCTCCACATCCTCTCCAGCATCTGTTGTTTCCTAGACTTTTTAATGATCGTCATTCTAACTGGCGTGAGATGGTATCTCATTGTGGTTTTGGTTTGCATTTCTCTAATGACCAGTGATGATGAGCTTTTTTTCATATGTTTGTTGGCCACATAAATGTCTTCTTTTGAGAAGTGTCTGTTCATATCCTTCTCCCACTTTTTGATGGTTTTTTTTTTTTTTTTTTTTGGTATAAGTTTGTTTAAGTTTCTTATAGATTCTGGATATTAGCCCTTTGTCAGCTGGGTAGATTGCAAAAATTTTCTTCCATTCTGCAGGTTGCCTGTTCACTCTGATAATAGTTTCTTTTGCTGTGCAGAAGTTTTTTAGTTTAATTAGATCGTATTTATCAATGTTGGCTTTTGTTGCCATTGCTTTTTGTGTTTTAGTCATGAAGTCTTTGCCCATGCCTATGTCCTGAATGGTATTGCCTAGGTTTTCTTCTACGGTTTTTATGGTTTTAGGTCTTATGTTTAAATCTTTAATCCATCTTGAGTTAACTTTGTATAAGGTGTAAGGAAGGGGTCCAGTTTAGTTTTCTACATATGGCTAGCCAGTTTTCCCAATACCATTTATTAAATAGGGAATCCTTTCCCCATTGCTTGTTTTTGTCAGGTTTGTCAAAGATCAGATGGTTGCAGATATGTGGCATTATTTCTGAGGCCTCTGTTCTGTTTCATTGGTCTCTATATCTGTTTTGGTACCAGTACCATGCTGATTTGGTTACTGTAGACTTGTAGTATAGTTTAAAGTCAGGGAGCGTAATGCCTCCAGTTTTGTTCTTTTTGCTTAGGATTGTCTTGGCTATGTGGGCTCTTTTTTGGTTTCATACGCAATTTAAAGTAGTTTTTTCTAATTCTGTGAAGAAAGTCAATGGTAGCTTGATGGGAAAGCACTGAATCTATAAATTACTTTAGGGAGTATGGCCATTTTCATGATATTAATTCTTCCTATCCATGAGCATGGAATGTTTTTCCATTTGTTTGTATCCTCTCTTATTTCCTTGAGCAGTGGTTTGTAGTTCTCCTTGAAGAGGTCCTTCACATCCCTTGTAAGCTGGATTCCTAGGTATTTTATTCTCTTTGTAGCAATTGTGAATGGAAGTTCACTCATGATTTGGTTCTTTCTCTGTTTGTCTGTTATTGGTGTATAGGAATGCTCGTGATTTTTGCACATTGATTTTGTATCCTCAGACTTTGCTGAAGTTGCTTATCAGCTTAAGGAGATTTTGGGCTGAGATGATGGGGTTTTCTAAGTATACAATCATGTCATCTGCAAACAGAGACCATTTGACTTCCTGTCTTCCTATCTGAATACCTTTATTTCTTCCTCTTGCCTGATTGCCCTGGCCAGAACTTCCAATACTGTGTTGAATAGGAGTGTTCACCATCTATTTAAAAAATAGTATTGAAGTCTCACAAAAGCCGGTTCTCATGTAACTATCTGAGAGTATTTGGCCTTATGACTTGAATTCATTCATTGCCTTTTTATTTCACATTTTAGTGATTCTGATGTCTAAATCTTAATCTTTGATCCTCGCAAGGTAAAATAGCCAAGTCAGGCCTGTTTAATAATATTGGTTGAGGAAGTCACATGCTTATGATCAATCTTTGGGTTATGTAATTATATTACCTTAATGTTGGCAGTTTAGGTGTAAGGCAGAGATATATGATCACATGTGTGGTTAGCTAATTTAAGATCACTGCCCACTAAAATCTTCATGGTATGATCTTCAAAGTTAGCTACTCTGACCACAGCAACGATTTCACCACAGAAATTTCCAAAATGGTAGACTCTTTCCTGAGGTGGAGTGAACAGTTTTAAAACAGAGTCAAGGACTAAAAGAAAAGCAGGCACAAAGCATTTGATTCATTTCAAAAACTAGTATTGTATTAAGAGCCAAGGGAACAGAATTGTAGCATCAATTAAAATCTTGTTTGAAAAAAATAAAATAAAAACAAAAGTTCATTTTTATCTCTGAAATATATTAAGGTTTTCATAAAGTTACAGGTGTATTTTTAAAAAAAACAAAACTGATATACATTAAACTGACAAATTTGCCTCTCATCTCATCATGCAGCTAAACACAACTGTCTATGGTGATATACACTCTTATTAGAGGTATGATAGAACTGACTAATAGCAAACTTTGTACCTGGTAGACTAATTTATGCAGGGTTCATATTTCGCTCCCTCTCAGCATGTTATAACTGTGGCAAAGCCATTCTCAGAAGTTATTACCCCAACATAATCATACCCCTGTGGATTCGGAGCAGTTAAATGGGTTCTGTTATCAGAGATACATATGTGCCACAGCAGATGTCGTCCCTAAGCCACCATGGGTGATTAAGACTCACTGATGGGACTGCCTCTGAATAGGCTTGAGTGAGGTGGATACACTTCAGCTGAGAGAAATTCAGGTAAGGGGCTGAGAAAATCAGATTTTGAATGGTTTTATCATACCATCAGGTCTCCTTCTTTTAAGTTCTGGGGTCATGGATTTCATTCAACCTGACCACATAGCCTTTGGAAGCTTGGCTCAATACCTAAGTGTGAGATTATGGGTGATATTAAAGGAGATGAATGCATTGAGCTGATGTCAGAGAATGTCTTTTACTGGATTTTCATAATGACTGGCTGCAGATGGGCTGAGGGGAAAGTCAGATCAAGAGCATTTCTGTAAGAAGAAAGAAATCTTCCCTCTTATTCTCTTTCAAGAAAATGAATAGCTGAGCACCAAGAGGCCAAATACTTTTATAAAAAACACATCCTTTTATGTAGAGAAGGACAAGTTGAGACGAAAAACAGGACCTCTGAAACTGCCTTTAGAGCTTTAATCTAGGAAGAAATTGCTGCACCATTGCTGACATCATTATCAGAGACTGCCTTAGTTCTGAGAGCTTCACAGATGGCCTTTTCTGCATTTTACATCTGGCCAGATGAAGGCAAAAAGGTTGATGAAACCAAAACTATTAGATCAGTGGTCCATAACTCTGGCTGCACTTTAGAATCATCTGGGGAGTCCTTAAAACTACTGATCCTGAGGCTCCATCCTGGACCAATTGAATCAGGATCGCTGGGGGTGGGACCTGAGCATTGGAATGCTTTAAAAGTTCCTCAGGGGACTCTAATGTGCAGCCAAGGCTGAGAACGACTGAGGTGGATGGTGGCCAAGACAGGTGAGGTCAAGAGTTAGAAGCCCTTACTGTTAGGGAAGGGGGAAGCCACAAGGAGGAGGGGAGGGGGAAGGAGCAGTATTTAGCATTTCTTCCACACAGTTGGGGGGTTTTCTGATCAAAATTAAGCCGGGATCTTTCGCTTCCATTTTCATGAAGGTCTTTTGCTTTGTCCATAGCCACCTGGCCTCAGGGCAATGAGCAATCTGATTGATGAATCTGCAGTAAGAAACTGAGCATACTTGGCTGTCAGCTCCAGCGGCTTCCCCTGTTTCCAAATCTGCCCACCAGTTACAGGAGCCTGCTCACCAACTGGTTGGGTTAAAGGAGTCAGCTCTGTCCTTGACAGGGAGGCCTTCAGCTATCTGGCCCTGTCTGTGACTGCATGGGTGAAGCTGCCTAATTTGGGGAACTTGATGGAAGATCTAAGCTATGTTCTCTAACAGTTTTATCAGAAATAAAGTTAACTTTTGACCTCCATCTGTCTGTCTCCTGTGGAAGGGCTCTGCTCCTTCCAAAGAAACTCTCAGGGGTTCTCCTTAGAGGTGTGTTATCAGTCCAAAGATCATTTTAGACCAGCCATTACAGAGGATGTCCAAGAAATTGCACAAGGGAAATAGAAGCAAGAATGAGAGCAATATATCAGACAGTGAGGAAAGTATGTGACTGGTTTCAAATAAGTAATTAACCATAAATCCAAAGTTCCAGCATTATTTATAGCAATAGTTGCCTACCTGGTCAGGAAAAAAAGTAAAAGACTGAGCTGCAAGATAGAAAGTTTGCCTGAATTGCATGTACTCCAAGGACTCCTGTGGAGTATTCCTCTGTCCCAATGCGGAGACCTGTACTCTGACCACCCGTGGGCCAAATCCCTCTTACCCACCCTCAATGATTCCTCCTGGGACCCTCACCACATCTAGTTCTTACATTCCTCACTCTTTTCAGGGGAAATACAACCCTTCTGCTCTTCTCACGATGTTAAAAATATTTAGACAATTACTTAAAATTAACAGCAATCTTCCACATAAATGATCTCGCTTGTGTTTCTTGTAAGCTCCGTGATTTATTCCTATTATTATCTATGCTGATAGTTAAGGAAACTGAGATATAGAGACTAACATGCATACTAAATGGCAAAACCAGATGAATTTCAAACTTCCCTGACTCCAAAAGCCACGTTCTGCCCAACCCGCCATGCTGCCGTGCAGTTAATGCCTGGCTCTCCACTGACCCCTCTACCCATTGTGCTTTTGGTGGTACATTGTATTCCAACTGCCTGAGACTCCTGGTTAATGCCATTACATATAGACTTAGGTTGAATTTACTAGGATTTTTAAGATTTGTAGGATAACAGATATGACTGGAATCAGTAATAGATAAAGGGATAACAAAGTTTCAGAATAAAATATAACAGAAAACCCCAGTAGATAGATGTAAAATGAATGTTAAGGCAACTGAAATGAAAGCCATACATTTAGAAATATCAAATAAAACTCAGATTAATGGCAGATAATAAAGGAACACACTTAGCAGTCAGTAAAAACACTTTTTATCTTATTCTTATTAACCTCAAGTAAACTTTTTTTTTTTTTTTTGAGACAAAGTCTCACTCTGTCATCCAGGCTGGAGTGCAGTGATGCAATCTCGGCTCACTGCAACTTCCACCTCCTGAGCTCAAGAGATTCTTCTGCTCCAGCCTCCCGAGTAGCTGAGACTATAGGATCCCATTACCACACCCGGCTAATTTTTGTATTTTTAGTAGAAACAGGGTTTCACCATGTTGGCCAGGCTGCTCTTGAACTCCTGACCTCAGGTGATCCACCTGCCTCAGCCTCCCAAAGTGCTGGGATTACAGGTGTGAGCCACCACGCCCGGCTGTAACCTATTGAAAATAGCATTACTTGACATGTGAGACAAATTATTTGTAAGTTAACGAGTTTATGTGCCTTCAATGCTCTCACCCCTCCCTCCCCTAAAAAGATTATTGAGTGCCCATGATGTGCCTAAGCCTTCTGGTAGACTCTGAGAATGTGAAAGGAATTAGACGATACTTGTTCAACAACCCAGAATCTAAGCAGAAGTGTTCAGAAATGATCAGCCACTTGGGAGAGCTATACTAGCATATCATTCAGGATAGGCTGGGTTATGTTTTAATAACAAGTAAGTTTGAACTTCATAGGTTTGAAACAACAAAGATGAGTTTCTTGCTCACGGTTCATATTTTTTGGAGAATGGCTGGAGCTGCATTCCAAGATACAGCCACCATCTGGAATGTTGACAGTTACTGTAACAGAGAAAGAGTTGTGGAGGCTCTCACACTGGCAATTAAATTCTCTGACCTGGAACTGACACATGCCACCTCCACTTACATTTTATTGGCCAAGGCTTGTTACACAGCCACATCTAACTGCAGAGAGGTCAAGATGAGCAAATCCTACCATGAGCTATAGATGGTGAAGCAGCACTCATTATCACAATTATTGTATTTGTTATAAAAACTCCAAGAAGAACAGGTACTGTCTGTGAGGAATAGGCATAAGAAAACCAGAGGAAAGTTCTTAAAGATGAGATAGATTTCACTAGATGGCATTGAAGAAACATTCTAAGTAAATGAACAGCATAAGCAAATTCATGAAGAACTTATTGTGGCCCTAGTACTGACGATGCGTGAGAGCATGGAGGAGGGAAAAGGTAAGACTGGAGAGGAAGGCAGGAACCAGAACAGGACAGACTGTGTTTGCTTTCAGGCAGTGAAGTTTATCTTGTAGGCAACAGGAAGCCTTTTAAGGAAGGCAAGCAGCTATGTGATGGGACAGAAGATGGACTAGAAGAAAACCAAAAGAGAAGTGGGGGCCAGTCATAAGGCTCCTCCAATATTTGGGGATCCAAACCAAAGCATTGGCAAAGAAATAGAAAGGAAGGGAAATATTTCCAAAATATTCAAAACAGAAACCAACAGAACTTGATGACAGAAGATGAACCCAGGTTTCTGCTGGATAGACCATTGTTACATTCTCTGAGAGAAGGAATACAGAAGGAAAAAGTTGAGAGGGAATATGAAATTATTTTTAGTCATGTTTAATTTGATCACTTGCAGAACATCAACCAGAGATGTCCATCAGTTACACCAATTTGTAGGTTTTGAGAGAGGCCTGGGGTAGAGGCAGAGAAGCGGGAATCAGCAGATTAGAGGCAGTAGTTGGAACCATAACTGAAGATGAGATTTCCTAGGGAAGGGAGTTGAACAGGAAGGTAGACAAAGGCCAGGTGCTGTGGCTCATGCCTGTAATCCCAGCACTTTAGGAGGCTGAGGTGGGTGGATCACAAGGTCAGGAGTTCAAGACCAGACTGTCCAACATGGTGAAACCCTGTCCCTACTAAAAAACACAAAAATTAGCTGGATGTGGTGGTGCACACTTGTAATCCCAGCCTCAGGAGGCTGAGGCAGGAGAATTGCTTGAACCCGGGAGGCAGAGGTTGCAGTGAGCTGAGATCACGCCATTGCACTCCAGCCTGGGCAACAGAGCGAGACTCTGTCCCTCCCCCTGCCAAAAAAAGAAGGTAGACAAAGATGTGTCCTAGAAAACACTATTATAAATGGGTAGAGAGGGGAGACTTGCCAAGGAGATTGAGGGGAGAGTTAGTGAGGTGAAACCTTGGAAGGACAGACCTTCACCAAGGAAGTAACAGTCAACAGGCCTAGATGCCACAGAGATGTCAAATGAGAGACACTGGAAATGGTTCTTTGAATGTTACAGCCAGAATATCACAGGGGACCTTTTCCAAAGCAGTCTTGATGAAGTGGTGGGGAAGGGAGGTCCTTGAAGGAGCTAAGGAGGGACTGGGAGATCATGACTCAGAGATAAGGGTTGCAGGTATAAAAGGGAAAGACTGAGGTCAGGAAATAGACAGAGGAACCCTAAGGCCAGGCTGTGGGTGGGGTGTGTGTGTGTGTGTGTTTGTGTGTGTATACAACGGGAAGACCTTGAGTATAATTCTGTACTAAGAAGATAGAGCAGTAGGGAGGAAAAGACTGAAGACAGATGGGAGGGTAAATAGTGAATTAGAAAGGTCCCTGCAAAGATGAGAAAGGATGAGTCTGAAAGTACAGGGAGAAGGGCCACCCTTGGCTTGGACAGGAGAAAACATTTATTTCACTAAGAATAAAGGGAAGGTTGAGTATACACCAAGAAGAAGGTGTATATGGGTGGCAATGGAGTTCTGCCAAGTTGAGGGCATTTCATGATAGCCTCACCTTTCTCTGTGAAATGAGAGAGTTTAGTTTACAAAATATGTTTGAGCACTTCATAAGCCAGGTTCATAGTCTGAAAGAAATGGAGGTGGAGTGTGATAGGTCCTTAAGAATAGGGGAGGTTTGGAATATCTGACAAGGGATAGAGAGGAAAAAACTAGAAAAGGCTTTGCAGAATGGGGGCCCACAGATCAGAGGCTCAGGGGTCCTCATTTGAGCAGGAGAGTAAAGGCAGGAAGGCAAGGGTCGCATCCCAAAAAATAGAGCCCCCACCAAATGACTGCAGGAGGGCAGCTTTCCTACGAGAGCGTCCCTATCACTGTTTTCACTCCAAGTCATTAACTTATGACTTACTCAGCTCTGTTTCGTAATAGCAGACTCGAGTAATGAGGGTATGACAGCCTCTCTCTGCATGCCAAGGTATGCAGCGTGGATTTCCTTTTCTGCTTTCTCTCTCCTGTAGCTTAGGTGCCTTCTGTTCTGCTACTAGGATAGAGAATCCAGTGACTAGTTTCTTCTAGCTCTCTGTTCTGACTAGGTATCTAGTCAGAAATTTCTGCTTTCCAGACTTCACGGAGAGGGAATCAAGCTTTGAGTCATGGCTGAAAAAGTAGAGTTTAATATATATATGTGTTACAAAATGCCCCTCATGTTCTTGAGGTTACCTTGTATCTATACCACAACTAGCGTTCTTTTAGAAAGCACCATTACCCAAGTAATCCCTTTCCTGGGAATTCACCCAAAAAGGTTATTCCCATATATCCCCCATCTCCAAAATAAAAAAGAAAAAGGTATGTGCTTAGAGATGTTCCTGGAAGCATGAGCTGTAATGCGGAACCAATAGAAGACGACCTAACAGATTGCAGGGCATCCGTTTGGTTAAAAACGTATGCGTTATCTAAATGATAGTTATGAAGACAATATGTATAACACAGAAAATGCTTATATTCTGAGTTGAAAGAACAGAAGGTGATTTCAAAACTGCATTGAGATAATAGTAATATAGGAAATAGTAAGATGAACAAAGATTTCAAAGGAACAAAAATAAAGAAAAATTTTGCTTTTTATATTGGTTAGGAGTATGGGTGAAATTCCAATTTTAATTTTAATTTTATCGTTATAATGTTGTTCATAAAAAAAGGTCCTCTATAGACAATGAGGCTTTGGGACAAACTAACAGAAACAGGGTAGGAAGAAAATTCATCTTCCTTCAATCCCCTTTCTCTGCTTTAAAAAAAAAAGAGCTTTGTCATGTTCAGGTGTGCAATGAATTCTTTTTCCAAATCTGGAACTTTAAACCTACTATTAAATGGGAGTCAGTTTCCATGTAACATGTTGACAATCCCCCAAGTATGTTGGATTAATTTCTTTTAATAAGCGAATTTGAAATTCTATTTCAATTGCCAACCTGCATCTTTCAACTTCTAAAAACAAAGTAAAACAAAACAAAAACACACCGGGTCCTATCACCCTCTCTTGCTACTACTATTTTATCTCCATTGCCCCGAATTCCTCCCAAACCTCTTTCCACCCAGCTTTGATTTGTTTTCAGTCGGGTTTATTGAGGCATAATTTACATACAGTAAAATTCATCCTTCTTAGGATGCATTTTGACTAATGTATGCATTAGACTAATGCATTTTGACTAATGTATATTGGCTTATAATGACCACCACAACCAAGATATAGAATGCACCCAACGCTCCCGGGTTCCCTCTGTCCCTTTTTTGGTTCATCTCCTCTCCCACCCCCAACCCCTTGGCAACCACTGATCTGTTTTCTGTCCTTATCATTTTGCTTTTTCCAGAATGTCATATATAAGGAATCATGCAGCATGCAGCCTCTCGAGTCTGAGAGAGGCTCTTCCAGTTAGCATAGTTATTTCAGATCTGTCCGAGTTATTGTGAGTAGCAGTATCTTTTCATTGCTGACTAGTATTTCATCACATGGATGGGCCACAGCTTGTTTATCCGTTCACCTGTCAATGGATACTAAGTTGTTTCCAGTGTTTGGCAAATATGAATAAAGTAAATATGTGCATACAGATTTTTGTGTGGACACATGTTTTCAATTCTCTTAGGTAAATACCGAGCAATGGGATTGCTGGGTTATATGTTAAGTCTATGTGCAGTTTTCTAAGTTCTGAAACAATTGGATATCTATATGCAAAAATACAAAATTAACCTTGACTCAAACTTGTACTATATACAAAAAATAACCTGAAAGAGATCACAGATGTAAATGTAAACCTAGAACTAAAAACTTCAAGGAGAGAAATATAGCAGAAAATATTTGTGACCTTGCATCGGGCAAAGAATTCTTAGATTTGACATTTGAAACTTGATATGTAAAAAATCTTGATAAATTGGAGTTCATAAAGATAAGGACCACTCTTCAAAAGACACTGATAAGAGAATGAAAATACAAGCCACGGACGGGGAAAATATTTGTGAATTTCTTATCTGATAAAGGGTTTGTATCTAGCAGGCAAAAAGACTTTTCAAAACTCAGTAATAAACAATCCAATAAGAAATGCACAAAAGATACGAACACATCATCAAAAATGACCTATGAAAGGCAAACAAGCTCACAAAAAAAACGCTCAACATCATTAGACACTTAGGAAATGCAAATTAAAACAACACTGAGATAAACTACGTATCTATTAAATGGCTACCACTTTAGAAAACCTGCCAAGTGCCAGCCAGAATGTGGAACAAGTAGGACTCTCGTACATTGCTAGTGGGAAGGTGAATGGTACAGCCACTTTGGAAAACACTCGGCAGCTTCTTACAGCTACACATATGGACCTGGGGGTAGAGGAAGGGTTGACTGCAAAGGGGCAAAACGTCCTGGGAGGGGTGGGGAGAGGTTTTAGAATAGTGAAATTGTTCTACATCTTGATTATTGTGGTGGTTACACAACTGTATGCATTTGTCAAAACTCACAAAACTGTATACTAAAAAGGGATTATTTATGCTCTGCTAAATTTACTTTAATCTTAAAAATAGCAAGGAAAAAATAAAATCAATGCCACTGTGTGACTTTGAGCAAATTACTTAACTTCTCTGTGCCTTGGTTTTTTGAAATCTATACTTTAAGGATAAAATAATACCTTCCTCATATTGTTAGAATTAAATGTGCTAATTTATGTTTTATATATATATATATATATAAAGTACTTGTTGGAAGGGTGTGATGATTCACGCCTGTAATCCTAGCACTGTGGGAGGCCGAGGTGGGTGGACCACTTGAGACCAGGAGTTCAAAACCAGCCTGGTCAACATGGTGAAACCCTGTCTCTACTAAAAATACAAAAATTAGCTGAGCTTGGTGGTGTATGCTTGTAATCCCAGCCACTTGAGAGGCTGAGGTGGGAGGATCACTTGAACTCCGGAGGTGGAGGCTGCAGTGGGCTCCACCCACTGCCTGGGTGACAGAGCGAGACTCCATCTCAAAGGAAAAAAAAAGTACTTGAAACATAGCAAACGTTTTATAATTATTGGCTTTTTTTCCTTACTGTTATTACTTGCATATTGTTCTTTAAAGAAGTTTGGTGATAATGGAGAGAAAAGGGCAATTAGGGGTCCGGGATGATTTAAGGATGAGGACACCTAGAAACATTGACTCATAGAGTGAATAAATCAAAGATAAGAGAATGAAAGAGAGGGAGGGTAATTCTGAATGCACAAAGTTATGTTACTAATGTGGCATCAGCTGTGTGTTTTGATAAATAACTCCCTTTCACTTGTCAATAGCTAATCAAATACTTTCTGGAGACCAGAAGTGACTTGCTGGATCAATGACAACTCCTCCACAGATCAAAATGTTCACATCCTTTTTCTGTGTTGTAATCCTAAATCTAAAAGAACAGAAAGACCAAGCAAATCTACCTCCTAGATACACAATATCCAACATCATTAAAGTGACAACTCTCAATATTTATTTGAATGGTCCGCTCAGCTTCAACCAAGGAAAAGTCATATTAGTGTTGGTCAGAAAACAGAAGGGTGTTACCAGAGTTCTGGCTGATCATTACAGACTCGGGGATTTTTGATTGAAAGAACAAGAAGAAGAAGAAGAAACCTGATGAAGTGTAAATATAGCATGCAGGGATTAGTGTCCTGCTGGGTCATGTTCTCACGACAGTGAGAATTTCAGAGATTTCACAAAAATTTAACTGCACCACATGACAATTTATTTTAGCTTTTGGCTTTTCTAGGAGGCAAATCAGTGCAACTTCTTTCTGTATTTGTTTCAATTTGGTAACAACCCTCAATTTTAGGACAGGCTTAACCTAACCACCCTATCAGAGATGATGAAGTAGCTATCTTTTTAACAGGTGGGGAGATGAATGGAATCGGGGTTTGTTTGTTTGTTTGTTTGTTTGAACAACTGCTAGTAAAAACAAAGTCAATAGCTGACTGAGTGTAAGGGAGACTCCAGAAGGCAGGTTATTGTAGTATAGATGTGCCTCGACTTATGATAATGTTACTTCCCGATAAACCGTCATAAGTTGAAATATCGTTAAGTTGAAAATGCTTTTAATACACCTAATCTACCGAACATCTAGCTTAGCTCAGCCTATGTTAAATGTGCTCAGGACACACATTGCCTACAGCTGAGCCAAATCACCTGGCAACACAGGACACTGTAGAGTACCGGTTGCTGGCCCTCGTGATGCTGTGACTGGCTGGGAGCTGCGCTTGGTGCCACTGCCCGGCATTGAGAGTTTCCTATCGCATATCACTGGCCTGGGAAAAGATCAAAATTCAAAATTCAAAGTGCGGTTTCTACTGAATGCTTATAAATTTCAGACCATCATAAGGTTGAAAAATCAAGCCATCATAGGTTGGGATCCATCCTGTAAGACGAACCACGCTGCCGGAAGTATAACACTGCTATGCTGCCGGAAGATGGGGCATAGTGGACAACTGCAAGTACTGACAACAGGAGGTCAGCATCTGCGACCTTTAACATCCACATTGCCACTACTGCAGTCTTCCAAACAGAGCTGATAATAGAGTTTGGATGTCGTCCCTACCCAAATCTCAAGTCGAATTATAATCCCCACTGTTGGAGGTGGGGCCTGGTGGGAGGTGATTGGATCATGGGGGCAGAGTTCTTATAAATGGTTTAGCACTGTCCCCACTCGGTACTGTATAGTGAATGAGTTCTCACGCGATCTGGTTGTTTAAAAGTGTGTGGCATCTCCCCTCTCACTCTTTCTCCTACTCTGGCCATGTGAAATGTTGGCTCCGGCTTTGCCTTCCACCATGATTGTTAAATTCCCAGAGGCCTCCCTGGAAGCTGACTCTGCCATGTTTCCTGTACAGCCTGGAGAACTGTGAGCCAATTAAACCTCATCTCTTTTAAAATTACCCAGTCTCAGGCCAGGCGTGGTGACTCACATCTGTAATCTCAGCACTTTGGGAGGCTGAAGCAGGCAGATCATTTGAGGTCAGGAGTTTGAGACCAGCCTGGCCAACATGGTGAAACCCCATCTCTACTAAAAATATAAAAATTTGGCAGGCATGGTGTCAGGTGCCTGTAATCCCAGCTACTTGGGAGGCTGAGGCAGGAGAATCACTTGAACCTGGGAGGTGGAGGTTGCAGAGAGTCAAGATGGAGCCACTGTACTCCAGCCTGGGCAATGCAGTGAGACTCTGTCTCAAAAAAACAAAAAACAAAAAACAAAAACAAAACAAAACAAAACAAAACAAAAAAACCCAGTCTCAGGTATTTCTTTATAGTAATGAGAGAATGGACTAATAGAGCTGAGGAATTTTATTTTTTAAAAAACTTTTATTTTAGATTTGGGGGTACCTGTGAAAGTTTGTTACATAGATAAACTCGTGTCATGAGGGTTTGTTGTACAGATTCTTTTCTGCTCCTTGCCCTCCTCCCACCCTCCATCCTCAAGAAGACCCCAGTGTCTGTTGTTTCCTTCTTTCTGTTCATAAGTTCTCATCATTTTGCTCCCACTTATAAGTGAGAACATGCAGTATTTGGTTTTCTGTCCCTGTGTTAGTTTGCTAAGGATGATAGCCTCCAACTCCATCTATCTTCCTGCAAAAGACATGATCTTATTCATTTTTATGGTTTCATAGTATTCCATGGTGTATATATGCCACATTTTCTTTATCCAATCTGTCATTGATGGGCATTTAAGTTGATTCTGTGTCTTCAGAATTGTAAATAGTGCTGCAATGAACATTTGCATGCATGTGTTTTTATAGTAGAATGATTTCTATTCTTCTGGGTAGGTACCCAGTAATGGGATTGCTGGGTGAAATGGTCGTTCTGCTGTTAACTCTTTGCAGAATCACCATACTGCTTTCCACAGTGGTTCAACTAATTTACATTCCCACAAACAGTGTATAAGTGTTCCCTTTTCTCTGCAACCTTGCCAGCATCTGTTATTTTTTGACTTTTTAATAAAAGCCATTCTAATTAGTGAGATGGTATTTCATTGTGGTTTTGATTTGCATTTCTCTAATGATCAGTGATGTTGAGCTTTTTTTCATATGTTTGTTGGCCACATGTACATCTTTGTTTGAAAAGTGTCTGCTCATGCCCTTTGCCCACTTTTCAGTGGGGTTTTTTGTTTTTCTCTTGTAAATTTGTTTAAGTTCATCATAGATGCTGGGCATTAGACCTTTGTCAGATGCATAGCTTGCCAATATTTTCTCCCATTCTGTAGGTTATCTGCTTACTCTTTTGATAGTTTATTTTACCATGCAGAAGCTCCTAAGTTTAATCAGATTCCATTTGTCAATTTTTGCTTTTGTTGCAATTGCTTTTGATGTCTTTGTCATGAAATCTTTGTCAGGTCCTATGTCCAGAATGGTATTGCCTAGGTTGTCTTCTAGGGTTTTTATAGTTTTGGGTTTTACATTTAAATTTTTAATCCATCTTGAGTTGATTTTTATATATGGTGTAAGGAAGGGGTCCAGTTTCAATCTTCTGCATATGGCTAGCCAGTTATCCCAGCATCATTTATTGAGTAGGGAATATTTTCTCCATTGCTTGTTTTTGTCAGGTTTTTTGAAGATCAGATGGTTGTTGGTGCGTGGCCTTATTTTGTGGCTCTCTATCCTGTTCATTTGGTCTATGTGCCTGTTTTTGTACTGGTATCATTCTGTTTTGGTTACTGTAGCCCTATAGCATATTTCAAACTTGGGTAACATGATGCCTCCAGCTTTGTTCTTTTTGCTTAGAATTACCTTGGCAATTTGGGCTCTTTTTTTGTTCCATATGAAGTTTAAAATAGCTTTTTTCTAGTTATGTGAAGAATGTCATTGGTAATTTGTTAGGAATAACATATAATGATATTGATTCTTCCTATCCATGAGCATGGGATGTTTTTCCATTTGTTTGTGTCTTCTCTGATTTCTTCAAGCAGTGTTTTGTAACTATTATTGTAGAGATTGTTCACCTCCTTGCTTAGCTGTATTCCTAGGTATTGTATTCTTTCTGTGGTAATTGTGAATGGGATTGCCTTTCTGATTTGGCTCTCAGCGTGGGTGTTGTTGGTGTATAGGAATGCTAGTGATTTTTTGTATCCTGAGACTTTGCTGAAGTTGTTTATCACCTGAAGGAGTTTTTGAGTTGAGACTCCAGGGTTTTTTAGATATAGAATCATGTTCTCTGCAAACAGATATAGTTTGACTTCCTCTCTTCCTATTTGGATGCCCTTTATTTCTTTCTCTTGCCTGACTTCCCTGACCTGGACTTCCAATACTATGTTGGATAGGCGTGGTGAGAGAGGGCATTCTTGTCTTGTGCCAGTTTTCAAGGAGAATGCTTCCAGCTTTTGCCCATTTGGTATGATGTTGGTGGTGGTTTGTCATATATGACTCTTATTATTTTGAGGTATGTTCCTTTAATACCTAGTTTATTGACAGTTTTTAACATGAAGCAGTGTTGAATTTTATCAAAAGTCTTTTCTGCCTCTATTGAGATAATCATGTGGCTTTTGTCTTTAGTTCTGTTTATGTGATGAATCACATTCTTTGATTTGCTTATGTTGAACCAACCTTGCATCCCAGGGATGAAGCCTACTTGATTGTGGTGGTTTAGCTTTTTGATGTGCTACTGGATTCCGTTTGCAAGTATTTTGTTGAGGATTTTTGCACTGATATTCATCACGGATATTGGCCCGAAGTTTCTTTTTTTGTTGTGTCTCTGCCAGGTTTTTGGTTTCAGAATGATGCCAGCCTCCTAGAATGAGTTGGGGAGGAGTCCCTCCTCCTCATTTTTTTTTTTTTTTTTTTTTTTTGGAATAGGCTCTGTAGGAATGGTACCAGCTCTTCTTTATACATCTGGTAGAATTTGGCTGTGAAGTCATCAGGTGCTGGGATTTTTTAGTTGGTAGAGTATTTATTACTGATTCCCTAAATAGACCAATAATAATTTTAGAAGTGGAATCAATTTTTTGTTTCAGTCTTTGGAAGGTGTTTGTATCCAGGAATTTATTTAGCTCTTCTAGGTTTTCTAGTTTGTGTGCATAGAGGTGTTTGTAGTAGTTTCTGACGGTTGTTTTTATTTCCGTGGGGTCAGTCGTAACATTCTCTTCATCATTTCTAATTGTGTTTATCTGAATCCTCTCTCTTTTCTTCTTTATTAGGCTAGCTAGTGGCCTATCTATCTTATTAATTTTTTCAAAACACCAGCTCCTGGATTTCTTGATCTTTTGAATGGTTTTTCGTGTCTGAATCCTTCAGTTCAGCTCTGATTTTGGTTATTCCTTGTCTTGTACTAGCTTTGGGGTTGACTTGTTCTTGCTTCTCTAATTCTTTCCATTCTGATGTTAGGTTGCTAATCTGAGATCTTTCTAACTTTTTGATGTGGACATTTGGTGCTTTAAATTTACCTCTTAGCACTGCCTTACCTGTGTCCCAGAGAGTCTGGTATGTTGTATCTTTGTTCTCATTAGTTCCAAAAAACTTCTTGATTTCTGCCTTAATTTCCTTATGTATCCAAAGTCATTCAAGAACATGTTGTTTAATTTCCATGTAATTGCATGGTTTTGAGCAATTTTCTTAGTCTTGACTTCTATTTTTATTGTACTGTGGTCTGAGGGTGTTCGATATGATTTTGGTTCTTTTGCATTTGCTGAGGATTGTTTTATGTTCAATTATGTGGTTGATTTTAGAGTATGTGCCATGTGGTGATGAGAAGAATGTATATGCTGTTGGTTTTGGGTAGAGAGTTCTGTAGAGGTCTATCAGATCCATTTGGTCCAATGTTGAGTTCAGATCCTGAATATCTTTGCTAATTTTCTGCCTCAATGATCTAATACTGTCAATGAAGTGCTGAAGTCTCCTACTACTATTGTGTGGGAGTCTATATCTCTTTATAGGTCTCTAAGAACTTGCTTTATGAATCTGGGTGCTTCTGTATTGGATGCATATATATTTAGGATAGTTAGATCTTGTTGAATTGAACCCTTTACCATTACGTAATGCCCTTCTTTGTCTTTTTTTAATCTTTGTTGGTTTGAAGTCTTTTTTGTCTGGAATTAGAATTGCAACCCCTGCTTTTTTCTGTTTTCTGTTTGCTTGGTAGATTTTCCTCCGTCCCTTTATTTCAGGGCTATAGGTGTCCTTACATATTTTATCTTTATCTTTTCATCCAGTCATCCAGCCATCCATTCATCTGTATCATTTTTAACCAATAAGGACTTTTTAAAGTACAACCACAACACCATTAACATAACCAATAAAATCTATAACAATGATAAAATATCATCTAATACCCCCAGTCCATGTCCAATTTTCGCTCGCTATCTCAAAATCATCTCCTTAGAATTGGTCTGTTCAAATCACAAACCAGATTCAGAAACAACAGCCATACATTACATTTTATTAATATGTCTCTTAAATTTCTTTTAATCTATAACAGTCAGGAATTTTTATGTCTTCATTTATCCTTCCAATTATTAAAAAAAAAGTATTTATGTATTCATTGAATAGACAATGCTTGCAGAAAAGTGAAAAAAAACATTTTAGTACAAAAAGGTACATGATTAACTGTTCCTCAGTCTCCCTTCCCAGAAGCAATGTTACCACTTTTGTAGAAATAGTCTCTGCCTAGACACACATGCCAGTCCCTAAGGCTGCTGTAACAAGGTGGTTAAGAGTGAGAACATGAATTCAAATTCCTATTACGCCAGTAAGTATAAATCTTGGGCATGGTACATGGCCTCTGTGCCTCAGTTTTTAGTAATGGTACCTATCTCATAGGGCTGTTGAGAGAATTAAATCAGATAAGTGCTTAAATAATTATCAATATTTATTATTATTCACATTCCCTTTTGGCTTTTTTCCCAAATAGCAGAATGGTGCACATATGTCTTCATTTATTTGGCTTGTTTTTTCACCTCACATCACATTTCGATGAATAATTCCATACATGTTATTATAGATTTGGTTCATTCTTTGTAATCATTGGCTAATATTCCATTGTATGAATATGCTACTGCTAAACATGTACGTCATTTCCAACCTATTCTTATTATCAAAAAATGCTGCAATGAATATCCTTGTAATACTTTATTGGATTCATGTGCAAAAATATTCATGGGATAAAATCCTGAAAGTTAAATTGCTTCGCTAAAGGATATGTGCATTTTAATGCTTTATAGATATTGCCCAGCTGTCTCAAAGGAGGTTATACCAATTTACACTCCCAAGAAAAATGCACAAGGGTCCCCATTTCCCTGTACCCTAGCTAACACAGGATATTGCTAAATGTTTTCATCTTTGTAAACATGATGTGTTGAAAATGGTATCTCATAATTTTAATGTGCATTTTTCTGATTGTGAGAAGATAAAGGAAATGTAGTGCAACTAAAACTCAGCAGTCAAATGACCTGCCCATGACTCCTGAGTGAGGACACTGGTAAACACCATCAGGATCCAAACACCTCTGTATTTACGAAGAGGATGCTCCCTACTGGATAGCACTAAGCTATTACATGTATGTACATGTGTAGTTAGTTAGTTACACCCAGCAGTGGTGAAGGGCTTGTTCTGAACCAATCAAACTTTCTCTCCTGGCCCCCTTCCAGCATGTGGTCAGGAGTAGAGTGTTGTGGCCATGAAACATGCATTTGTACAGATGACTATTTACTCCTCCTTGAAACATTTTTTTTCCATTTGCTTCCCTGCTGTCTCACTCCTGGGTCTGCTCCTAACTCAAAAATTACTCTTTTCCCATTCTTCTTGGTTTGCTTTTCTCCTTTTCTGTGCTTGTAAACATGGGGGAGCTCCAGGGCTTCTCTTTTGAACTGCAGCTTCTCCCTGGGTTCATCTCCTTGGGATGTCTATTCCAATGGGGTTAAATACCAGGGCTAGGACTATGGAGAGGTCATGGAGGCACCTAGCACATAAAGTTTAAGGAAACATTCTTTATCGGTCCCATGTAAATACAGGACTGGCCCTGGAGAGTGACTACTACCTTACCTTTTCCACCCTAGGCACCTTGTTTGCCTTACCCTAGTCCCAGTCCTCTTAAACACCCCAGTCTTCTGCCTGGACCTCCAGAAACATAAATCCTATTTGACATTTCTACTTGGAGGTTTTAAGGAAACTCAAATGTAAAACATCTAAGACAGAACTCTTGCATCACTTCCCATCCTGGTGCCCAAGCCTGTCTCTTCTACTAGTCTATCTCAGCTAACAGCATCACCATTTATTCTGTTGCTCAGGACAAAAATTTTGGAGTAATCCTTGACTCTTCTTTTTTTTGAGACTGATTCTCACTCTGTAACCTAGGCTGGAGTGCAGTGGTGGGACCTTGGCTCACTGCAACCTCTGCCTCCCAGGTTCGAGCGATTCTCCTGCCTCAGCCTTCTGACTTTGTGATCCGCTCGCCCTCGGCCTCCCAAAGTACTGGAATTATAGGCGTGAGCCACCGTGCCCGGCCTGGTTTCCTCTTTTTTTTTTTAAAGTCCTATCTTCCATCTCTAAAATGTATCCCAAATCTGACAGCCTCTCCCACTGTAGGCGAACCCCCATCTCTCACCTCTGTAAATAACCTCCCTTAGATCTCTGGACATTTGTCCTTCCCCACCCCCTTGTGATCACTAGTCAGCATTCAGAAAGATTTTTTAATATCATGAAGGAGACCATGTCCCTCTCCTACTTAAAATTCTCTAGTGGCTTCCTAATAAATTTAGAATAAAAAGCTGACTCCTTGCCATGGTCAATAGGCCAGGATCCAGTGGGTATAACAATCTGATCCCAGCACAACAATCCACTTCCACCTCCTCACCATTCACCAGGCTCCACTGCACTGGCTCATTCCTGCCTCAGTTGTGCTTCTTTTCCCTGGAAAGCTCTTCCCCTAGATCTTCAAGGGTTGATTTCCTTCTCAACATTCAGGTGTCAGCTCGTGTCACTTTCCTGACCACCCCCATCCACTCAGAGATCACTCAAAATCCCATTACTCTATTTTATTTCTCTATCATATGTTTCACTATCTGAAACTATCTTGTTGTTGATGCAGGCTATTTTCTTGACCCCTTCACGGGACTCACAACAGGGGTGCCCCATTTACTCAGCCTGCCCCACGAGTGAATGAGTGCAGGAACCAGCTGGCTGCTTTAGTGCTGTTAGGAGCAAACTCCATGCAGGCCCTGCAGCAGCATCCAGGTGGGGGTGCCTGTGACCCCAGGGCCCCAGAGGGTGTGTGTGCTACAATGCTCTCTTAGCTCCACCATCTGCAGACAGCAGTGTATTGTCAGCTCAGTGGGCCTTTTGCTTCATCACGTGGGGTGGCTGCCCTCTGCCAGTGAGGGCAAAGGGCCAGGGTGACAGTCTTTTGGGGTACCCACAATTTGTGCATCCTGAATTCTTGTTTGCTGCCCAAGAGGAATGAGGTCACACAGATGAACTGAAGGATTTTGAATGCAGAGAATTTTACTGAGCAATGAAAGTGGCTCTCAGCAGAGAAGAAGCTGAAAAGGGAATGGGAAGGGCAGGTCACTCTCCCCTGAAGTCAAGTCACATCTCTCCAATGTCCAGCCACCATCTCTGAAGTCAAGTTGCCTCTCTCTGATGTCCAGCCACTTCTCCTCTCTACTGGCTGAGTCTGGAGTGTTTATAGGCAGAGGATAGGAGGTGGGGCAGGCCATACATAATTTTGGAAAACGCAACACTCTATTAGTAAAAAGACATTATTCAGAAAGAACCAATTGGGAAAGAATGGGCACATAAGGATGGAAGTTTTCACTTTGAGCTGCGGGTTTCAGGCTTTTCAGCTCAAAAGTGAGGTTTTTCCACGGACCTGCCTCTGTCTGCCTAAAATTTCTACACCTCTATCATTGTTACCACTGGATAACAGCTCTCCTATAAAGTTCAGGGACTTAAAACAAAAATTTACTTATTCACCTGGACAGTTCTTGATAGGGCCTCTCCTAACTGTTACAGTTACATAGCAACTGGGTTGGAGTCATCTTTTCTGGGCTTGACATCCAGGACAGCTTCTTCCCTTGTGTGTCTGGTGCCTCAGTGCTCCTCCAGGCAGCCTTTCTCTCCAGAAGAGTAGCCTGGACTTCTTGGCAACTCAAGCTTCCAAAAGAAAAAAAAGCAGAGACTGCCAGTTCTCTTATCAAACTGGCCTGGAACTGGCACAATGTACTTCTGCTGCCATATTCAGGAGGTCAAAGCAATCAAAGACCAATCCAAGTTCAAAGGCATTGGGGAAAAAATTCTACCTCTTAAATGAGAAGCGACACATGTATAAAAGGGGGAAAAGCATTGATTGCGGCCATCTTTGGAGATAAGCTATCGCGTTTATTTGTTTGTTTACTTTCTAATGGTCTGTCTTCTCCCATTAGGTTATAAGCTCTGTGAGACAACAGGAACCTTGTCCATCTTGTTTTATGGCTCTACTTCCAACACCTAGAATAATGCCTGACACACAGTAGGTGCTCAGTAAATAACTTAAGCACTTGATACATGTTTGGAGAACTAAGATAAACTGAATTAAACTTCTCCAGATTGGTCCTGCCAGATTTGCTGAGGCCAAGCATGCTGATGCCTCACCAGAAAAAAGAAACCCTAAAATGTAGGGTTTTGCTTTCTCTGCAAACAAGAAAAACTTGCCCTGAACACAAAATCTAGAAATAGATTTGGCATGTTTTCTACGTGGAAATATTTCCCATAGTACCAGAAATTACTTTCCCACAGCTTTGCACTACATTAAAATATTGAAGTTGACTGAAAATATCTCCATTCTTTAATCTTGGTGTAGACTAGAAACAATTTTTTTGTAACAAAGTAAATATGAAAACTTCCTGATGTTTGAACACCCCAGATATCTCCAAACTTAAAATATCATTGCAAGTTAAGATAGATTTTTTTAAAATGATGACTGAGAAAGGTCATTAAAAGCTTGATTATTAAAATGTACAGATTGGGTTATAAAGCCAGCACTTATTTGTTTAAATCATTACATACGACCAAGTTCAGAAAATAAATTACCTCAAATCTCCTCTTTGCTGATTTTTACTGGTACACTCTATAAAATGATCCTATCTTTAAACCTTTGTGTAAACCCCTTGTAAATTAGTAAGTGAGAATGTATTCATCAGAAGGATTGTAGTGATGTTTGAAATTTAAAAAGAGAGATTGAATTTTTAAAATTATACTTGCAGACTACTGCTAATGAAACTTCTTCTAACCCTAGTTTTGTCTTATCTTCAGTTTTTCCAGATTTGCTCAAAGCGATCCCAGTAAGCATCCATGTCAATGTCATTCTCTTCTCTGCCATCCTTATTGTGTTAACCATGGTGGGGACAGCCTTCTTCATGTACAATGCTTTTGGAAAACCCTTTGAAACTCTGCATGGTCCCCTAGGGTTGTACCTTTTGAGCTTCATTTCAGGTAAGTACAAAATTCTACCTCTGAAGACAAATGTGCTTTTCAATATGTCAAAAAGACGATCTACCTAAATATAAACTTATAATCTTAACATATATACATGGATGTACACTGTAGTATCATATATAATAACAAAAACTGTGGAAATACCACGCTTGTTCAACAGTAGGGAATTCAATAAATACTTTATGAATAACTATGAATAACTATGATGCTGACATTAAATTATATTTTTGAAGATGTAATCAAGAGGATAAATGCTTGTCTCAAAAAGTTACATGGAAAAAGTGGTATGTAAACTTATATAAACATTGTGAACCTAATTTGACCATATATATAAAATATAGAGAATATACATATAAAATACTTATATGTCTATATGGGGACTATATATATATATATGAAATAGATAGGTAGATGATAGATAGATAGATAGATAGATAGATAGATAGATAGATAGATAGACAGACAGACAATAGAGACTCCAGTGTGTTGGTTGTGGTTGTCTCTGACCCATGACACTATGGGGTACTTTTATTTTTGCTCATACTTATCAATATTTCTCAGTGTTCAATAATGTGCTATTATTTATACATAATAATAAAAATAAATAAAAAATAAATAAATGGCATCAAAAAAGAGTAAAGGGCCAGTGTTCCCACGTATGAGCAGCCATGTTCAAGTCTGTAGATACTTTGTGTAGCCTAATGCTAAGTGTATCTGGGCAAGGATAAACTCTAAAGCCAGAAATTAGTTCATCAATAAACATGTGTTACTCAATAGCCAGGGCTGATGGAAAAGAATATAAAACCCAGTCAGTGCCAAACGGTGCTTACTATCTGCAGGTGGGAGAAGGAGAAAGATGAGAAAATGAAAAATGTGTGTATAATTTATTTATTTATTTATTTATTTATTTTATTTTTTATTTTTTGAGACGGAGTCTTGCTCTGTCACCCAGGCTGGAGTGCAGTGGCCGGATCTCAGCTCACTGCAAGCTCCTCCTCTCGGGTTCACGCCATCTCCTGCCTCAGCCTCCCGAGTAGCTGGGACTACAGGCATCCGCCACTTCGCCCGGCTAGTTTTTTGTATTTTTTAGTAGAGACGGGGTTTCACCGTGTTAGCCAGGATGGTCTCGATCTCCTGACCTCATGATCCGCCCGTCTCGGCCTCCCAAAGTGCTGGGATTACAGGCTTGAGCCACCGCGCCCGGCCTATAATTTATATGTAGCTGTTCTGTAGGAGATCTCTGTAGCTGTTCTGTAGGAGATCTCTGACTTCACCCCATTCTAAATTTGCAAAAAGATCCAACACTTTGTCAGATTCCTGGGAGGCAAGTAATTTTATTGATGGTTTCATGGAGAGATACAGAATGATAACAACTCACACAAAGCAAACAATGTAATGAAAATCTCTATTCGATTGTTTCTTTTTCTCTCGAAGTTGCCCTTTGGCTGCCAGCCACCAGTCACCAGGCTCAAGGTACTTTCTTGCTCTTGACACTACTCCCTTCTCTCACACAATTCAACCCCTGCCACAAGCGTGTATAGATCTCTTTCTATAAAACAAAGCCCTGTAGTTAACAGGTCACTCGCAGTGTAACCTCTGTTCATTGTTACTTGTGCACACTGCTTGGGGTCTCATGCCATCCACATCCTGCTAATCACATTATTCACCCAACCAAAGTATATCCTCCAGTGGAGATTCTGCTGATAATTTCTTTATATTTGTCACAAGTATGTAATACCATTTTAAATTGTACAGATGGTTACCCTATAAGGGAAGAGTCTAAGTCTTTCACATCTTTGTATCTCTGACAAAAGCGTTCAGCATGAAGCTCTGTACACAGTGGACAATTCAATATGAATTTGCTGACTTGAAATAGCAAGCCTAGAAAAGAGCTATTTACTTGGTCACCTAGACAGAACAGGTTTCAGCAATCAGAATTCAGATGAGATGGAACTGGCAGAACAGGCGCTTTGAAGCAATAGGACATGAGCCAGTGAGGAGTGGGATGGAATATCATAAACGAAGGCCAAAGGCATTGCAATCGGGGCAGAAGAGCCAAGAGCACAGGCTCAGGGTGTGGGCAGACAGAACGAGAAAGTGATTCAGTCACAGGTGAAGGTCCAGATGAGAAGAGAGAGTTGGGATTACTTCTGCTCACCAAACATCCAAAACCAAACTGGTGGATCTGGGTGGTGTGCTGTTTTACTGATAACCATTACACATGATTTTAACAGAAGGAATGGAATGTAAAGCAGTGGTTCTCAGACTGGAGTCCCCAAATGAGCAGCATCTGCATCATCTGGAAACTTGATAAAGCAGCAAATTCTCAGGCCTTACCCTAGACCCACTGAATCAGAAACTTGGGGGTCTGGGGGAGGATGGCCATCCGTATTTGAACAAGCCCTTCAGGAGATTCTGAGGCTGGCTCAAGTTTGAGCTACAGGAAGTTGGTTCAACAGGTGTTGGCAGACTGACAAACAAAAAGGAGACCCCGAGGTAACTCCAAGATGGTAATGTCAGAAAGCAGCTTCCACCCCTAGGGCTTGGGGGAACCAACAAAAGAGTTTGGCATTGTCAGAACCTAGAAGCTTGAGGAGAGACCCCAGAGCATTGTGTTTAAGACCTTGAGGACTTGGCTCTGGGACACCACGAGGGGTTTCTGTGAGTGTGGAAAAGGTTGGACACTCCCCAATTGCTGCCACCGGGGAGAACTACAAGTGAAGTGGAAGGTGTGGGCCTTTCTCTCTTTTCTTTTCTTGTCTTCCCTCTCCCCCTGGTGCTCGTGTTTGACAGAAAACAGCTGAAAAGGCAGAACTAGTTTGGGAAGTCTTGACCTGGCATCATAAAGCAGAGAAAAGCAAAGCTGGAGTGAAGGTGAGACGCAACAACTTATTAGCAGCACAGCCGTCTAGCGCTCCAGCTTCTGAATGAAATTCCAAAGAACAGCCCATTTGGAAGACAAATTATTTGACAGTTCTGACAGACGACCAAACTAACAGCATTTGAAAAGCGAGATGACTCAGAGAATACAGAATTTAATCCAAATCCCTGATCTTATCTCTGCCTTTGGCCAAGTCTAATGCAAGGAGAACCTGAGCACACAAATATATGCGGAAACGATCAGGACCTCTGCCTGCATTCTGTTCCGTCTCACCCACCCTCAAATTTGTTGTAAAAGCTTGGGCTCAATAAAGTTTTGTGAATCACGGAAGGAAGAGAAGGGGAGAAAGGAAGGGAAGGAGCCAGCTCCAGATCTGTGTCTTGCAGAGGATAAAGGCCCAGTGTTTTTAGATCATCCAGTGTTTTTTTAAGCCGCAAATACTTATTTTTTAAATATCAAAATGTTCAATAACTCAAAAAAAAAATACTGTTACGACAAAAAAACACATTTGAGGGTGAGATGGACTGACAGTTTGTGACCTCTGGGGATAAACAGGTCACTTTGGAATCACAGACTTCCTCATTCCCCTTAAATCCCATAGGGTACCCAGAAGCCCTTGGAACTTTGGAAATGTTTATTCACAGTTGTAATGTCCATGCAGACTCTGGCTCTAAGCCCCAATTGTGTAAGGGTAGGGTTTTGTAGCCCTTATCCCAAACATTCTAAATGTGAGCCAATGCCTTACATACTCAGAGGCCAGAGACTGCATTAGGGGTCCTTTATTTCACGTACGAGTCACATTCCAATAAGAGACGCCAGAGGTCAGCTCTCTTCCACCGACTGGTTCTCCTCCCTTGTTTCTCTCGCCAGTGTGTGCTGCCCAGGTGGCAGTGCTCACTGTCAGCAGAGAAGAAAAATGCTTTCCTCCTTGGACCTCTTTTCTCTTTTTCTCCTCCCCACTCACATCCAGCTTCCCTAAGCTTCCCCCTATCCTTGTGCTGAAGTCATTCTACGGTCATTTCTTCAACTGTCTACTTCTCTGTTGGATGGGCACCCAAGACTTGGCATCCTGGGGCATGCAGAAGGGGGAAAGGGAAGGGAAGGGAAAAGAAGTCCTCCCAATTGTCTATCTGGAACTTTCCACACTGCCCAGAGTACTGCTATGGGCATCTCCTTTTGTCTCCCGATGTGGTGCATGCCAGACCCAGCAGGTAGAAAAGGAAAGAAAGCAACCCATTGGACCAGGCCAGCAATGGCTTCAGTCACACAGCTCGCTCATACTTATGGCTTCATATTCTGTTGCCTCCTGAACAAGACATTTCTTCCACTCTCACAGCCTCCAGTTTAGCTCATATTCCTCAGCATTCTCCATGTAATATTGTTGCATGAAACCCATGCAAGTCAGCCAGTTTGCTCTTTCTCATCTTGTCATTTACAAACTGGTGCTGAGAAGTCTTTTTCCCAAGGTAGGATTTTAGTAAGACCTTCATCATCCCCCATAGTTCATTTTGGGCAGTGATTCTCTTCTTTGACTGTACATTAGAATTATCTGAATAACTTTCTAAAATGACTGATCTCGGGGTCTCACACAACACTCATTAAATTATAGTCTCTGGGGGTAGGGCTTGGGCACTGCTATTTTACCTTAAGCTCTCTGGAGTCATTCTAATTTGTAGCCAGTGCTCAGGGTTGTAATATAGTTGAATATATTTCACATATTTGTCAAACATTGGCCGAGTGCCCACTATGTGCCAATCATTATAATAGGCACTGGTGATCCCACAGTGAATCAGGCACACAGTGCTGTCTTCATGGAGCTTGTAGTCTAGTGGGAGAGTCAAACAAAAGTGTATTTCAATAATTAAGTGATTACAGATTGCAATAATTACAATAAGGGTGATAAACATGTTGCTATAATATGCAATAGTATGGCCTTTCACCAGACATTTCTTAAAGAGGTAAATCATCTATCGGACACCTTTTAAAATCTCATCTAATTTCAAAAGTGTACATAAATGATTGAGTTATTATAGTTTGCAATAATTACAATGAGGGTGATAAACAAGTTGCTATGAAAGAGAATGATAGCAGAGGTCTGGCTTTGATATGGTGGTCAGGGAATACTGCTCCAATAGCTGAGTTCTAAAGCTAAGAAGGAACTGAGAACCTTCACAGAACATCCCAAGTAGAAGAGGAAGCACACTGAAGACTCTAGGGAAAGAGATCTGCTTGCTGTAGGAACCAAAAGAAGGCCAACATGGCTAGGGGCTGGGTAGTGAGGGGGAAGTAGCACAAGGAAAAAATGAGGTTAGAGAGATCAGTTCATACCAGTTAATGTTGGACCTTAAATATTAACCATGGTAAGTCTTTTAGAACTGATTCTAATTGCAGTGAAAAGCTTTTGAAAGATTTTAAAGAGATGTCTGATAGCTGATTTACCTCTTTAAGAAATGTCTGGTGAAAGACAATACTATCGCATTGGAGGTGAAAAAAGATGAATGGATTCTAAAAACATTCCGAAAGTAGATTCAAAATATTTTTCAGGTAGCTTATGCAACTAATAAATAGTGGTGGCATTATGGATAAGACAAGGGAGGAGCAGGCTTGCTGTTTAGGACAAGAAAAAGGTGGGGAGAAGAACTCAGCACTAAAAATCATGTGTTCCATTTGGGGCACGTCAAGTCTGAGATGCTATGAGACCACCAAGTGGAGATGTCAAGTAAATAGTCAGTTACATGAATCTGGAGTTCAGTGAAGAGGTCTAGAAGAAAGACATAAATGTGGGCATTATTAGGATATAGATATTATGTAAAGCAATAAAATTGGATGAGATCACCTAGGGAGAGAACGTACATAGATAAAAGCTGGCCTAGGACCAATTCCTGAAGAACACTGACAGTTAATTTTTTGGTTGAGGAGGAGGAGAAGCCAGCAAAAGACACGGAGTAGCAATGTCCAAAGAGAAAGAGGAAAAAGGAAAACTGGGATATTATGGGTGTCCCAGAGGGAATGTTTTAAGGGTACCAGTCAGCAGTGAGCTTTGTGTAAAGTGGGCTACCTGTAATAGAGGTGCGGGCAGGAGAAGGCAGAATAGGGAAAAGGGGGTGAAAAAACTTCCCTCAAGATTTATAATACAGTGGGAGAGAGAGAGAGAGAGAGAGAGAGAACTTAAGGAGGTAGAGGAAGAGAGAGAACCAAAAAAGAGGGAGCTGAATATAGAAGCAATTAGATTCACAGTTTTCAGTTGCAGCATTGATATTTGAGTGGGGGCCTTTTATATATTCCATTCTAGATGTTTTCCAGTTGACGGGAGAGAGCCTTACCTAGATCTGCATGTAGATGAGAGTAGGCCAGCTGGCAGACTTGACATGGGTCAGTGGTAGAACATCCTAGTAGTTCTGTGAATACTCTCTGAGAATGACATGAAAAGTATTGGTTCAGGCCTTTTGGAGGTGATAAAAGCCACCAAAATGTGAACTTATTGCAAATTGTATTTGTTACCATTTGCAATGATTATAATTATTCTCTTATATATAGCATTTCTTATGTATAGCTTCTCTTACATATAGCATCAGGAGTTATGCCTTCTCTTACATATAGTGTCTGCTATGAGTTATGCAAGCAAGGCAAACAAAATTGCTGCCTTTCTTTAAAAAGAGGATGCTCCTAGTATGGGCCTAACTAATTATGATAATTACAGCTATGGCATGGAACATAAGCACATTCATATACACAAAGACAAGAAAACAAAGAACAGTTTAAAAATAGAACACTTACATTATATATCAGTTTCAGTATTAATAATAACCTGGACTCTGAAATATGTCTGGGGCACATTATTCTGCAAATGGTGGTGAAAAAAAATCTGCATTTCATCTCTACGCCAATCCTTATGGAGGCGCACTTTTTCAGAAGTTCAAGAAAGAGATACAGGGATGTCCAGTCATCAAAGCCACAGAGCCTGATGAAGGATAAAGGATTTGTGGCAGGAAAACCCAGCAATGAAAATATTCTGCTAGTTTCTCAGAACAGAACTTAGAAAAGAGGCCACAGAAGGAAAAGAGAAGTAATGTTAGACAGCTGATGTTGGCAGTGGGCAAAGAATTTCATTTTCGTATGCAGGGAAGTGCCTGAATGGGCAGTGTTGTGAGGAATCACATTCCAGGTCATTCATGTCCATGGTGTGGTAGGAGGACCGTGTTTCATCTATTTTGTACATGGCCCAGCCATGACCTTGTGCAAGGAAATGCTTAATCATTTTCTATCACAGTTGCAAAGAGATTCTTGCCCTACTCAGAATGTATGTCTTCCCTCCTGTTTCATTTAGAGTCACAACCCAAGTCCTTGCTATGGTCTCCAAAGCACCACTTGATGTATCTACTTCAGAAATACACACAGACAGCTCACCTATTTCTATCCCTTACCTTCCTCCCCTCTTCACTCAAACCACCTACTTCCTTTGCATTCACTCCTCCTTCAGCCTGAAATAATCTTCCTCCAAATATCTACCTTCTCACTCCCTCACTTCTCTCAAGATGCACTTAAATGTTATCTTCCCTATGAGGCCTCCCCTGGCCATCCCTCCCCAGCCTTCCTATCCCCCTTCTCTGCTTTGTTTTATTCTCCTTAATATATATCACACTCTGATAAACTATTGAATGTACTTATCAAGTTATTGCCTCTCCCTCTTTTTCCATTGTCTCCATCACTGAGAGCTCTGTGAAGAAAGGGATTTTTACCTGTTTCATTTAGTGCTGTACCCCCAGTTCCCACAACAGTGCAATAGGCACTCAATAAATAGTTGTTGAATAAATGAATAAAACAGAAGTAGCTAAATATTTTCTGGTAACAAATGACATTCTTCTGAAAATGTCATATTTTCAGACATATTTCTGAAAATAAATTCAAATTAGATAGACATTGTATTTTTAGATCATTTCTTCTTTGCATTAATCATCCTTCTCAATAACATAACATCTGTAAAACTTAGGTTAGATATGAGCTCTTCAACTTTCCATTACAGAAGATAAAGTGAAAAGGCTAGACCCAGTGGTGTTATTCCTTCATCTACATCTATCCTTTGGAAACACATGACCAAATTGCTTGCCATCACAATCTCAAAATCTACTCTTTGGTATTAACTCTCTTCACTTGTCACTCTGTCCCTTTCTAGATGGTAGCCATCAGTCTCTGGAGCAGTGTAGACTCAGAACAACTTCTATTGGGGGAAGAAATTATTGCTGGTGACCTTACTTTCAATTACCAACTTTCAAGTGACATTGGCATAATTTTAGAGAAAATTAACACCTACACTTGTAAAGTTGTGGCTTTCCCACACCCATTTATCATCTTTCAATATTCCTTGAAAAGGAAATTATCAATTTATCATTCTATATTGGCAATGAAATGCCCCTAATATCTGTCACCTATAAGACAATTGAAGATGATGTGTTGAAAGCTTTCTGAAAATGTTGATCATTACTTTAAATGGAATTGAAATTCCAATTTAATATTTCCCAAAATACGATCTTACTGATAATAGGATAACATTTCAGAGATTTCTTCCCCTTCGAGGACCCAAACCCATAGTACTTCTGGACTCTCACAGATCCTGGCAGGGTGTTCCCACTCATAAAAGCGTAGATGCCCTCGGGGTCACGCAGGGATGAAGAAGCAACTCTCAATGGCTGTGTCCTACGTTCACATATAGTAAGGACTGGGGGAGACCGGTGCTCAATTCTGCAGTCTCAGACAGCTGTCAGAGGAGAGTCATGAATGTGCAGTGTCTAGCACATTACAAACGTTTGTTAATTGACTGATCATTCATGGTGTGACAGCCCTATAACTCAGCTATCCTATTCAGTCAGAAATTAACTCAGTAATCAAAGTCATTAAAAGGAAGAAAAAAAACCTACAGCACCAGCCAGATGGTGGGGAAATCAGACGGATGAAAGGAAAAATGGCTGTAGGTCACTGAGTAAGACACTGGGCAGCAAAACCTGGGCCTTGTGCCTGGTTATACTCCAAATTATAGCCCCAGCAAGGTTTGGCAGGCTTTTCAAAGTCCTGGTTTATTCTAACCTTTCTTGGGAGCAGGAGCAGTGTTGGTCAGATGGACAGACACATAAGGAATCTGTCCAAATGGCACCATGTGGATTTGGGCTCTTGGTGTACATGGATAACTGGGAAAAAGAGGAGAGAGACATGTAGGACTGATCCTACCATTTGTGAAGTCTTGGGCAAGAGTATGAATGAAAACCCACTTCTCTTCCCCTGCCTGGCTCCACTGCACACGGTAAAGAACCTGAAGCATATGAGTGTGGACACTGTACCATGTATCCAAGCTCTGACCATGCCTCTTGAAACAGCTATTCCTCAGCCACCGTTTGACCCTGAGAGGACTGACCCAGGAGAAATGACCACATAGGCCTTGAAAATGGGCTCAGGGCTATTTATGAAGTAAATTCCGGGGTCCCAGGAGTATGGACTAAAATGTGAGTTGGGCACGCCAGATGGGTATGTTCTATTGACTTCAAGGATTCCTTGTGCTATGGGAAGGAACCTCTCCAGAACAGAGACAGAGCAGAACCCTTTAAATGTGGAGCACAAAGCAGGAGCCCCTCTTGCTGGATTCAAAGGGTCGTACTGGAAGTGGGTAGGTTTAGTCCTATTCTCACATCACTCATATTCCTTACACACTTCTTTTATAGCCTTAGCAGCCATGCCACAAAGAGAAACTCTTCATGCGTATCTTTTGGTCCATAAGTCATAAATAGTTATCCTTGATCCCATGTCTTTTTTAGAGCTATGGACAGAGAGAAGCAAAAATATCCCAAGTTCACACTGAGTTGTCTCTCTTCATATCTCTTATCCCTTAGCAGTCACTGAAAGGTTATGAGACTCAGGCTGGGTTTTTATCCTCTGGCCCTGAAATGACGATGCTGACCTCGTGATCAACCCTAGAACCCAGAGCAAGATATCAGACTGTCCTCTCTACTACTAGACAGCACACTTTGTTTTGGGGGCTGTGTGCTTGAAATATTAGCTATGGCAAAAGACTTTGAGTCTTATGACACCCCAAGTAATTTTTACTTTAGGAATTTGAAGTACAGCCTTGCTGTAACGCTGTCTCCTTAACAAAGTACTACCTTTAAAATATTTAACAACTTGAAAAGGAAACCGAGCTTGAATTTTCCTTTCAGGTGCTCAGGAAATAGTGTTTCACTTCTGTCTGAAATTCACCATCTCCTCAGACAAAGAAGGCTCTTATGGTAAAAGCAGTGGCATTTTCTCCACAATTTTCGAATAAAAGATAAAGAGAAAACAGCACTGCAGCCTTTTTGTTAGGATCTAACAATAAAGCAATAATACGGTTTTGCCAGGGGAGAGCACTGGTTTTAAGCTTAGAATACAAAAATAGGCTGACAAAATTTTACAAAGGAATATTCTCAGCTACCACTCTGAGGATAGTAGAAAGTGAAATTTCAAGAAAATTACATTATGCAATTATTTGATGATGATTAAACTGATGGGCCAGTTCTATGTGAAATTCTAAAGTAGAAGAAATGTGATGTCGCCTTTTCTGCTCACCTCTCCCCTCATTCCTACCCCCCAATCTCTACCTCTACCCCAAACCCAGCCTGACCTTTGGGAAAGGAATGGGGGCTGTCACCTGCATGTCCTCTTGCCTGCAATGCTCTCCCCACACAGTCCAGCATCCCTCTGCTCAGCTAACTTTTCCTACAGCTCCTTCTGGCTCCTTCTAAGGACACTTCCATGATGCTGCCCACCCTCTCAGTAACAGCCTCCCTACTACCCGTTGATTACATGCACTGTAATTGGTTAGTAATTGATTTTATGTCCTCCGCCCAATTATACTCCATGGGAGCAGAAACCATGTGTATTTTCTTTAATGTTTAAATCTCCACAACTGTCCCCTATATAAGTCTAATGAATAAATGAACGAGTGAATTAATGAAAAGAAACTCAAGCCATTATGTTGCCACTCCTAGGATATTTGGATTAACTTTAACTGAAGAGTAAAAAGCATTTACCTGTCCTAAAGGAGACATAAAATCAGTGGAAGAGTATCCGGAGGGAAAAAAGACACTGTGATACGTTCTTTTATATTGCCTACCCTGATATAGTCAGGTGTTCCTGATATGGGGTGGGCTGGGGATTTGAAATAAAATTGCCTAATTTGACATAGTAAGTGGAGGAATCAGGATTTGAAACCAAATTGGTTTGACCTAAATCAAGCTATTATGATAAGGACTTGCAAGAAAAAAGGAATCCATAAAAACCATACGAATAGCTACCAATTAGTAAGCATTTATATGTGTCAATTACAATGCCAAATGCAAATCATGCTTTATTTATATTAACCACCTTTTATAGATGAAGAAACTGAGACCTGAATATTAAAATTGCCTACTTTTGCATAATAAGTAAAGGAATCAGGGTTTGAACCCAAATTGGTTTCACCTAAGGCAGAAAACTATCCCAGCAAGTCTCCTATTAACTGGAACCCTATTGTGGTGGCCTGGGGTAGAACAGTGGCTGTGGAAGTGCTGTGAAGTCCTGGTCATCCCATGTGCTCCTGATCTGGTCCCTCCTGCCACCTGCTTCTGCTCCCTGTGCCATCCACCCATCTGGAAGTCTCCCATTGTCCATCTTCAGGGGAGACACTCACCAGAGCTTCCAGCTTCCAGCCAGTATGGAGTGCCCCTGTCCCCCAGCAATCTCACCCAAATCACAGCTACATCTGTTAAGATTAGGCTACCAATGAGTGATAGATGAGGGGGAAAAATAATAATAGTGTACTAAATAAAACAAAATTTTTTTTTCTTACACATAAAAATCTGGAGGTTGAAGTCCAGGGCTGGTCCAGAGACTCCAAGATCTGGGATTTAGACTCCTTCTTTCTTGTTTTTCCACAGCGTATTTCTTCCATTTCTGGGGCCACATTGGTCCAAAATGTATGCTGGAGCTCCAGCCATTGCATCCATATTTCAGCCACAGCAAGGAGGAAGCAGGGAAGAAAGGACAGGCCCCTAATACCTGTATAGTTCAAGAAGACTTTCCCACCTATACATCCCAACCACCCTTAGTTGAACAATGCCGTCTTAATTCAAGACACTCACATGTCCAGCTAAAAATCTGAATTCTGTTACAAACAAGGAGAATAGAGATGTGCGCCCCCTCAACACCTTATCCATAGCTACCTTTGTTCAGGTTTTCCTTTGTGCTGCTGTGGCCAAGTGAAAGCCGAAGGAGCCGTGGTAACCCTTCTGAAGGGAGGCCCGGGGCCTTTCACAAGAGGTCGCATGATTGGCCTTTATCCTGCATGGCTGTGAAGTACAGAGAAATATTTTCTCTTGAAGCCACATCATAGCAGTGGCTGCTTTGTAGCCTGATTCCACCATTATGCCTTTAAAGTGCCTAGCAATTCAGCCTTCACATCATGCGAAGAGGAATATCTCCCAGTCTTTGTAAGATCAGTGTAATTCTAACCACCTCCTTACCCCCCACTGCACTCCTACACACACACACACAGATCTTCTTCACTCAGAGCAGAACCATAACCCAAGCACTACTACCTATAGATTGAAGAATCAGGCTCATGATTACAAATACGCAGTATTTTTTTTGTGGAGAATGTAAATGGGGATGATGGTAAGAGATTTCCTTGGTTTACACATTGACCCTCTTCCCTGGCCCTTACAGTCAGGAAATATTTGTCCCAACATGTTGTTTCTTCTGTTGCAGGCTCCTGTGGCTGTCTTGTCATGATATTGTTTGCCTCTGAAGTGAAAATCCACCACCTCTCAGAAAAAATTGCAAATTATAAAGAAGCGACTTATGTCTACAAAACACAAAGTGAAAAATATACCACCTCATTCTGGGTCGTTTTCATTTGCTTTTTTGTTCATTTTCTGAATGGGCTCCTAATACGACTTGCTGGATTTCAGTTCCCTTTCGCAAAATCTAAAGACACAGAAACAACTAATGTAGCTGCAGATCTAATGTACTGAAAGGCAAACCTTTCTATAATTTTACAAGGGGGTAGACTTGCATTGGTCACTTTTAGATGTGGTTAATTTTGTATATCCTTTTAGTCTGCATACATTAAAGCATCAGGACCCTCCATGACAATGTTTACAAATTATGTACTAAGGGTACAGGCTGGAAAGTAAGGCAAGCAGAAGGAAGGCTTTGAAAAGTTATTTTATCTGGTGGAAAATTGCTTGACCCAGGTAGTCAAAGGCAGTTGACTAGAATCGACAAATTGTTACTCCATATATATACACACACATATATATACACACACATATATATACATACACATATAATATACACACACATATACACACACATATACACACATATATATACACACACATATAATATACACACACATATACACACACACACATATATATACATATATACACACAAATGAAAGTGTAAGATGCCCTTCCATCAAAAAGGAATCAAAAGGCACATAGAATATATTTTAATAAAAACAAATACTATTTCTGATATATCCACACATTTGTTGCCACAGATTTCAGAAAACTGACCTGGAATCGCTTTCCTAAAACAGTTGTGTATTAAATGAACATCTATAAAATGTATCAACCCACTTTTTTAAAAAGTTTGTTTAAAGTATAGTCTTAGGCCAGGCATGGTGACTCACACCTGTAATCCCAGCACTTTGGGAGGCCAAGGTCGGAAGAACATTTGAGTTCAGGAGTTCAAGACCAGCCTGGGCAATATAGTGAGACCCTGTCACTAACAAAATTAAAAAATAAAATAAATATAAAATATAGGTTTTTTAAAAGCATAGTCTTATTAACCATGTCTGTTGGTCAAAATTTGCAAACTCTAAAAGAAGAAAGAACCAAGCTTAGGGTATTTTTCCTCCTGTGCCTGAGTCCCAGTTACATTCACGACAGTACTTTCAATGAAGATAATTGCTGGGACCACTGAGGAATCATGAAAAATGATCTCTACGAGTACACTTGATGCAAAAATGACTCATTGGGGGCTGTTTTTCTAGCTATAGTGTCTTGAGTACTAATATGCAATTATGAAAATTATATTAAATCTGGGATTATGATGGTATCACTGTGTCATCTTGGTCTTGGTCTGGCTGTCACCAAGCATGACCCAGGTCAATTTTTTTTTTCCCTGAATTACCCATCAAAGTGATCTGCAGCTGACTAAAGGCCACAGCTGAGCCTGGAACTGACCCTTCCTTCATCCTCAACCTGCTGTCCTCCAGAAAGCACCAACGAAAAAGCAGAGAATGACAGCAAACAGATCACCAGGGCTCTGACCACAGATGCTGGGTACTCAGCAGCCCTCATATAATAGGTTTGAAAGTGCTCCTTAAAATAAAACACCTTTTCCCTTTGGAACTATTTACAAGGATGAAATAACCATATACCTGAGAAATAACTTACTCTGGTGTCAATTTGCTGTTTGCCAGCAGACATCAGAACACACCGAGTTTCCAGATGCTGGTTTTTCCCCTTAAATCAGAAAACACACCTGGAGAATTTCTAGAAGACTACAATTCAGTCTAGCCGCAAAGGGGATTTTTTTTTTGGTAACAGGCTAGAGCCCAGTTCTGCAAGTCTACAGCTGAAATGGTCCAGTACAAAAGCACTGGAAATGAGGAGTGGGCTGGGAGGACAAGGACCATCTCCTGTGTGAGGAGTTGGCTGGAGGTGCCCAAGACCAGGTACCCTCTGCACTCTCATGGGATCCCTCTCTGTCTTCTTGGAGTTTTGAAAAACTGCTTCGAGCACCAGCCTTTTTTCTTTAGAAAGCAAGTCTCCAATTGTTCTCTGTTCTGTAAAAAGAGAAAGAAAAGCTGGAGCAGCTGCTGAAAAATCTAATGAGGACCTAAGAGGCAAACCCACCATGTTCCCTGGCTGCAAAGGAGAAGCAGGACTGTGAGACGCTCAAAAGGTCCCTGCAGAGCACACAGCACACAAAATAAAGCAGGAAACAACCTGGCACCAGCAGTGCACCCGTCTCCCTCTCTTCTTGTAGATGCAACACCTAGTCCCCTGGCCTATGGGGAGCCCTTAGAAGACGGGTCTGGCCAGGACACTCGTTCGTGGCTCCCGCTCGGTGGGAATCAAAGGCCCCGGGAATGACATTCATTTTGCTGGGACCGGCCCTCCCTCCCAAGGTGTCAGGGAGCCTTCTCACAAGGTCACAGGGCCCCCTGCTGGCACTGGGGAGGCAAACACCATGCCAGGTGGGGAGCCTGTTTCATTGTCTCAGACACCCTCATGTCATCATTAAGAACATCAGTGCTGATGATGCTGCCAGAAAGAATGGCAAGAAGAATGTATGAACACCGTCCTAGGTTCGTCCAGCTGGACCCAGCCAAGGCAAGATGTGTTCACCGGAAGAGGAGCAAGCTTCAGAATGAAGCAGAAACAGGTGCAGATGGTGCATTAGAATGAAGAGGAGGGGCACTGCTTACATCTGGGCTCTTACAGTTTGCAAAGGTCTTTTGCTCTTGTGGTGCCATCTGTTCCTCCAGGGAAGCTGCTTCCATGTCACATTCCAGGTGTTCAGCGCCTCTCAACATGGCCAGAGTCTCATACATTTATACAATCAAGGCAAGGGACAGTGCTATTATTCTCCTCTCCCTCTGTTCCTTTACCTGGTAAGAGGCTAGGAGAAGGAGACCACCACCCCTTCTTAACCCTGGTGGAGACAGAGGGTGCACACTGGCAGCGGTAGGGTGCACCAGCTCCAAGGTAAGCGTGGCTTGCTACTAGAATGGATATTTGTCCCAACCATTTACCTAGAGAAACCTGAATGAGAACCTAGGGATAGACTCCAGAGGGTGGAAAGTGGGGTGAGGGTGGGGGAAAGATTAACCTCCCTCTCAATTTTCCTCCCCCTCTCCCCTTCCAGTAAGATCCAGTGTTGTCAAAACAGTGCAGCTGCTATAATAGAAATGCTGCTTCAAGACCAGTCCCAAGCCTGGCCATGTTTCTCTAACTGCCTTGCTGCCCCTGGTCTCTTTTATTTAGATATCCTGGGGCCTGTACTAGTTCAGTGCCCGGTATCTGCTCTAGAGATGTGCCCATTCTCAAGCCCCTTTAACATGGCAGTTGGTCCTGGCTCAGGGCTGATGGGCCACCTCCATCAGTGACAAGGGACACAGCAATGCCGGTCAGTTTAGAGTAAAGGGTAGACAGAAAGACTGGGCAGCACTGGGATCTCTGCTTCTGGGCCAAAATCCCCCCTTGGAAAAAGCCCTCTTGCTCCTGTAAATAATGATGTAAACCAAATTAAATTATATTTTGATTTCAGACTTAGTGATAAATTCACACTTAGGCAACCAGACACATCCATGGGCGTCACAGCTCAGAGCTGGGATTTACTAGCCTATTTGGAAAGTCCGAAGACCCAAGTCAGAAATCTCCAGACTCTCCCCTGCCAGTCCTAGTGGACAGTATCAGGCCATGCTTATAGAGACCCCAGGGTGGAAGTGAGGTGAGGGATAACTATGATGCAGTTAAAAGGCAAGCGTCTTAAGAAATTGTTTCTTTGCTTGAATCTTGGTCTGAGGGATTTTGACCCACTCTGAAAGCAGTAGCCAGAATGAGTTACAAGTAGGTGCGCCCCTCACTCAGCAAAAGTCCACTCTTCCCACTGTAAGCCACAAACCTGATTGCAGAGAAGAGTGAGAGACTTGGGAGTTCCTGCTAGCAGTGTTCTCTCTCTCCTCTGGTATAGTTTGGAAGAGAGTGCACGGAGGAGGAGGCTTGGGCCCCTCAAGTAATTCAAGCCAGTGCCCTACCGGAAACATGCAATTTCAGGGTATGGCATTGCACTCTCCTCAGGTTCCAATTTATCATGAATTTTGCCTGTGCAAAAATGTGTAGCATAGCTAATCCAGAAGTGTGGATTCCAGGATGCCATGGCTGTCTGATTTGCACTTAAATTTGCCATCTTTCTATTTAGCCAAGTGTAATGAAAAGTGTGCCTTAATATAGGAAAGGACGGTGTCTGTTGCACATCCCAGGCCAAAGGCTCCAAGAGAATCAGCTGTATAGACTTTCATACAGCTGCCATATATCTGCCCCCTTTGCCCTTCTCCTCTGCAGTCACCCTCTCCCCTGCGGAAATTCTGTGTGTTCTTCACCAGTTTCCTCTTCTCTGGCGCACAAACAACTAAACTACATTTCCCAGTCTCCTTTGGAGTTGGGGCCAAGTGAGTATGGCTGTACCAATGACATGTTGGTTGAAGTGACCTGTGCCACTTTCAGGCCTGGCCCAGAAAAACATCCCATGCAATCCTCCAGCTCTCTCTTCTTCTGGTGCTGCATGCAGCCTTGGAATCTAAAGCAGGGGCGGGCTGCACTAGAGTACAAGAGTGGTAAATAAACTTTCTCTGTAAAGCCACTGATTTTTGGTGATTGTGACTGTAGCTTAGCCTAATTTAGCCTAGCCTAGCCAACAAGACCCCATTCTCCAAGAAAGCTCTTCTGCTGTCTGCCAGGGAGATGCTTCTCTAAGGCTCCCGAGGCATAGTCTATTCCAGTGCACCTCGCAGCATCTCCACTTGCTCCTCTCTGGGCCTCTGTCTTTTGTGGCCCTCTGGTCACATTACCCATCACCCACTGAAATGAAGACCGGAGAGTGAATTGTCTACATAAATAAGTAAAGACTAAATAAACACTTTTGCTTATGCTGCTGTCCTTCAAGATTCTTTACAAATGTGGGTTAATAAACCCTTTTTCATTATTCAAAAAGGATTTATCTTGCATCTCCTACAGATGTAGCTGTGTGTAAGGCACCAAATATTGGGACAGCTAATGTAAAAAGGGTAAGAATATATTTTTTTCTTGATTTTTGGTTGAGAACAGAGAATAATATCCTCTAAGACTTTCTATCTTTAGTTTCTGTTTAAAACTTCAGTATAGTATTAAGAAAAAGGCTTTTTAAGTTTGCCCATAACAGGAAAATCTGATGAAATTTTGTAACAAAGGAAATCATTAAAAAAAAATATATATCCTAGAGTTTCAATTTTCACAAAATGCTGAAAGAACTCTGTTACTTAATTAAATAATACTGAAAAAAAAAAAACCTTAAAAACAATGTATCAAGAAGAGCAGCTGGGAGATAGGGAGGCTTCCATCACCATCCGAATCTGGGAGGGTTCCCTCTAGAAGGCGTGGCTGCTCCCTCCTCCCGAAGGGGCGGGGCATTCAGATGAGGAATTTGCCGCAGTCCTGTGTCAGACTACATGTTGAGGCCCAGAGAAATGCTTCTCCTGCAGGTTGGTGGACAGGAGACCTGCTGTGTGCTGTCAACTTGGTCCTCTCCTGGGCAGAAATGAGGAGGCATTGGTCGCTGACTCAGTTTCCCCAACGTCCTCTCCTGCTGGAAAACAATGGTACTTGTTCTAGCAGAGATTCTAGGTTTATTCTAGGGGTACCTCCTCTTAAGTTTCTGCCTATCTCCAGCCCTTGGTATTTTCTAGCTAGTTTGGAGACAAAAACAAACTTATCCTGCAAGAATGTCACAGTTTTAAACCTAAACTCGTGACTATTGAACTTAAAAATCACTTTTATTCCCTGGATCCAGAGTCACTCACTTCTCCACAAAGCTGATGAGCAGTTACCTGGACTGAGCAGAGGTTTCTGGAGTATAAGGAAGCAAAACAAGCACAGGGGAGCATGAGAGCATATCCAAAAGAACCAGTGAAATATCCTTCCACCGCGCGCAGCAACTCTCAACTGGAAACTCCTTCTGATTTTTTGTAAGCAGTTAACAAACTTCATAGATGTCCTCCACCCCACACAATATGCTTATGTCCTTTGAAAAATACGTAAATATAAAAAAATAGAAAATGCACGCATGTCCTGTCAATTACCTCTCTATCCTTTACCACAACGGAAAGGCTTCCTATTTTACTTAATGTTTTGGTCAGGAAGTATTTAACATGAAAGAAAATATCCACCTAAACCATCCTAAGCAAAGAGCGAGAGAATGAGAATTAGAGATCCAATGGAAAGATACAGCAGCATCTCCTATGGCACTAGGATACTAGGGGAGTAAGTGCATTCAGGCCTCACGAAGGGGTAGATCCAGGAGCTGGAAAGTCAGTAGAAAGTAAATTTGCCTTCCCTCCCACTCCTCCCCTTACCACTGTGTTGGCATGGTACGCATGCGGGTGTGAATGTACGAGTGTGTGTGTGTGTGTGTGTGTGTGTGTGTGTGTGTGTGTGTGTGTGTCTAAGACCAAATGGTTCTGGCCCCTGTTTTTCTTTGTGCCTCTGAACAATTCACTTCTCTCTCTGCATACCAGATTTCTGTGCGTTTTCAAAGCATGAGGGGAAAAAAACCTCTTCAGCTTGAGGCCTACATTAATCCCCTAGATTCAGCACCAGCTTCCAATCCTTCAATCTCTCTGTTGCCCATTTCCAAATTCCAGGTGGGGAGGGAGAATCACAATGGTCCTGCCCAATTCTGGATCAGTTCTCCTTGATCAGGTGCCCACCCTTGCTCCACACAACTGAAGTGAGGGGGGGACGAGTCATGTCTGCAGGGCCTCGGTGCACAGTACGTGTGTGCGTGCACATGCAGGTGTGTGTGCACGTGTGTGTTTGTTGGGGGGGTCTCACAGAAGAGGATGTGAAGCTTGGCAGATACCCCAAAACTGTCCATAATGATTGGTAAAATAAAAATGTGATTCTGCATACTATACATTAACATTTATAGGAGTCTTTACATACAGTTTCACGCCTTATCATGACTGACCAAGTTGTCTTCCCAATTTCTAACCCAATTTATTGTTTTATAAAATCAGAGAAAGACATTGAGATTTTTCCATAGGGTTTAAACTTTTTCTGTGTATCTCATTCTTCAACATATCAGTTGAGTGACTGATACTTCCTTAATTTAAAACAAAAGCCCTCTAGATGGTTTCTAGTGAGTAGACAAAGCAGTTTTATTAATATTTCTAGATGTCTCTTCTATTCTAACAGGGGTTTTCATCCTTTCCCTGGTCTTCCCTCACCCACATTATAGCAGACCTATGGCCAAACCCACACATATGTAAGGAACAGGGCAAACCAATTAGGCTGAGCTGAGATTATTCTGATCAAATTTACAACTCACATTTCTCTGTAGGACACAGACATCAAGCCACCTTCTCCCCTCTCGCCTTACCCCCAGCTGTTCTGTGAATCACAACACATTCTTTTGCTCAGGAGACATGTGCAATGTCTGCCATAGGAATCTACAGACTCACTTTACACCATGGCATACTTGTCCCTCATTATTTTCTGGAGACTCAATATCAATTCACAAAGATTCAACCGCTGAACTCAAAGTGACACCTCTTCCAGCCTCATGAGTGGCATTTTGCTCATGACGTAGTCCTGTAGCACTGCCACAGAGCATCCTGATTCTGAAGGATACTTAGAAATATTGCCTTCTGGTCTCAGTATCAGGCATTAGCTGTTCTGCCAAAGAAAGGTTTTGTTTTTGTTGTTATGTGTTTGTCTTAATGGATCATATCATCACTCACTGTGGATTAGTCACTGCAAAGCCTGAGGTGACATCTGTGGCTCACCTGTGGCAGTATCTAGAATTTCACGGGTGTATTTTGTGTACTGGGAACTAGCTTTATTCCTGGCTCAGTTAGGTTCTGCTGCTTTTTATTCCATTTTTTTTCTTACTCATCTATCTTTTCAACTCCTAATTTATAATCTTTCCAAGAATCACATACACCTTTGTAAGTTGCTTTAAGGTTTTTAGAGCAAGGGATACAAATTTTACAAATCCAAATCTTACCATCATACAGTACTAAAGCTACATGAGAATAAGAAGAAATGTAAGTAAATTATAACCCATTTCTCAAAATGCTTTTACATCACATAAATTGTTTTGTCCACTGCTAAATCCTCTTCCCTTGAACAATGCCTCACATGTGCTGAGCACTTACAAACCTGAATGACTATGGGTCAATTTCAATCCTCCTTTCTGTTGCAGAGAACTGACTGTTTCCAACCTCAGCTGAGGTTCCCATACACAGTCAGCTTCCTGCCATTGCCATTTTCCTTAATTTCCATCTAACTCTAAATCTGATGAAGCTTTCACACCTTCATTTTGAAGCAGGTGACTATTTTGAGTCATAAGATCTATTGTCCTGCCATATCTTCCTGATCCTTTGCCAGTAACTGCCCACAGCACTCAAGAGAAGATGCTGATGCTTGTTCTAATGAATGAATCAAATGACTCATAAGATATTGATTAAGCTTCAACCATGTGTCCTGCATGAAAGAAAAATACAGGGCACAGCCCCTGCTCTTAGAACTCAAATCAGTTTCCAAAAATCACAGAAACTATACTGCTACTAAAGTACAGATTGTTTTCTCAGTAAGTAAATTCAAGTTAAACCAGCTTGATGAAGTGGAAAGGCCACTAGGTTTAAACCCAAACTCTTCCTCTCACCAGTTCTGAGCCTGGGGTGTCACTGAACTTTTCCTGAACTTTGTTTACCTATCAGAAAGTAATTTAAATGTGTCCAAACTGCCCCCATATATATGCATATAAATAGCCATCACACTAGCCTTAATTTCCAATTTTTGATGGCTCTTACAAGCCCCTCCAAGTAGAGAACCAAGGCATTGCTCCCCAGCCCTGTCCACTCCCCAAGTGCCTCCCCTTCCATTCTGGGAGTTTCTAAATCCTCCTGCATCCCCAGGAACAAGTCTGTCATCCCAGTTTCCACACCAAGGCAGCTCACAGCTGACCCGATCCTGAGGCTTCTGTGAGAAGATTGCTTGGCTGAAGCAAAGGATTTGTTCACTGAGGGATGCTCTGCAACCCAGGGTTCTAGAATAGGCTGAGGCCTGCAGTAGAGTGGGGTCATGGTAGAGAACAGCTCCTCCCACAGTTATGGCACTCCCAGTCTTCTGTGCCCCTAACCACCTTGCTTCTGTCTGAGATGCCACATGTCTGCTTGCATTCTCTCTTGTCACAGGTCCCTCTTTTCTCCTCTCCAGGTACCTAGCTACAACATTTCCTTGTGTGACCAAAAAGGAGAAGCCTCATGCCCATCAGCTCTCATTAATGTCTTATCAATGCATCCAGAAGGGTCCCCAGCCCACACTGTGTAGAGTCAGGATTCAATCCACAGTTGGATTATCCACTACATGAAAGAGGATCCACCCAAAAGATCTCTACAGGGTCAATGCTTGCAAGGAATCCTGTGCTTCCTTGGGAGCACTGAACCACCAGACAGTGCAGTGCATCGTAGGAGCATTTATTTCTGCTGTGCTGTGGTGAGCAGAGGGGTCCAGGGCCCGCCACAACCAGGTGGACATTTGCAACTCCGTTTTGTACACGGTCCCACCATGCAGACCAAGAAGACAAGAAGATGAGCAGTCAGTATTTTAAGCCTCATTATGCCCTATTCATTGTTAAGCTTTCTTCCTCCCTTTTTTCTTCTTCTTTTATATTAGCATGACTTCCCTTTTTTCCTTTAAGCAGTAAAAGGTTTATATCATATTTTTAAAACGGCTTGCTTGAGAAATTGGAAGTTTCTCTGTAGGGCACCTTGAGGGCTTTCCAAATCTGCTCCCTGCTCAGAAGTTCAAAGCTATATCTTCAGTACCTCATGAGTTGCAAATACTCCAGATTCTAAGTCAAATTAATCACTGCCTTCAGCTGAAGTATCATCCTGACACCTAGGGAGGACCGTGTTGATTTAGCAAGCTGATAGAGTTGAGGAAAGCAGAGGCAATGCTGATTTAAATCTATCCAACCATGGAGAGGTGCTCGGTGTTCTGATGGAGGCTAACTCTGTGGCAGCAGCACAGAGGATGCAAGCACACATCCTGGAAAGGTGGGTCTTCTGCGTGTCAGAGTTTATCCAGCAGATCACTGAAGTGAAATGACATAGTCTGATCTGCATTACAGAACAACATGCTGGGGCCTGTCGAGGAGGGATAGGAACAGAACCTGATCAACCAATGAGAACATTTTACAGAAACTCACCCAAAAGATTATGAGAGTCGGACTCAGACAGTAGATGGATACAGAAATGTGTATCATGGAAATGTGCAGTCAAGATTTGCTGATGGATCAAACGTCAAGAGTGAGGAACAGACTCTATTTGAAGTCAAGCTCTGTTCTGAATTGAAGTCTCTCCTACTGCAGTAGCTCAAATATTAAGTTGGTGCAAAAGTTAATTGTGTTTTCCGCCATTACATTCAATGCCAAAGCCTGCAATTACTTTTGCAGCAACCTAATAAAATCTGTCTTGCTGTTTTTAATGAGTGTTCAATGAAAAAAAAATTCTATTACACACACACAAGCCACCCAAATGTTACAAGTGGATGATGGGTGAGAATACCGAAGGTAGAACTGAAGCAGCAGAAGTGGGACCCAAAGTTCAGTGAGGCAATCGGAGATTTCATGCAAGAGTTCAAAATGCTTGGGTGGTGCCTCAAAGGGCTCGGAGCAATAGCCAGGTGAATGCAGTAGAGTGGGGTCAAGGAGCCAGGTCTTCTGCCTTCACACACTGTAGCTAAGCTTGCTTTGTACTGCAGTGTGATGTGGCTACTTACATTTGTGAGGATGCCCCTATGTGGACAAGCACACAAGCAAACTAGGTAGCCCCCCTGCATCACATGGTGTTAAGCAGAGGTGTAGGGGGTTGAAAGCTCTTCACTTTCTTCAGAAACTCCACTTCCTCCTCTCTTTCCCAATGTATACAATGTCTTTATCAGGGAAACATACATTTTATTATGTAATAGAATTAAGGCTACACAGTCACTCTGGGAGAGGCAGAGATCTACAAATTCACAATTTTTTTACAGTGTCAATGATTGCTGTCGGAATATTTTTGAATGACTAATTTTGATTGGAGAAAGAGAATGGAAACGAGGAAGAAACCAATTTACCTTTCACCCTGAGGGGGTGAAAAGGGCACAGATTTATAAGACTAAAGCACCAAATATTAAACTTTGTCAATGTTGCCAATAATAAAATTGCTTACTTAAGACTCTTGTAAGAAAGAGAAATTACTCTAACAAATTTAAGCAAAGAAATGAATGTGCTGAAGGAATAAGGTATTTCTCAGAGTATGAGGACTTTTGGCCTCCAGGAGTTGGGAAGGAAGACTCTAGTACCCCAGGTATGTCAGTGGTTTCTCTACAGACCTCAGCCACTAGTAGGACTCTGTCATCATTATATGACCCTTAAGTCAAAATGCTATATCTCCAAAAGAAATAATCAAGCTTGTGAAGGATAAGAGTCCATGCCTGAACCAATGAACTGTGGTCAGGGTTGGGGTCCTGTGCAGATTCCTGGGGCTCCCTCTGTGAGAAAGGAGCTGGTCAGATTGGGGAAAAGTACACATCACACTGGAGCACCCTCCCTGCCCTATTTCCCAGCCACGTGGCTCCTCACCCTTTGCAAACCCCAAGTCTCCATGACTCTCTTTGAATCCTTACAATGGTCACATAAGGTAGGCTAAGCAGGGACTCTGCTGTGATGCAATGATGCCTTCTTCAGAGGGAGGAAGATGAGGCTTACAAAGGTTAGTCAACTTACCCAAGGTCGCAAGTAGACTAAATAAGTGAGGCAGGACTTATCCACATCTCCTGGGCTGCAAAACCAATTATGTGAATGTGGGTATGGGGGACAAGTGACTGAACCAGTAGAAATACATGAGCAATAGGTGAATGGGTGTCCATATCAGAACCACCAGGAGTGAATGAATATGCTTACTTGGGCCCCCAAACCAAGCTGTTGATGAGAAGGCAGGGAGAAGGGGAGGAAGGACAAGAATACAGATGGAAGAAAGGGAAAGGCAAGAAATAGGCTCAGATCAAGAGGAAGGTTTCCGGAGTCCGCACGTAAGCACTTCTGTAAGGCATCCAAGGCAGAGACTTTTCATGGCCCCCCACCAGTTATCTTCCCTTTCCTATGCAGTAACAGTGTTCTTAGTAGAATGGATGGCTGTCCAACCTAAGGCTACATTTCCAACCTCCCTTGCAACCAGCAGTCACATGATTCTGGCCTAAGGGATGTGAGCAAAAGTAACATGTACAAATTCTGTGTCATGCCCTTATAGGTCACGTCCTTTCTCCCTTTCCCCTTCCTATATTCTGGAATGCAGAGTTAATGGCAGGAAACAAAGCAGCCATATTGGACCATGAGATGCAAGCCAAGTATGAGGATGGCAGGGCTACAGAATGTAAGGAGCCTAGATGCCTCATAACTGAGAAACCATCACACCAATCCTGTCAACCCAGACTTACTTTCAAGTCTAAGAAATAATTTCATAGCAGTCATAGTAAAGAAATAATAATCATGCATGGTGTCATAGTAAACATCCCATAATTGCTAAATGCTTACATGATTAATATGCCAGCTAGAAATACAAAATAAAAAGTAGGTATAATTGGCCGGGTGTGGTGGCTCATGCCTGTAATCCCAGCACTTTCGGAGGTTGAGGCGGGTAGATCACAATGTCAAGAGATAGAGACCATCCTGGCCAACACGGTGAAACCCTGTCCTTACTAAAGTACAGACATTAGCCGGGCATGGTGGCATGCACCTGTAGTCTCAGCTACTCAGGAGGCTGAGGCAGGAGAATTGCTTAAACCCAGGAGGCGTAGGTTGCAGTGAGCCAAAATCACACCACTGCACTCCAGCCTGGGCAACAGAGTGAGACTCCATCTTAAAAAAAAAAAAAAAAAAAAAAAAAGTAGGTATAATTGATTAGGGAATAAGAATTTATCTGCTCTTCAAGATGGCTGAATAGGAATAGCTCCAGCCTCCAGCTCCCAGCGTGAGCAACACAGAAGATGGGTGATTTCTGCATTTTCAACTGAGGTACTGGGTTCATCTCACTGGGACGTGTCAGACAGTTGGCGCTGGTCTGTGGGTGCAGCCCGACCAGCCAGAGCTGAAGCAGGGCGAGGCATCACCTCACCAGGGAAGCACAAGGGGGAAGGGAATTCCTTTTCCTAGCCAAAGGAAATTGAGACACACAACACCTGGAAAATCGGGTAACTCCCACCCCAATACTGCACTTTACCAAGGGTCTTAGCAAACAGCACACCAGGAGATTATATCCCACACCTGGCCCAGAGGGTCCCACGCCCACGGAGCCTCCCTCATGGCTAGCACAACAGTCTGAGATCTAACTGCAAGGCGGCAGCAAGGCTGGGGGAGGAGCGCCCACCATTGCTGAGGCTTAAGTAGGTAAACAAAGCTGCCGGGAAGCTCGAATTGGGTGGAGCCCACCACAGCTCAAGGAAGCCTGCCTGCTTCTGTAGACTCCTCCTCTGGGGACAGGGCATAGCTAAACAAAAGGCAGCAGAAACTTCGGCAGAGGTAAATGCCCCTGTCTGACAGCTTTGAAGAGAGCAGTGGATCTCCCAGCATGGAGGTTGAGATCTGAGAACGGGCAGACTGCCTGCTCAAGTGGGTCCCTGACCCATGAGTAGCCTAACTGGGAGACATCCCCCACTAGGTGCAGACCAGCACCTCACACCTCACACGGTGGGGTACACCCCTGAGACGAAGCTTCCAGAGCAAGAATCAGACAGCAACACTTGCTGTTCAGCAATATTCTATCTTCCGCAGCCTCTGCTGCTGATACCCAGGCAAACAGGGTCTGGAGTGGACCTCAGGCAAACTCCAACAGACCTACAGCTGAGGGTCCTGACTGTTAGAAGGAAAACTAACAAACAGAAAGGACACCCACACCAAAACCCCATCAGTACCTCACCATCATCAAAGACCAAAGGCAGATAAAACCACAAAGATGGGGAAAAAGCAGGGCAGAAAAGCTGGAAATTCAAAAAATCAGAGCACATCTCCCCCTCCAAAGGAATGCAGCTCATCGCCAGCAATGGAACAAAGTTGGATGGAGAATGACTTTGACGAGTTGAGAGAAGAAGGCTTCAGTCGATCAAACTTCTCAGAGCTAAAGGAGGAACTATGTAACCAGTGCAAAGAAAGTAAAAACCTTGAAAAAAGAATGGATGAATGGATAACTAGAATAATCAATGCAGAGAAGACCTTAAAAGAACTGATAGAGATGAAAACCATAACACAAGAACTATGTGACAAATGCACAAGCTTCAGGAACCGACTCTATCAACTGGAAGAAAGAGTATCAGCGATTGAAGACCAAATGAATGAAATGAAGCGAGAAGTGTAGAGAAAAAAGAGTAAAAATAAATGAACAAAGCCTCCAAGAAATATGGGATTATGTGAAAAGACCAAATCTACATCTGATTGGTGTGCCTGAAAGTGACAGGGAAAACGGAACCAAGTTGGAAACCACTCTGCAGGATATCATCCAGGAGAATTTTCCCAACCTAGTAAGGCAGGCCAACATTCAAATTCAGGAAATACAGAGAACGCCACAAAGATACTCCTCAAGAAGAGCAACTCCAAGACACATAATTGCCAGATTCACCAAAGTGGAAATGAAGGAAAAAATGTTAAGGGCAGCCAGAGAGAAAGGTCGGGTTACACACAAAGGGAAGCCCATCAGACTAACAGTACATCTCTTGGCAGAAACTCTCCAAGCCAGAAGACAGTGGGGGGCAATATTCAACATTCTTAAAGAAAAGAATTTTCAACCCAGAATTTCATATCCAGCCAAACTAAGTTTCATTAGTGAAGGAGAAATAAAATCCTTTACAGACAAGCAAATGCTTAGAGATTTTGTCACCACCAGGCCTGCCCTACAAGAGATCCTGAAGGAAGCACTAAACATGGAAAGGAACAACCGGTACCAGCCACTGCAAAAACATGTCAAAATGTAAAGTCCATTGATGCTAGGATGAAACTGCATCAACCAGCGAGCAAAATAACCAGCTAATATCATAATGACAGGATCAAGTTCACACGTAACAATATTAACCTTAAATATAAATGGACTAAATGGTCCAATTAAAAGACACAGACTGGCAAATTGGATAAAGAGTCAAGACCCATCAGTTTGCTGTATTCAGGAAACCCATCTCACATGCAGAGACACACAAAGGCTCAAAATAAAGGGATGGAGGAAGATCTACCAAACAAATGGAAAACAAAAAAAAAGCAGGGGTTGCAATCCTAGTCTCTGCTAAAACAGACTTTAAACCATCAAAGATCAAAAGAGACAAAGAAGGCCATTACATAATGGTAAAGGGATCAATTCATCAGGAAGAGCTAACTATCCTAAATATATATGCACCCAATACAGGAGCACCCAGATTCATAAAGGAAGTCCTTAGAGACTTACAAAGAGACTTAGACTCCCATGCAATAATAATGGGAGACTTTAACATCCCACTGTCAACATTAGACAGATCAATGAGACAGAAAGTTAACAAGGATATCCAGGAATTGAACTCAACTCTGCACCAAGCAGACCTAAGAGACATCTACAGAACTCTCTACCCCAAATCAACAGAATATACATTCTTCTTAGCACCACATCACACTTATTCCAAAATTGACCACATAGTTGGAAGTAAAGCACTCCTCAGCAAATGTAAAAGAACAGAAATTATAACAAACCACAGTGCAATCAAACTAGAACTCAGGACTAAGAAACTCAATCAAAACCGCTCAACTACATGGAAACTGAACAACCTGCTCCTGAATGACTACTGGGTACGTAACGAAATGAAGGCAGAAATAAATAAGTTCTTTGAAACCAATGAGAACAAAGATACAACATACCAGAATCTCTGGGACACATTTAAAGTGGTGTGTAGAGGGAAATTTATAGCACTAAATGCCCACAAGAGAAAGCAGGAAAGATCTAAAATTGACACCCTAACATCACAATTAAAAGAACTAGAGAAGCAAGAGCAAACACGTTCAAAAGCTAGCAGAAGGCAAGAAATAACTAAGATCAGAGCAGAACTGAAGGAGATAGAGACACAAAAAACCCTCCAAAAAATCAATGAATCCAGGAGCTGGTTTTTTGAAAAAATCAACAAAATTGATAGACCGCTAGCAAGACTAATAAAGAAGAAAAGAGAGAAGAATCAAATAGATGCAAAAAAAAATGATAAAGGGGATTTCACCACCGACCCCACAGAAATACAAACTACCATCAGAGAATACTATAAACACCTCTATGAAAATAAACTAGAAAACCTAGAAGAAATGGACACTTACACTCTCCCAAGACTAAACCAGGAAGAAGTTGAATCCCTGAATAGACCAATAGCAGGCTCTGAAATTGAGGCAATAATTAATAGCCTACCAACCAAAAAAAGCCCAGGACCAGACGGATTCACAGACGAATTCTACCAGAGGTACAAGGAGGAGTTGGTACCACTCCTTCTGAAACTATTCCAATCAATAGAAAAAGAGGGAACCCTCCCTAACTCATTTTATGAGGCCAACATCATCCTGATACCAAAGCCTGACAGAGATACAACAAAAAAAGAGAATTTTAGACCCATATCCCTGATGAACATCGATGCAAAAATCCTCAATAAAATACTGGCAAACTGAATACAGCAGCACATCAAAAAGCACTTATCCACCATGATCAAGTGGGCTTCATCCCTGGGATGCAAGGCTGGTACAACATACACAAATCAATAAACGTAATCCAGCATATAAACAGAACCAAACAGAACCAAAGACAAAAACCACATGATTATCTCAATAGATGCAGAAAAGGCCTTTGACAAAATTCAATAGCCCTTCATGCTAAAAACTCTCAATAAATTCGGTATTGATGGAACACATCTCAAAATAATAAGAGCTATTTATGACAAACCCACAGCCAATATCATACTGAATGGGCAAAAACTGAAAGCACTCCCTTTGAAAACTGGCACAAGACAGGGATGCCCTCTCTCACCACTCCTATTCAACATAGTGTTGGAAGTTCTGGCTAGGGCAATCAGGCAAGAGAAAGAAACCAAGGGTATTCAGTTAGGAAAAGAAGAAGTCAAATGGTCCCTGTTTGCAGATGACATGATTGTATATTTAGAAAATCCCATTGTCTCAGCCCATAATCTCCTTAAGTTGATAAGCAACTTCAGCAAAGTCTCAGGATACAAAATCAATGTGCAAAAATCACAAGCATTCTTATACACCGGTAACAGACAAACAGAGAGCCAAATAATGAATGAACTCCCCATTCACAAGAGCTTCAAAGAGAATAAAATACCTAGGTATCCAACTTACAAGGGATGTAAAGGACCTCTTCAAGGAGAACTACAAACCACTGCTCAGTGAAATAAAAGAGGACACAAACAAATGGAAGAACATACCATGCTCATGGATAGGAAGAATCAATATTGTGAAAATGGCCATACTGCCCAAGGTAATTTATAGATTCGATGCCATCTCTATTAAGCTACCAATGACTTTCTTCACAGAATGGGAAAAAACTGCTTTAAAGTTCATATGGAACCAAAAAAGAGCCTGCATTGCCAAGACAATCCTAAGCCAAAAGAACAAAGCTGGAGGCATCACGCTACCTGACTTCAAACTATACTACAAGCCTACAGTAACCAAAACAGCATGGTACTGGTACCAAAACAGAGATATAGACCAATGGAACAGAACAGAGCCCTCAGAAATAATACCACACATCTACAGCCATCTGATCTTTGATAAACCTGACAAAAACAAGAAATGGGGAAAGGATTCCCTATTTAATAAATGGTGCTGGGAAAATTGGCTAGCCATAAGTAGAAAGCTGAAACTGGATCCTTTCCTTGCTCCTTATATGAAAATTAATTCAAGATGGATTAGAGACTTAAATGTTAGACCTAAAACCATACAAACCCTAGAAGAAAACCTAGGTAATACCATTCAGGACATAGGCATGGGCAAGGACTTCATGTCTAAAACACCAAAAGCAATGGCAACAAAAGCCAAAATTGACAAATGGGATCTAATTAAACTAAAGAGGTTCTGCATAGCAAAAGAAACTACCATCAGAGTGAACAGGCAACCTACAGAATGGGAGAAAACTTTTGCAATCAACTCATCTGACAAAGGGCTAATATCCAGAACCCATAAAGAACTCAATCAAATTTACAAGAAAAAACCAAACAACCCCATCAAGAAGTGGGCAAAGGATATGCACAGACACTTCTCAAAAGAAGACATTCATACAGCCAACAGACACATGAAAGAATGCTCAACACTCACCATCAGAGAAATGCAAATCAAAACCACAATGAGATACCATCTCACACCAGTTAGAATGGCAATCATTAAAAAATCAGGAAACAACAGGTGCTGGAGAGGATGTGGAGAAATAGGAACACTTTCACACTGTTGGTGGGACTGTAAACTAGTTCAACCATTGTGGAAAACAGTGTGGTGATTCCTCAAGGATCTAGAACTAGAAATACCATTTGACCCAGTCATCCCATTACTGGGTATATACCCAAAGGATTATAAGTCATGCTGCTATAAAGACACATGCACACGTATGTTTATTGCGGCACTATTCACAATAGCAAAGACTTGGAATCAACCCAAATGTCCATCAGTGACAGACTGGATTAAGAAAATGTGGCACATATACACCATGGAATACTATGCAGCCATAAAAAAGGATGAGTTCGTGTCCTTTATGGGGACATGGATGCAGCTGGAAACCATCATTCTCAGCAAACTATCGCAAGAACAGAAAACCAAATGCCGCATGTTCTCACTCATAGGTGGGAATTGAACAGTGAGATCACTTGGACACAGGAAGGGGAACATCACACACCGGGTCCTATTGTGGGCGGGGGGAGGGATAGCATTAGGAGATATACCTAATGTAAATGACGAGTTAATGGGTGCAGCACACCAACATGGCACATGTATACATATGTAACAAACCTGCACGTTGTGCACATGTACCCTAGAACTTAAAGTATAATAATAAAAAAAAGTCAACAAGCAAAAAAAAAAAAATTATCTGCTCTTTATGTAAAAATTACAAATGACTATATATCAATAATAAAATTATTAATAATGTATATTCCATCAATTAAAATTTTTAAATGCTTGAAACTTTTGACACAACTGTTCTTCAGGAAATTTTTTCTCATATGGAAACTTGTTCTCAGGTATTTTGTAAATCCAGCTATGATGATTGTAATGGTATATTTTTGGCACTTATGTGAGCTTTTTCATAGACTAAATTTCTTTAAAGTATAAATTTTTAATCACTGGTTATGAACATCAAATATTTTAAACTTTTTACTATGGAAAATTTCAAATATACACACAATTATTGAAAGTAGTATAATGAATCCTAGGTACCCATTACACATATTCAACTACCAACTCCTGGATGATTTTGTTTCATCCACGTGGCCTCACCAACTTCCAACCCATCTCATCTGGATTATCATGAGGCAAATCTCAGACATCACATCATTTCATCCATAAAATTGTAGTATGTCTCTCAGGACTCTCTTTTGAAAACATGATGACAATAACATTATCACACCTAAAAATAAACAAATAATTCTTTAATATCAAAATGCGGTGTTTAAGCTTCCCCAATTATCTCATAGTTTTTTGGGGTTTTTTTTGGCAGGATCCAAATAAATTCCCTACATTGCAATCAATTGATATGTCTTTTTTAGTATATAAGTCACCAGGACTTTTGTTGGAAAGATAAATATGCTTCTAGCTTGTTTAAGTCACTGTTCCTTGGGATCTCTCTGTCACAACAGCAACATCCTAAGCCCACAACCACTGCAGCCCCCAGCTCTCAGGGCAAGCTCATGGCTCATCACCCTGGTTCCCAGGCCTGGGTTGACCCAGAGCAAGAACAGGAGGGCTGGAGTTCAACATCCAATCCTGTCTCTGGCCAACACAGTTCCCAGTCCTTTTCAAGACTTGGCAGAGCTACCAGATTCCCTCTAGGAGCAGCCCAGGCCTGGTCCACCTACAGCCTGGAATTTCTCAGGTTGAGAAGGAGCTGTGCTGAGAATTAGTCAATTTTTAAAATAAAGTTACAGGGACCTAAGAGATTATCTAACTCAGGGATCAGCAAACTTTTTGTAAAGGGCCAGAAAGTAAATATTCTAGGCCTGGCAGGCCGTACAGTCTCTGTCCCAGCTATTCAACTCTGCTGTTGAGCGTGAAAGCAATCGCAGACAACACATAAATGAGTGTGGCTGTGTTTTCACAAATCTTTGTTTATGGACACAAATTTGAATTTTATATAAGTTTCATGAAATATATTACATAATTATATGTTATATTGTAAAATAGAATATTTTATGTTATGAATTCTTTTGATTTTATTTCCAACTATTTAAAAATGTAAAATCCACTCTTAACTTGCAGGCTATACATAAATAGATAGTAGAACGAATTTAGCCTATGGGCCACAATTTGCCTTGATGTAACCCAACCTTCTCATCTGCTGCTGAGAATTAAACGGAGGACCAGAGAGGTGAATTAATTCACCCAAAGTCACATAGCAAGTTGATGAGAAAGGCCAAAGTTAGAACCCAAGTCTTCATCCCTTAAAATTTCCAAAGGAATACTTTAATAGCAAGAACAGTATAGTCATGAACTATTTGAAAGGCCAAAGACAGAGAACTTGAGCTTAAACCCCAAGCCATATGGACATATCACGACAATAGAGAGCCTGACTGCAGTGTTCGTTTCCTAGTAACCACAGCCTCTCTGATGAAAGATTGCTCTGACTTGTTATTTATAACTTATTTCCCAATAGGGAGGGTGAGTGATTTGATTATATTTAGTTACAAGAGCCAGGGAAATCCTAATCTACCATCTTAGCATACTCGCAAACCCTAGAGCCACAGCTGCCAGGAGATGGGAGAAAGCAAAAAAAGCTGCAATGTACAGTGTTGACCCTGTTACTAACAACAAGGGTCACATATAGCAATTACTGACTGCCTGACACAAATAACAGATGGTGTGAGGGGAAACAGGGAAGAAAGGCATGCATTCCTATTTATACTCTATGGAGGCAGTCATTATGAGAAACCTTTCTGCACCTTGTTCATTACTCCACTCGGAGCATCTGTTAATTTGGCCTCCCTTTTTGACTTTGTCAGTATGACTATGCTTCTGGCTCCTAGAGTTATATTCCTGAGAATGAACTCTGCTGCCTCTTAAGGCGATTTCTTGGTTCCATAGAAAATTGGATGATTTGAAGTTCAGAGAGAGACAACAAAGCATTAGAAAACCACAAACAGCCTATAAATAGAAGAGGTCTCATTGGCCTCTTCTAAGAGTCAAGAGATTCCGGGTGGAGTTAGGTAGAACTGACAAATTAAGCCAATGTCAGAGACAGTAAGCCATGAAGGGGTTATCCAGAGATTATCTAGTGTTGTCCAACCCCATATTTTACCTCCCAGGGCCCAGAGAGGATAAGTAACTTACAAAAGATCACACAGCAGATTTGATGAACCCAGATCTTGTTACTCACTGCCTCGTAACATTTCTGATACCTGAGCAGCTTCTAAAACAAGGCAGAAAATATCTCTAAGCAGGCAGATGGACAGATGTGAAACGCCAACATGATGAATCAATGCAGAGTCTTCGCTTCCTTCTGTCCACAAATTTAAATAGATAATTATGTGTCATTGCACAATTATACAAAAATAGGAGAAGAGGTAGCATTTGTTAAAAGAATAAGGAACAAAAAGAGACCGGGGGATCACAAGTTGACGGAGGCATCCAATGGCTGCCTCAGACACATTGCTTGTAGAATATAGTTCTTAGGTTTAGTGGCTCAGCTGGGGCTCTGAAAGTGCACACGGGATGTCTGTACTTTGGAAGAAAGAAACAAGAAATCACTCAGGAATGTTGTATAGTTTGTCTGAAGCAATGGTTGTCTTTTCCCCCATCCTAATTAATGATGTAATAAGATTTGGGGTGTATTTTTTATTATATGAATACATACAGATACATGTTTTAAGTGAAGAGCTACATATTGATTATAAAATAATCTGTTGTTATTTTCGGAGCAAACCAAACACTGCCCTTTCAATTTTCCACCAAGTGCTTTTCCCCATAATACCCCATGTATACTTTAGGCATGCAAGATGGATAACAAGGACTAGAAGAGAGGCTTCAGGAAAGCTGAGCAAGCAAACGCACAGACCTGAGATGCGGGACAGCTTTTGTACAGAAGAGTAAAATAAAGCAGCTGACAGTATTCCAGGGGTACCTGGCTGACCATGTGTTGGGGACATGGGAGGGGGAGGTTGACTAGATGGCTTCTGTGATCCCTGCAGCAGTGACAGTCTGATTCAACAGGAGAAGACCACATGTATTTTCAGAAATAGCTCTTACATTGTGTTTATGCTTTATTGGCAGAGAGTTCTAGTCTTGATGTTCATACTGTAAGAGTGCAGTGAGCCTTTTTAAAAAAATATATATACAAGCAAACATCCACTACCCAGGCTGGTAACAGCTTTTCCATTTTCTATCGGAGAGCTATTCTTCCTCACCCTCGGTCAGGGGGTCTAATGTTATCCTCCAGCTCTAAGAGTGAGCACATAAGCCAGGCCTGGCCAATTAGTGCTTCCCATCGCCCTGGTCACAGAGACTGGGCAAAACACTCAATGAGAATCAATTCTGGGGTTTTGCTAAATTTTCCAATAGGAAACAGGGGTATTCTTGCTGGAGTGGCTTATCTGATACAAGTAAGCCTGGAGCTGTCGTCTTTCCTATCATGGGCAAGTCTTCCTAAAAATAAAGTCCACACAGAAGCAAGCCAGCCCAGAGGTGGAGAGAGACTTGATAGATTCCAACAGCGTCATTTGAGCATGTGTGTTCAGTCATATCTAAACTGAGTTTTTCCTTTGAAATCAAATCAGACACTAAATTCCCTTTTTACTTAAACCAGTTTAAACTGAGTTTGGTCCTTACAAACAAGAGTCCTGGTTAAACAAGAAAGACAAAATAAAATGAAAGACAGACCCTAAAACAATAATCCATCTTATTTGCATAGTCCTTTTCAGTTAGCAGAGACCCTGGTCCAGGCCCCTGGAAGATTTATAGCAACCCCAAGAGGCCAACCAAGCAGGAATTGTCCCTATTTTGAAGATAAACAGCAAAAAGCAATTGCACTCTTGCTATGTGCCACTGTTCTAAATGCCTCTCAGGTATTAATTAATGACTCCTCAAAGAGACCTAGTGAAAGAGCTGATGTTGTTATCCCCATTTTATAAGAGTAGAAACGGAGGCAAAGAGGTGAAATTGTTGGCCCAAGATCACTGCCAGTAAATAGATGTGGTGGACACACTCTAGGGTGACCCCACCCCAATGCCAACCAGTGATGCTTCTATGGAATCCTCTCCCCTGAGTGTGGGCAGGACCTGTGCGTGTTTCTTGCCAGTGGAATATAGCAACCGTGAGGAGATATCACTCCCATGATTACATATGGCAAAGGTGAAGGGATTCTGCTGATGTAACTAAGATCCTTAATCAGTTTGACTTTGAGTTAATCAAAAGGGAGATTATCCTGGGTGGGTCTGACCTCATCAAGTGAGTTATAAGAGCACAGAGGTTTCCCCAGGATCAGAGACTTTGAGCAGCAGAGATTCCCTCTTTCCTGCTGGTCCTGAAGAAACAAGTTCTATAGTCACAAGGAAATGAGCTCTGCCAAGAACCATGTGAGCTTAGGAAAGGATCCCAAGTCTAGACATGACTGCAGACCTGGACAGCACTTTCACTGCTGCCTTGTGAGACCCTGAGCCGAGGGCACAGCTAAGCCATGCCCAGACTCCTGGCTCCTGAAAGCTGTGAGGCAACGTATGGGTGGTGTTAAGCCGCCAAGTCTGTGGTAATTTGTTACACAGAATGGACAACTAACACAGAAGAGGAGCAGAGATTCCGCCCAGTGTGCATCCAGGAACTGTGTGACAAATGTTGGTTACCAGGTTCTTTTGGACACCAATGGAGAAAGGTATTTTACCACAACAACCAGTTTTCCAATCCCCAATACTAAGTAGGTGTCCTACAATTCAATTCAATCTGACACTACCCAGAGTTAGTGTCACACTCCCCAGGTGTGAGGGCTCAGTCCCGCAGACTGACTTCACTTCAGATGCCAGTTGCAAGGATCATGTCACCAATACCTCTGACAGACTGGCTGTGAATCAGGGGTTCCCATGACCCCCTGACAATTTGTTAATTTGCTAGACTGGCTCACAGAAGTCAGGAAGCCCCTTTATTTACACTTACTAGTTTATTATAAAGGATGCAAATAAACAGCCAGATGAAGATGTACACAAGGCAAGGTCTGGGAGGGTCCTGAATGTGGGAGCCTCTGTCCCTGGTGGAGTTGGGATGCAATACCCTCCTAGCATGTGGGTGTGTTTGCCAACTTGGAACTTCCCTAAACCCTGTTAACGGACTTTCATGGAGGCTTCATTACATAGCCATTATTGATTAAGCCATCGGCCATTGGTGATTAACCCATCTCCACCCCTTCTTTCTTCCCCATAGGCTGGGGGCTGCGCTAAAAGTTCCAAACGTGTAATCAAGGCTTGGTCTTTCTGGGCATAAGACCCTGTTCTGAAGCTGCTTAGGGGCCCACCAAGAGTCAGCTCATTAGAATAAAAGATGCTTCTATCACCTTCATCGCTCTGGAAATTCCAAGAGTTTTAGGAACCAGGGAGAAAGCCCAAATATAGATTTCCTATTAAACCACACTAGTCTTTAAGGCTTTTGAAGATGATGACTGGGGTCCATACCAATGACTAGCGGACCAGCCAAAGGTCAATGACTGAGGTACTGAGTTGGGACCAATGCGTATGTTTCTTTACTTCAGAACTTCTGACTTCCGACTCTGGCTCTGACTCATTCTGCCACCCCAAAGTATACAAAGGCATAAAAGATAAAATGGGATTTTTTTTTCTCCATAAAAAATAAAATGTTTAAAGGAGAAGTTTAACATATAAGAGCCAAGAAAATATTGATTAAAGGTTAGGAGTTTTTATATAAGTCATATACATCATGACTCTATAAGTCAAAGAAGTGTGGAAAGTGAAATTCGAGACCCTAAGTGACTTCTCTAAGGCTACACAGTCATGGAAGAGGAGCTGGGATTTCACCCTGGGTCTGACCTCCACCTTCTTCTTCCTCCCTATAGCACCAAAGAACAAAGGGAGAATATTTCAGCCATCTTCTAGTTTCCAGTGGATTGGCAGAATTCTTTTAGGAAGGGATATAATCAGGAAATTTCCATCTCCACAGAAAGTACTACTAAAGAAAATGCATGGTAATTAAAGCATAAAGGATTTAACTTAATCCTAAGGAAGAGCTTTCCAGGGATAAGGTTAATTAAACGCTAACGAGATTTTGTTTAAAAAAAAAATCAAAAGCCTCGAAATTCTGCTTTCAGATTTCTGTTTATGAAACATTACATGAAAACAGCAAGAAGAAAGGTTGGGGATGATTTTGTAAGCTAGTCAAAACGCTTGAAAGCCCAAAGTTTTCAACTTTGACTATAAGGCTGAATTGAGTAAATAATTGTAAAGATCAGTCAGAGCTTTCTGGGAAACTATAGCAAATGTTGATGGCATTAAATTTTACATATTAATTTCCAGTTTTGAAATACATACTAGCTTTTCTCATTATATCATTCATATTTTTTAAAATTATCAACAAAGAAAGCAAACGGACTCAGCTGCAGATTTCTGCACTCACACAGTGCATTTCCTTTATAGGTGGATGATTTCGGACTCTCCACTATCCCCCATTGTGGGGTCACAGAAACTCTCCTTCTCCACCACGGCCCCTGCTTTGTACTTGTGCTTTCTTTTTGCTGCTGCAGACCCCTTGCTGCCTGATACCCCATATTCAGTCCCAACCCTTTGCTGCATCAGGAGCAGTCTTGGGGCAAGAGCTTTAGATGACTTCATATGCTGTGAGGAGGGAGCAAGGGCATAAAAATAGAAGAGGGAAATCTCAGATTCCACATATTTCTGTACCCTCCCTTGCCCCCTCTCTCCAGACTTGGTCCAGGACCCTCCAACCCCACCTCTGCTTCCCAACCTCTTTCATACACTCAGGATTCCTGCTGTAAGTCTTTTAATAAAATGCCCCAAAGAATGTCGCTTTTCTCTGGATATGGCTGAATTGCATGTTTAACCCTTGGTGTATTCCAGAGATCAGCCCTTTCCATATGAAGGACCTGACTGAAAGAGGAGAGAAAGGTGGGGAAAGGAAAGACAGCACTTCATTTATCGAAAAGTGAGATCATGAATTCCACCCTGGGATGAAAGTAATAAGAGGGCTGGGCAAGAGATGATCACAAACAGTGTTGAAACTTGGTAATTTGTGTCAAATGTCTTTAGATGACCACATTATCTGATTCAGTCATTTCACTCCTGGGGAACAATGGGAAGATAAATAAGATCTAAACAAATAGAGTGATATACAATGCTCATAAAAGTCTCAATATGGTAAAGATATGAAATTATCCCTATTTCATAGATGAATAAACTGAGGCAGAGAGAGATTACATAAACTGCCTGAGGTGATATAGCAAGTAAGAGGTGAAACCATGATTCAAAACTAAGCAGTTCGGGGCGGGCGCGGTGGCTCACGCCTGTAATCCCAGCACTTTGGGAGGCCAAGGCGAGCAGATCACGAGGTCAGGAGATCGAGACCATCCTGGCTAACGCAGTGAAACCCTGTCTCTACTAAAAATACAAAAAATTAACCAGGCACGGTGGCGGGCGCCTATAATCCCCGCTACTCGGGAGGCCGAGGCAGGAGAATGGCTTGAACCCAGGAGGCGGAGCTTGCAGTGAGCCAAGATGGCGCCACTGCACTCCCGCCTGGGCAGCAGAGGGAGACTCTGTCTCAAAAAACAAACAAAAAAACTACACGGTTTGGGCCCAGAGTCCATACTCTTAACCACCCCGCTCTCTTGCCCATCGGCTGTGCTCCCGCTGTTCCACTGCATTTTCCTCCTGCGTGTTTATTTCTTGCACTAGGAAGAGCAGGAACCACATCTGTTTCACCTTGGGACCTCCAAGTCCCTGGTATGAAGGGAAGAGTCAAAATACATTTATTGAACTCAACAGGATGGTTTATTGGTAAGTTATCTAATCGTTTGGATTTATGCTTCTACCTTTACAGAATTCTCTGTAAATTAGGGCACAGACGTAGCCAAAAATACACAGATTTAATAATGAGTTTTTAAAAAATAGTTTATTTAGCTGCTCCCCTTTTCTGGTTTTGGGTTGTTAAATAATTTAAATGGCAGATCCAGAATTTATTTTTTAATATGACTTTTTAAATAGGAAATTCCAGAACATTTCTCATCATTATATTATTTGAGAACAAGAATTATGTAATTTCTTATTTTTTTCTACACTGTGGGTGCCCAATAAATATTAATACTGATGCCACCATTAAAATTATAAAACTATAAACAGGAAAAGAGTAGTGAAGTGCCTTTTTTTAACAACAACAACAAAAAAGGTTTTATGGCTAGTGAAGGCGAATACAAATTATTTATTTAGGCCTCTTATGTTTATAATAAAAATAGTAAATCTGATGGACATTTATGAGACCTGTGGAAATGAGGTGGTTAAACCACCGCCAAAAATTAGTTGAAGAAACCAGTGGTGGAGCACTCCGAAGCAAGACTGTGGACACCTAAACCCACCTCTGGTTTCTTTAGTGCCTTGCTATGTTTCAAGGTCTTTGCAATAGTATAAATAACCAGTCCCCTCAACCCTGACCACTCTACTAGTCACAGGAAATCCAGATAGCTTATTTGTCTTGACCTCTTGGCATTCCCAGGATTTTATATAACTCATGATTAGAAATGTTTATAGAGAAAACGACCTCCTGTTGAAGAGGTCCAAGATTTATATTCAATCAAGTCAGAAGGAGCAAAAGAAAACTGTTACTGGTAACCAGTATTGTTTTTGATAAACACCATTATATTAGGGTTCTCCAGAGACATGGAGCCAATAGGCTATATACACACATACATACGTATATACAATTATGAGGGTAGTCATGCAATTGTGAGGGCTGGCAAGTCCAAAAATGAAAATTGCAGGGCAGACCAGCAGTCTGGAGTCCCAGGGAAGAGTTGATGTTTCAGTCTTGAGTCCAAAGGCTGTCTGAAGCATTCCTTCTTCTTTGGGGGACCATTTTTAAGGCCTTCAACTGATGAGATAAAGTCCATCCACATTGTAAAGGGTAATTGGCTTTATTCAAAGTCAACGGATATAAATGTTAATCACATCTTTTAAAAAAGACCTTCACACCAACATCTGGATTGGTATTTAGACGGGTGCCATGTAGGCAACTCAGCCTAGCCAAGTTGACACATAAAATTAATCATCAAAACCATTAATGTTCTTTATTATATCAGTGACTGCAGCTACAATTCACTAAGCCAACAAGAAGAGATATAATGATATAACTTTTAGATTTCTCTTTGAAACAAATCAGACCAGTTCTTCAACTGTGCAAGATTTCTGTGTACTAAACTCTACAGCAAATGCCAGTTGGCCAGTGTCTTTTTTGGCCTATATATTATCCAACAGTAGTTGATAAAGTTTTCTGATGTCAGCAGGATGGTTTTTACCCACTTTGGCTATGTATTTCTGCTCCACAAACACTTCCAAGAAGGCATTACAGCATAAAAAACTATCACATTCCACCACCAGCATAGTATCTCTCACCAATTCAATTATCTCAATTGCTCTGATACAGATAATTGCAATCCCTTTGTTTATAAATCTGTGTCTTGGATTAAACATTCATGGTCCCTATATAGTGAACAAAAAAACACAGACTATTTTACCTCTAATGAAAGTTTAATCATGATCTGATAGCAGAGGCTTACAGTGCGCTCAGAGCAGCCATTGTGTGGAGTGATCTCTTTGCTGGTCAAAAGAAAGGGTGGCACACTTCCTCTAGCCATCTGTTTCAGCCACCTCACTTGCTTCTCTATAGCCTGACCTCTCTCTCCCAACATAAGAACTTCCTGTTTTCAATTCATCCCATTATCCAAATGGATATGGAGGTCTTGGGCCAGGAACAAAGCTCCGAACAGCTGGATTTAGAGGAGATCTCAAGGAAAATTTCATTCCTTGACAAATGGAGGGAAATCTTTAGTTTTCACAGGTAAGTTGTTCTCATTTTCTCATTTCTTTAGAAACAAAGGGATTTTCCGTGTTTAAGTAATCAACTGATAAGCTTGCAACATGAGAAATTTCCTTTATAGCTTTACCTCTAAAATGCTTCAGACATAACTATTTGTGGACAGAGACTTCCCTAGCAAGGTTGGGGTTTGGGAGGCTTGTGGATGTGAGGTTTGATGAGAGTGAGTAATTTACTTGATGTTTTCTCTTTCATTTAAAGGTTGGGAACCAATAATACAACTCCTCAGGTAATTACTTTTCCCAAAGCCAGTGTGTTCTCCTTTAGTTGCTTCTTCAAACAATCACATTAACAGCATAATCTGCATTTATTCTTTGCACATAATGTCACTCAGGCACTGGCATTTAACGTGTGAAAACATAAAACTAGAAAGCCTGTCGAAGATTTTTTTCCTGTGCTTTTTTATGGATTTCTCTTTCTACTTCTAAGAGCTATGTTTTTATCATTAAGAGCATCATATGGTTATTATTTTAGAAAAAAGGTAGTATTAAAATCTAAAGTTCCCACATTTGTGAAATAACACTGGATTCTGACAACGAAGTGCTTCCGTGTCCCTGAAGAAAAGCAGTTTTGAAAATAGTTATCATCTTTATTCAGCTTGAGAAAAATCATTTTCCTTTACCATTTCAAAATAAGAGATAGATGACTGAATTCTGGTGCTAAAAAGGTATTTTAAAATCTGATATACAATATAAGATGAAAGATGTTTGTACCTCGTGTAAACTGAAAAGGTTAGAAGGTAATGGACTTTGTATTTCAGGTATTACTTCAATCACTGAGCAAACACAGGATAAAATATTAAGGTGGTTTTCATGGCACTAGTATATATGATCAAGCAATTGAATCATTAATATTTTAACTATAATGCTAAAGCTTCTTGCCTCAAGTACCCTATGATCAAAAGTCATATTTATGCTAAAACTCCCTTAACCATAGTCTAAATTAGAATGAGAGCAATAATGCTTCTATTTTAGTCTTGGAAGTATTAAATGGAGATATCTATCATTTGGGGGGATAGAACATTAAAAGATAAAACAATCTTGAAAAGAAAAAAAGTCAAGTTATGCTTTACACAAGGTAGGGAAAACCCATTGGCACGAATGTAAAGATTTTCCATTTGATTTACAAAATGCATCTTAGCTGATCAGTAATCTGTGACTGGGATGCTGTGCTTCCGAGATAAGAAAGAATCTTTGCCTCTAGGAATACAGAAAAACTAAGAAGGCAGTTTCCCTCATGTTTCAGCCACCAATAGGACAGATTCATTTCATGACATTAGTATATAAGCTAAGTAAATTTGAAGAGTTGATGCTAATTTACGGTGACATGTCATGAGAATCAGTCAAGAAAAGTGAAAATAAATTTTTTTAAAGGTAGAGGGTGGATTTTTTTTAAGGAAAAAGAACTATTATACTCACTTGTTGGGGAGTAGGAATCTGAAAGAATTAAAAAGAGATAAGCTGACTTCATTTATTGGCCAGTTAACAATGTAATGAGAAACACTTTGTGTAGACTGGAAAGATTCCTTCAAAGTTTATAAAATGTTGTCTTCTCAAAACAAGAGACAGTGACATTTACATTCTTCTCTAAACATAATTTCAAGTCAAGGTCTTGATGGCATTAATTATGTTTCCATAGTTACATTTAACCTCTCCAAGTCACATAAACCCTTATGAGAAACCCCTTTGACACAGACACTGGGATTTTTCTGCCTCTTTTATTGCTATTTATCACAATTTTCAGACATCTTTAAAAGTGAGACAACATTTTCTGAACACTGGTATTTCAGAGAGACAGAGAGAAAGAGAACATTTAAAACAAGGTCATCACCAGCTCTGTTTGCTTTGTCTTTGGTGGGGGTGGTATTTGCACAGAATCATGAAGGCAACCATATATCTGCTGATGAAAATGAAGATGGAACAGGAATACCTCAGCCCAAAGGACAAGGACATTTGCCATCAAGTGGCCTTTGTTCTATTCCCAACCCCTCTATCATCTCTTCAAAATTGGGCGGCCTTCCTATCTCCCTAGCAATGGCCATGGTAAGTATAGCTTGTCAATTAAACATGAAATGAAACGTAATCTTCCCAAAACAACAAGCCTAGGGAATCTTATCTGCTGTCATGTGAGAGTATTATTGAAGATAAGACTACAGATGGTTGTTATTGGTAAAAGGAGAATATAATTAAAATGACTTACTTATGGTATTCTTCAAGGATACTGGTGGTAGTACAGCCCTTTCCTCCCAAACTCTGAGTCTCTCTTTATTCACTTCCTCAGTTTGACAGTGAAATTTGAGGGAGTGAGTGAGTTACATTCAAATAACTCACTGTAGAAGGTAGGATAGGATAGACTGTCTAAGTGGCAGACTGTGGAGTGCTGCAAATGCATAAGGCAATGTAGATGTGTAAGAAAGTACCCCGCCTGTATGCATGCAGGAAGGAGAGAGCTGGGGGAACTTGCCAGGCCCTGTCCTGGGCAAGTAGCTAATCTCAAGAAAGAAGCAAGTTTTCTGGGGTTACCAATTAATATGCAGATTTGAAAAGAACATGACATAGTGGCCGGGTGCAGTGACTTACGCCTGTTATCCCAGCACTTCGGGAGGCTGAGGCGGGCGGATCACGAGGTCAGGAGATCGAGACCATCCTGGCTAACTCGGTGAAACCCCGTCTCTACTAAAAAATAGAAAAAATTAGCTGGGCGTGGTGGTGGGCGCCTGTAGTCCCAGCTACTCAGGAGGCTCAGGCAGGAGAACGGCGTGAACCTGGGAGGTGGAGCTTACAGTGAGCCAAGTTCGTGCCACTGCACTCCAGCCTGGGTGACAGAGCAAGACTCTGTGTCAAAAAAAAAAAAAAAGAAAAGAAAAGAACATGACATTTCAGGATCCAAATCACCAGGATCTGTAAGCTACTGGTCCCGGGACCATTTGCTCAATCCAAGACTTCACCAGGGTGGAGGCCAGGGGCTGAGGCAGAGATCCAGCCAGGAGGCAAAAGTAAAGGCATCTCATTGGGTCAAATAGGCCAAAGCTGGAGGCAATGCCTTGGCAAATGTCCAAAAGGACCAGCTGTCATGGGCAAAATGATGCCATTGGAAACTGGGGAAGCAGAGGCAACGGTCAAGCCAAGGCAAAAGTACCAGAGAGACTAAGATGCCCCTCCCATTGGATTGCCCTCCAGTGTAGCCCTTGAAATCATAATGAAACTCGGGGCTTCTCAAGACAATTTCCCCATCATCACCCTATCTCCTAAATCTCCACATCACATCCTAGAAGCTCAGGCAGGGACCTCTACTCAGGGCCTTAAGAATGAGAGTTGGAAGAGGGACCTCCTTCCTGAGGACGTGCTGCCACACATGCATGTTTGTAGAAACAACCCAGGACCAGCCTAGGCATCTGGGCAAAGACCAGCAACATTGGCCCTGCAGTCAGGCCTGCCATGTACATTGAGTTGCACAGTTTGTGCACTGCACACAAGATCCCAGCTGAGGGGATGCATGAGGACTAAAACCCTTTCCGGGGAAACCACATGAAGCCTAACACAGAGTCTCCATCTGCTTTTTGAGCATGAAGGCTGGTGACCTTGACTACGGTATTTCCAGCTTCGATATAACCTTTCCTTAAGCTCCCTGAGACAGGACACAATCAGATGCAGGGACCACACAGTCCCTGGATTCCTTTTTATCATACAGAACCTCCCAGGCTTCACCGAAGAACTTTCTCCACCATCACACTTGGAGTACAGATGCACTGGGAGGCCTCACTTGCTCTTTCTTGTTGTCGAAAATCTATCTGCCCCGGCTGGGCATGGTGGCTCATACCTGGAATCCCAGCACTTTGGGAGGCTGAGGCAGGTGGATTGCTTGAGGCCAGGAGTTCAAGACCAGCCTGGCCAACATGGCAAAACCCCATCTCTAATAAAAATACAAAAATTAGCCAGGCATGGTGGCACATGCCTGTAGTCCCAGCTACTCAGGAGTCTGAGGCAGGAGAATCACTTGAACCGAGGAGGCAGGGGCTGCAGTGAGGCGGGATCCCGCAACTGTACTCCAGCCTGGGCAACCGAGTGAGACTCTGTAAAAAAAAAAAAAAAAAAAAAAAAAAAAAAAAAAAAAGAAAAGAAAGAAAATCTATCTGCCTCAAGTCACCTTGCTTCCCTCTTTTTGTTCAAATGCCTGAAGTCACAGGAAGATGGGCAGGTCCGCAGAGCTCCCGGAACACTGCACTCAGCTCAGTGGCCTTGAAGCCTCTGGATGGAGCCTTAACTTAATCGCTGTCCTTTCAAGCAATGAAGACAGATAATATGTAATCCTGCCAGGGCCCCCAGGCCTCAGTGATTCTGCTGCCTACACTGTGGTATAGACCAGAAATTAGAGCAACTATCTGCATTTTACTTGACGAGGAAATGTTTTTAATGAAAAACTTTAATAAAAAATGTATTCTTGGCTTCTGCAATGAATTTCTTTGGAGGATGTCACTTTAAAATGTACATGTATCTGAAAAATAGGCTACCTTTTATGTGAAAATGAGAGACAATTATGATTCTATATTGATACTTGCCTGTAAAAGAAGTAATTGCAGAAGGCTTCCTGAAACACAACAGTGTAGGTACAAGGGAGACATGGGATGGCAGGGCGTCTTCACTGCATACCTTTTTTGTCTCTCTGGATTTTGAACCACATGAATATACTATTTTTTAAACACACACACAAATTTTAAAATTAGAAAAAGCATTCACAGATGTTTGCAAAATCTTCTCATCTTTCTCTGTATTGGGGAGGCGAAAAACTCTCAGTCTGAATATTCCCACTTATCTACAAACACAAACATGATGCAACTGGGGACTGCCCTGTGAGTACACCAAGGTAATGTGCTCCCTTTGGAAAAGGCTGGGAGACAAAAGATTTAGAAATGAAGTTGATGGAGTGTTAAGAAAGTCCCAGAAATAGAGATAATTGATTTTTCTTTAAAAAAAATAAATTTGGATTTATTCCCATTATATGGGCCAGATGATCGTGAGTCCTTGAAATAGCAGTAGAATTAATTAAACACATCCTGGGAATTCAGGATGATGAGCTTGGGATTCTAAATATGCTTGTTCTAGGGAGGCAGTTTGGAAGCTTGACCAATTCTAATCGATGTTTCAGCAGTGCAGCCACCTGGCAAATTGTCAGAGCTATTGAATCCTAATACCACTCCAGAATGCCTTTTGCTGTCATTCTGCTATTCTTTTCTCTTCTCTGTTTGGATTAGGGATGCATGGCATTTCCTGACATTGGCACACACTGTCTCTTTGCTGGGAATCTTCTTTGAAAGTGGGGGTTGGGTAAAGCACCCTACGCACCTTTGCTTTCCTTAGCTCTCCTGTTTCTCACCTTTTGCTGCCCTCTTTCCGATACTCCAGCCTTCTTCCTTCCCCTAACCTGATATCTTTGAACATATGTGGTGGAACAAACTCTGGCCAAGGCTGCTGGCTCAGGTGAAATCGTGGGAAAGGTGAGCATCGTCTCTAGGCTCTTCCACCAGCCCCACCTAATGATCTTCCTTTTCTCCAGGGCAGTTTTGCACCCTCTCCCACTCCAAGGCCCTTTTCTGGACTCAGCCTTGAACACATTTCTGTAGCTGCAATATCATCCAGAAGAATCATAGTAAAAATGTAATACCAAGAGACCAAAATATTCTGGAGAGACTCGAATGAATGAAGCTCTAAAATGGGATAATAGGCAGGGTGTGCTTTTTGGGAGAAAGAAGCACAGCCTGGTGAACCCCCATAAGGTCTAGCTCATAGATGGGTCTTGATAGGTGCGAATTAATTAATTCAGTGCCTCTGGATAATCCTCTAGTGCACCTCAGGCTAGAGTAGGGGTGTCCTTCGTGTGCCCCTCCAGATGCATGGTCCACTCTTCTCCAACCTACTCTCTGCCCAATAGAGAGGTTGACCTGTAGCAAGACTGACCTCCATCAGCAGGGTGCCCTCCTCCTTTGGCTTCCTGTTGAGTTTGAGCAATGGTGAGCCCTGAAAGTAAACTGAAGGGAGGGAAGGGAAGAGAAGTCGGGTTGCTCGTGGCTAACTGAGTCCCTCTCCTCTCATGGCAGGCCTTTCCCCAGGACTCTCTCCTTTCTGGTTCAAGTCACCATTCCTTTGTGTGCTCCTTCAGGTCTAGGGGTCATAATGACTTCCCACTCTTGCTGGGACACTGCATTAGCCATTGTGGTGTCACCACACCCAGCCCACATCTTTATAAATAGTCACTGTCTTAAATGTTCCTCAAATTAATTATCTGACTTGAGAATGCCATCTGTTTCCTGCTGGGATGCTGGCTGATACAAGTTGAAAGGCTTGCATTTGGGTCCTGGCACTGTCATTTACTATATACGTGACCTTGCATGTGCCACTTAGCTGATCTAGGCCTCTAGTCCTTTCGCTGTAAAATGAAAGAGTCAAATTAGAATTTTAAAAATTCAACAAATAGCTATTTTGAGCCTACTACATACTAGGCAGTATGCCAGTTGCTAAGAAATTGATGGTGAACATGATGGAACCAAGAGTCTACTACTCTGTTAGTTGGTCTAGGATAGAAATGTCTTCTTAGAACATCTTGGAATCTCTGATTCCATGATGGTCTAGTAATTCCTAAGGCAAGACAAGATTTAGGGAAGGAGCTTTAAAGAGGATTAGTCTACCTCAAGTTAGGGCTGGGCAGGTGGTCACAGGGACGCTCTAAACCCAGGGACAAAGTACAAGGCAGTCAGGGTAAGAACATGAAACCTGTTGGAAAGAATGATTCAGGGCCTCCATCTTTGAATGTGTGTATAAAATGTGTGTGTGTAAATTATGTTCACCATCACTGTCATCATAGCAATCAAATGGAACAAAGTGCCAGGAAAGAAAGCAATTCTTCCCAAATATAGAATACTAGCAAAGCACAAAGAGAAAAACTATAAACCATGCTTGATTATGTTAATAATAATCATGGCAGCCACTTATGAGGACCATTTACCATCTGTTTCTAGTTACTAGACAGCACAACAGCACATGTAATTATGTGTCAGGTTAATCTCATTATAAATAATATCTGATATTTGAAAGTAAATTTTACACAAGTAAGTTGGGTCATCTTTGTCACACTGGCCAATAGGGCCTGGCCAGAGAGACCTGTGGCTTCTCTGTTCAGAGGGACAGTTGGAGAGAGAAGCTTCTAAGTTGGAGGTGGGAACTGGCAACAGAAACAAGAGTGTGGTTTGGCTTGCAGAACTTTTAAAATTGAATTTAAAATCTAAGCCTTCTTAGTCTCAACGGTCTTAATCTTCCACATTTATACACAGCTTTTCCTCTCTTATTGCTGCCAGTCTCTGGTCTTTTTCCATCTGTGTTGGGACTTTCTTCCATACGGCACAAGATGTTCCCGTGTAGACAGGCTGTGTTTTCACAAAGGTAATAACACCCTACATTTACTTAGCACTTATGGTTCCCAAAGCCCTTTGCCATGCTTCTCTTTCAATAATAGCCAGGATGTGGACCAAGCAGGGGTTACCCCATTTCTGGATAAACAAATTAAGTCTTAGAGAGGTTCAGTAATTTGTCCAAGTTCACATGGTCCGTAAGGAGCAGAACTGGGGCTTCTTTGCCCCTGAGTCGGGAACAGCCTTTCTGTGCTGTGCAATCTCAATGTCAGGGAAACATTTTCTATTCGTTTTCAATGCCTGTCCTGGGGATGTTCTGGGTCTAGGGCTCTCTTTGGCCATAGCACACACCAAGTCTGTGTCTTCCGGAGCAGCCTGTGTGCCTATTCGCTGTCTCTCCTTGAAGTGCTGTTGCATTGAGACACAGAACACATAGTTTTTCTTCAAGTGGGTCCTTGCTCACCCTGAAATGCACCTGCCCCCTTTTCTCGATAGAGACAATCTTTTCTTTTGAGGGTGGAAGTAGAGATGGCTGGGAAATAAATTCTAACCTTAAACCAGCCCCTGGGCCAACATAGGAAGAATGTTATAGATGCATGCTTCTCCTGCATCTTTCCTTTTTAGAAACCAGTAGAGCCTGCTCTTGGGGCCTGCTCCATGCACAGCTGGGAAGAGGCACCTCAGCTCTGGGCCTATTGAGCTCCATGTTCTGTTTGTCCACATTCTTTGAATGGCTGCAAGTGCCTGAATATGATATTCAAAGTCATCCAGGGTCAGGCCCAGGGTACTTTGCAATCTGAGCTTCTACTTTTCTTCCTACCCCTTGGCCTACACACACACACACACACACACACACACACACACACACACACAGAGTTTCAGTCACATTGAACACTTACTCCTCATCCAAGGACACCCCAGGTACTGATGTGTACATGTTTGCAGATCTTTCTGTCTGTCCAGCGTCCCCTCTGTTACAGGTAACAGGCTGGTGTGTGGCATGTTCCAGAGTGTGAGATGTGTGTCTGTGCTGGAACAGGGGGATATCTGTGCTTCTAGGGATATGGCATGAAGTAACGTGTTACATATCATTGAGTTACCTAGTGAGAAAGTGATCCCCTTCTCCACTCTGACAGGTCAGAGAGAAGGACAGTACAGTAAAGGGCAGTACACATTCACACCTCTTTAATTCTTCTTACCTCCCTTTTAAATTATTAAGAGTACAAGGCCTGGTCAGAGCTTTCACAGGCAGCAGTTTCTAGCTGTAATTTATAACATTGTTTTATTTTCATTATATTTTTATCATGTGTGGCAAATGATTTTGATTTCCATTTAAAGAAGTTATATAAAGTGTCCTTCTTAAATAAATAGTTTCTAAGTTACAAAATATGTCCCAAGCTAGTGAAAAGTATTAATTAGAGAGATTTCACCCCCCTGCCACCTCCACCAGAACAGGTGCTGGTGTCCACGGCTGAGACACCCACAGACAGTTCACGTCACAGGACTTTTGTGCAGGCAACCCTCAATACCGGCCAGGAGCCTGGTAGACTTGCTGGGTGGCAAGAGAAATAAGAATCACTGCAGCTCTCAGGAAGCCACATCCATAGGAAAAGGGGAGAGTACTACATCAAGGGAACACCCCGCGGGACAAAAGAATCTGAACAACAGCCTTCAGCCCTAGACCTTCCCTCTGACAGAGCCTACCCAGATGAGAAGGAACCAGAAAATCAACTCTGTTAATATGACAAAACAAGGTTTTTTAACACCCGCCCCCCAAAAAAATCACACTAGCTCACCAGCAATGGACCCAAACAGAATAAACTCCTGATTTACCTGAAAAAGGATTCAGGAGGTTGGTTATTAAGCTAATCAGGGAGGCACCAGAGAAAAAGCAAAGCCCAATATAAGGACATCCAAAAAATGATACAAGAAGTGAAGGGAGAAATATTCAAGGAAATAGATCACATAAATAAAAAACAATTAAAACTTCAAGAAACAACGGACACACTTCTAGAAATGCAAAATGCTCTGGAAAGTCTCAGCAATAGAATTGAACAAGTAGACGATGTCTTCAGCTCTCGAAGACAAGGTCTTCAAATTAACCCAATCCAACAAAGACAAAGAAAAAAGAATCCGAAAATATGAACAAAGCCTCCAAGAAGTCTGGGATTATGTTAAATGACCAACCCTGAGAATAATCAGCATTCCTGAGAAAGAAGAGAAATCTAAAAGTTTGGAAAACATATTTGGGGGAATAATAGAGGAAAACTTCCCCAGTCTTGCTAGAGACCTAGACATCCAAATGCAAGAAGCACAAATACCTGGGAAATTCATCGCAAAAAAAGCATCACCTAGGTACATTGTCATCAGGTTGTCTCAAGTTAAGATAAAGGAAAGAATCTTAAGAGCTGTGAGACAAGGCCAGGTGTGGTGGCTCACGCCTGTAATCCCAGCACTTTGGGAAGCTAAGACAGGCAGATCACTTGAGGTCAGTAGTTCAAGAACAGCCTGGCCAACATCGTGAAACCCTGTCTCTACTAAAAACACAAAAATGAGCCAGGTGTGGTGGCACACACCTGTAATCCCAGCTACTCAGGAGGTTGAGGCAGGAGAATCACTTGAACCCAGAGGCTGAGGTTGCAGTGAGCCAAGATCATGACACTGTACTCTAGCCTGGGCAGCAGAACAAGACTCCGTCTCAAAACAAAACAAAACAAAACAAAAAGAGCTGTGAGACCAAAGCACCAGGTAACCTATGAAGGAAAACCTCTCATATTAACAGCAGATTTCTCAGCAGAAATCCTACAAGCTAGAAGAGACTGGGGTCCTATCTTCAGCCTCCTCAAGTATTAATTAGATAATGATTGGTACACCAAAATGATAGAAATCATAAAGATGACACATACATGATTAAAGTAGGGCAGGTGTTAAAAGAATGGGTAAAAACCCAGCTGTGTCTACTAACTGGGTGAACAAAGGCAAATGCTCTAACTTCTTTGGCCTTCGGTTCCCTCATCTGGATAAAAGCTGGATAACAGCACCTGCTTCATAAAATTAAATGAAGGGAATAAATGGGAAGCACTTATCCCAGTGCCTGGTGCATAGAAAATGCTCAGTAAATGCTACATGCCATTGACCAGCCTCATTCAAATGCCAGCTCTTCCATGAAGCCTTCCTGAGTACTTCAGTCAGAAGTTCTCTCTCCTCTGTTTTCTCATAGTACTTTTCACTTATCCTATGGAAAGTCACGTGCTCTGTCTTGTACATAGCTGTGGGGTATCAGACTTTTTACATAACTATATCCCACGCAAGACCGTGCATTTAGTACATGCTAAATGATCAATCAGTCTTTGATTTTGAATAGATTCTGTTTTTTTCATACATTTGGTTTATAAAGTCTTGTTCCCACTTTTCTGGGAAGTTGTAAAACATCCTCTGGAATCTCAATGTGCTGCAGAGTATAGGAAAACCTCAAAGACCCTGGGACAGAGAGAATGCTTGTTTAAATCGCTACCCTACCAGGCTAGAAACATGAGATCCTGCCTGTTCCTTTTTTCTGGAGTGAGAGACAAAAGCCCAAAGATGGGAGAGGCAGGGGTTACAAATCATGGCTATGGGGCAAGAGCTGTAGGCACAGAGCAGTCACAGTGAACTACAAGGTAGATGGCTGGCAAAGGAAGGAGAGCCACGAGGGACAAAGGTTGTCTAGTCATCTTCTGCACTGGACTTCAGACAGTTAAAACCGGGGACTAGAGTAGTATGTAAACCTGAATGTAGAAGGGAACGAGGCCCACCTCCTTGACCCCACCATGAGGAATATGTCTAGGAAGAATTCTCTTTGTTTGAATCATTTCTTTCCCCTCTTCTCAGAAGCTGCGGCAGATCCTGTTTGGAAACACAATCCATGTCTTCAGCTATAACTGGAAAAAGGCCTGTTTCAGGTTCCATGATCCTTCTTCTGAACTAGCTTTCACTTTGGAAGTGGGAAAGGTAGTAGACAGTTTATAATTTTAAAAAATCTTAATCCCATGTTCCTTATCCATATATCCTTCCTGTCCACATCCATGTAAATGCATGTTTTCATTATAATCATATGTAGAAATATATTTATAAAGTAAAGTTTAACCTTAAATGATAATAGACTATTTAAAATTACTTTGTAACAAATCTAAAAATCTGATATGGGCCAGGTGCGGTGGCTCACACCTGTAATCCCAGCAGTTTGGGAGGCTGAGGCAGGTGGATCACCTGAAGTCAGGAGTTTGAGACCAGCCTGGCCAACATGGCAAAACCTTGTCTCTTCTAAAAATACAAAAATTAGCTGGGTATGGTGGTGCACGCCTGTAATCCCAGCGACTCGGGAGGCAGAGGTAGGAGAATTGCTTGAACCTGGGGGGCAGAAGTTGCAGTGAGATGAGGGCAGGCCACTGTACTCCAGCGTGGGAGACGGAGCAAGACTGTGCCTTAAAAAAAAAAACCTGATATGAAGCAGGGACATGGTGAAGGCAGGATGGAGGAAGACATACATCCCCAGTCACCAGTCCATGGGTCTCCACAAAGATGCTAGGCATTGCAGAATCTAGCCCAGCCACAGCAGCAGCCACGGCCGCAGGGAGGAGTGGCACAAATATAGCATGGTGTCCCTTCACAAAGCTCGAGGGGATACCAGGAGGGAAAAGCCTGCAGAGAAGAATAGATAACATTGATTTCCAAGAGTTCTTCACCTCATCATTCATTCTCCTCATTTCAGGGAGGGGCCCGAAGCATTCAGATGGCTGTGCAAGGATCCATCATCAAATACTTGTTGTTTACCAGGAAAGGAAAAGACTGTAACTTTGGCAGGTAAGAGGTCTGTGAGAAGTACTTGAATTACCCATTTCACTAGAATCTTTATATGCTAAATAATCATAACTGAAAAATTCAGGTTGTCTCAGAAAGGAAATCCACCTCCTAAGACAGAAATGGCCCTGTCTGTCCCAGAGAGGCTGGATTCCGCTACTGGGAAGGGCTCTGCTGGAGTCATTCTGAATGTCCAGTTGCAGGGATAATGTTGACAGGTTTTATGCTCTACTGCAGACCACGCTGTTAGGTAGAATTAAGCACCAGGTCTCAGGTGGAACTACTTGTCCATATTTGGTGGAAAGCACTAACCTAATAATTAGGGAAGAACAAAGGGGTGATATAAAAACCCGATAAGTGATCAATCCTCCCTTTTTTTTTTTTTTTTTTTGCAATGAAGTCTCGCTCTTGTCCCCCAGGCTGGAGTGCAATGGCATGATCTTGGCTCACTGCAACCTCCGCCTCCCAGGTTCAAGTGATTCTCCTGCCTCAGCCTCCTGAGTAGCTGGGATTACAGGCACCTGCCACCACACCTGGCTAATTTTTTTTTTATTATTATTTCTTTTTTAGTAGAGACAGGGTTTCACCATGTTAGCCAGGCTGGTCTCGAACTCCTGACCTCAGGTGATCAGCCTGCCTCAGCCTCCCAAAGTGCTGGGATTACAGGTGTGAGCCACTGTGCCTGGCCAATCCTCCTATTTAACCAGGCTGATAAGGTATGATGTTTGGTTTTTGTCTATTTTTAAAGGTCAGCTCAAGCTTATTCAAATTACTTTATTCTTGGAAGTTAACAAACCCCTATCATGTGCAAAGCCCTATGCTAGATATTAGAGGAAATACAAATACTTCTGCCCTCAGGCAGGTAAAGTTATTACCCGCAAGGACGAACTAAATGTATAATATATTCTAAGACTGTGAACTGCCAGTTTCCCCAGAAGCAGAGCCCATGATGGGGATACTTAACACAAGTGATTTATTAAGGGAGTGCCCTCGGGAGAGAAAACCATAAGGGAGTGAGGGAAGCAGGACAGGGAAGGGGAAGCTGAGGAAGACTGTGGCTTCCAGCAATGTCAGTCTGATGCCCTGGGAGCTCGGGTGCATAGATTGCACTGTGGAGCCTGCCCCTCTTCAGATGAAGGAGCAGGCCTTCTGTACCTCTTGCTCCAATGAGGCACTGGCTGTGGGCCATCCTTAGGGAGGAGGCATAACTCCTGGTCACTTCTTGGCAAAGTGGCTTCAATCCTTCAGAGAAAGTAGAAAAGTGGGAGCCACAGTACCCAAAGTAGCTGGGGGATGAGTCCACCTCCTAAGTAAAATGAATCACAGGGAGTTCAAATGGAACACACACGTTTGCCACATAAAGGTAAGGCACTTAGCACAGCACTGTACCTGGCCTATGGCAAATATGAAATAAATGTGAACAAGTAACTACGTCTGTAGACACGCTGCACGAAGCCTTCCTGAGACCCCCAGTCACAATGTCTCTACTTCCCGTGTTTTCTCATAGCACTCTGTTATTCTCATTCTATCTTGCAATATGGTTTTGGAGTATTAGGCTCCTTGACTCTTTTTTTTTTTTTTTTTTTCTGAGATGGAGTCTCACTCTGTCACCCAGGCTGGAGTGCAATGGCGTGATCTCAGCTCACTGAAACCTCTGACTGCCGGGTTCAAACCATTCTCCTGCCTCAGCCTCCTGAGAAGCTGGGACTACAGGTGACTGCCACCATGCCCGGCTAATTTTTGTATTTTTAGTAGAGATGGGATTTCGCCATGTTGGCCAGGCTGGTCTTGAACTCCCTCAAGTTATCCACCTACCTAAGCCTCCCAGAGTACTGGAATTACAGGCATAAGCCACGGCTCCCGACCTTTTGTTACTCATTTCTGTATCACCACAGAGCTAGATGGATTGTATAAATCATTGCTGAGTTAATAAATCAATCTTTATCACGTGTTTCTTTATAAAGACTACAGTTCTCAATGTTAAGTATTTAAAAAATAAGCAGAGTAAAGGTGTCCCACTGTGTAAAGACTGGCTCCCACTTCTTGGGAAGGCTACACAGACCCTGAGTGTATTCAATGCAGTATAAAAGTCAAGGGGAGGAACTTGGGAACCAGGTGAGCTGGGTGTAAGTCACTGCTCTCTGACTTTGAAGATGAATGACCAGGAGCAAATTACTTCACATCTCTGTAGCTAGGTGATGTTCATTCCAATGGTTTCCTACTCCTGCCTTCTGCATTATAGCTTATGTGAAATAAGCAAGAAGGAGCAGGAGCAAGCCCTGGCTGCGGCGCTTGCTGGCATCCTGTGGGCTGCAGGAGCAGCTCAGAAGGCCACCATCTGTCTTGTCTCTGAGGACACTTACATCGCATCGACTCCGGACTACTCTGTGGACAATTTCACTGAGCGAGTAAGTGCAGTCCTCCCTGTCCTGGCAGATAAAAGGCCAATGAAGCCTGAACATGTAATAGACTTACCATGGATATGCATGTGGGGCCCCATCCATGCTCCTGATGTGACCGGAGGTGCCTTCCAAAGAGGCAGGTACCAAGGGCTATAAGTGATCCAAGCAGACAAAACAGAGAGTCCTATTGTAAATTCCTCCTTCTGGAATTCACCAGGATCAAGAATATCTCCCATCTGAAATAATCATAAATGGTATTTCCATATCCACTGTCTGAAAGACAGCTAAATTTCACCTATTAGGAGAAAACCTCTTTCTAGTTTTACTGCTCAAGATATTACATGATTTTAAACTGAGGAATGTAAAAGTGATGCTGGTAGCTACCCAGTTTCACTGTGTATGTTTTGCATGGCCTTGTGTAAGATAAGATGTCAGTTTTTAGTAATGTGATTATGCAATGAAACAAAAAACCTACTTGCAGTAATAACAGTGAGTTGACATCTCTTAGATGTAACTTTCATCTTCCTTTTCATTTTTATCTTCTGCTCCTGATTTATAGCTCCAGCTGTTTGAATTTTTAGAGAAAGAAGCCGCTGAGAAATTCATCTATGATCACTTACAATGTGTAAGTGTTTAAGTGTTGAGATAATTCCTTTACGTTACCTGGTCTTACAGGGATCTTCTTCCTTTTATAAAGTCTGTTTCTAATGATGCCTGTTAAGAAAACCGGGTCATTTTGAGGGCCAAGAAAGGGCAGAATTAGAGAACAAAAAAAGATCTGCCTCTTCCTCCTCACAACCTAAAAAGAGGCCAGATCACACACAGACCCACTCACAAATGCATCTTTTCTTTGGTTTATCAAGACCAGAGAATAATACTTCAGAGAGTATATACCAGTATTTCTTTTGCAGCAAGAGAGAATGTTAAAGCAGGCCTGTCTCATCTAATGAATAGAAAACAAAAATGGTGAGCAAATAAAATAAAATAAGGTTCTTGTTTAAGCTGCCAAAATGACCATTCACATGGACTCCAAGTAAGTGGCTTCTTCAAAAGGTGGTCCTGTTTCACCTGTCTATCAGCACCTTCCATACAGTGTCCTCCACTGCAATGATTCTTCCCTACCCCCAGGGTGGAAAGGGGACAAAGAAGGGTGCAGTGATGGTAGAAAATGGAAGACATTTTTAAGAATCCTCTGTGGAGAAAGAAATAAGAGCTGATTTTCTGAAAAATCAGAAACCTACAATGTGAAAGCAGAGGGCAATTAGCAGGATAACCATGAAGTGATACAACTGTTCATTGCACGGAGCAGGGAAATGTGATCTCGTAGGTCTGTTGTTAACTTGTGTGATACAGAGGACAAGTCTCCCTAAAGACGTCCAAACTCTATACCCAGAACTTGTGAATATGTTACGTTACATGGCAAAGCGGAATTAAGGTTGTTAGTCAGCTGACTTTAAAATAGGGGAAGGATCCTGGATGACCCAGGTGGGCCCGGTGGAATCACAAAGGTAATTAATATAGAAGAGGAAGCAAAAGAGGAAGTCAGAGAGAAGTGTTAGGAGAAGAGTGCCCCCTGCCATTGCTGGCTTGAATCCGCTTTGATGATGGAAGAGGAGAGCCATGAACCAAGGAATGTGGGCAGGGCCTTTAGAAACTGGTAAGGACTAGGAAACAGATTCTTCTCTAGCGTTGCTAGAAGGAAAGCTGCCCTGCTGACATCTTGATTTTAGCTCATTAAAACCCATTTCAAACTTCTGACTTCTAGAACTGTAAGATCATAAATCTGTAGTGTTTAAGCTATTAAATTTATGGTAATTTGTTACAGCAGCAATATGAATCTAGTAAAACCTGTGTGATAGATTTTAAGTACCTGACATGAAATGTTGAGCTAGAAGCCTGCTTAGGGATTCTTTGTTGTGGGCAGGAGACACTGAATGGGATTACACAGATATAGAGGATCCATTTAAGCAATGACCCTTTCAGCAAAAAGAGGCAAACCCCTCCCTCCCTGTCTTCCATCTCAACCCAAATCTGGGAGAGTCTGACTCCATAGGAAGAACCCCCTCCCAACCCACATCTGGAAGAAATTCTTAAACGTAGCCATGGTTGAGATCAGAGGATCAGAGCTGAAGCTATACACAGGCTTTCCCAGTCAAAGACTAAGGGCTGAGCTGGAATAATCAAGGCCCTACACAGAAGTGGACTCTGCAACACAGGTGGGCTTGGCATGAGGGCTAAACATTACCTTAGCCACACTGGGGAAGGGCTGATGCCATTTCCTGAGTGAGGGGAACTTGATGGTATATATATATTCCTCTCAAGGAGCTCCCCTAGACGGGGTCACACATTGTGATCAGCACCCCATCCAGAACTTTACCAAACCCACCTCACTATCAAAATGCATCAATCTTGCATCAGTCTCGCTCCATTTGGCAGATATCTCAAGCTAGAGGTCTGAGGGCTACCGATGAGCAGCAATCTTTTGTTATGGGTTGAATTGTGTCCCCCCAAAATGATATGTTGACGTTCTAACCCCCTCCCCTGGAACTTGTGAATGTGGATCTTATGAAAATAAGGTCTTTTAGATGTAATCAAGTTGAGATGAGGCCATACTCAATTAGGTTGGGCCCTAATCCAGTGACTGGTATCTTTATAAGAAAAGGAAAAATTTGAACACAGACACACAGGAAGAACACCATGTGATAATGGAAGCTGAGACCAGAGTGATGCTTCTCCAAGCCAAGGAACGCCGGCAACCACCAGAAACCAGGAAGATGCAAGGAAGGATTCTCCCCGAGGGCCTTCAGAGAGAGCATGGCCCTACTCTTACACCTTGGTTTCAGACTTCTAGCTTCCCAAACTGTGAGAGAATACATTCCTATTATTTTAAACCATCCGATTTTCTGTAACCTTTTATAGCAACCCCAGGAAACAAATACACCTGTCATATGAGATCTGCAGCATTAGCCCACAGTGTTGCTTTTTACAAATTTGAATCAGTGAATGTCAGAAATATTCAGGAAATTCCATATAAAAACCTAGATTTTTGACTTTTATCAAAAAATCAGAAAATCTGGCAACACAGGGCCTATATTCTTGCATGTCTTCAATTAGCTGACATAAGAGGCAGCTACCCTCATTAGACAAGTTTTGATAGACTGAATGATGTCCACATCCTAATCCCAGAAACATATTAATACAGTAGTCCGTCTTTATTCTTGGTTTTGCTTTCTGCTGGTTCCATTACCCTGGTCACCCATGGTCCAAAAATGTTAAATAGAATATTCCGGAAATAAGTAATTCATACATTTTAAATTACATGCTATTCTGAGCAGTATGATGGAATATCTCGCCATCTCACTCCATCCCACCCAGGACATGAATAATCCCTTTGTCCAGTGGACCCACATTGTAGACGCTCCATACCTGTTAGTCACTCAGTGGCCTTCCCTGTTATCAGACAGTCATGTTGTGGTATTGTAATGCCTGTGTTCAAGTAACCCTTATTTTACTTAACAGTGGCACCCAACACAAGAATAGTGCTCCCAGTACATTGCTATAAATGTTCTACACTATTATTATTGTTGTCAATCTATTACTGTGCCTAATGTAAAACTTTTTCATAGGTATGTATATATAGGAAAAAACATCATATATACAGGATTTAGTACTATCCATAGTTTCAGGCATCCACTGGATAATGGAACTTATCCCCCATGGATAAGGGAGACTACTGTATGTTACCTAACTGATTGAAGGGATTTGCAGATGATCAAGTTAAAGACCTTGGGGCGGGGGGTGGGGAGGGGGACATTATCCTGGATTATCCAGATGGGCCCAATTAATCAAAAGGGTCTTTATAAGGGAAAGGGGGAGGCAGGAGAGTCAGAGAGATGTGACCAGGGAAGCAGAGGGAGGAGGGTTATGTGATGTGGGGCCACTAGCCAAGGAATGAGGATGGCTTCTAGAAGCTGGAAAAGGAAAGGAAACAGAATCACCCCCAAAAACTTCCAGAAGGAACACAGGTTTTTGAGCACTTTGATTTTAGCACAGTGAGACCCATGTTGGACTTTTAACCTCCAGAACTGTGAGATAATAAATTCGTGTTGTTTTAAGCCTGCGACACTTTGTTACAGCAGCAATAGGAAATCTATACATAAAAGCATCCATTTGCATCAGGCCCCACCCTGCCCCATTTCTCTCACTCATTTCAGTACCTATCTGGCTCCTATGGCACTGGAATTTATTCTGCTACCTGAGGGCCCTGGCCCCTGTCAGGTCACACATAGCAAAATGGATAAATTAATCCATAAAGGGAAAAGCATAGGCATTTTAGCAAAGTCTTCCTAAAGAAGACTTTAAAGATGTTTTAACTCTGCACCTAGAAATCCAGCCAGGGAAGCTACTCTACTTGTCAGCAAGTAGAGTGTTGACATCGAGCTAAATAAAGCCAACTGATGAGAGGCCCTGAATGTTTATTAAATAGTTTAGATTCGATCCTAGAGATTGCAAGGCACCTTCAGAAAATTCTAAGCAGAAAAGAAACCTGTCCAAGAAGAGACAGGGGAGAAGTGCATTAGAGAGGGACACATATTAATTTTGCTGTGGATCTAGCATATTCCAAGAACCAAGGAAGGTTCAAATAATTAATTACATCATTTAACTTTTGCAATAAACCTGGAGAAAGGTTCTTTTTATCTGTGATTGTGGATTAGATTGAAACTCAAAGAAGTTAGTAAGTAGGAGTTAGAAAGCAGTAGAACCAAGGTGTATAACTCCAAAGCAAGTTCTACAAAGCCTCTCTGCTCCCCCTCAGTTTAATGGTGCAATGAGAAGGACATGAGGAGAGAAGAGGCTGGATAAGGAGACAGCAGCCAAGGGCAGCAAAGAGCAGCAGTGAAGTGGGCTAGAAAGGATATACTACACCTTGGCCAAGGTTGGAAGAGAATCACATAGTAGAAGTGCAGGACAAAAAGATAAGGTGAGGGCCAAGAGAATGACAGTGCCATTGACAGGCATGAAGCAGGGAAAGAGAATAAATTTGAGAGGAGGAAGACTTAGGGAGGCAGAGGCGCTCAATCCTTTCGGCAGCCAGGGGGAAGGAAATTCTGTCAGCCTGTAAATCCCTGAAGTCATACCCACAAATATACGTGTCTGTGTTGCTTTTAGACCAACATACTTTTCTTTTGTTTTCCAAACAGTTCAGAGGGGAAGGAAGCCATGGTGTCATCCTGTTTCTGTACAGCCTGATCTTCTCCAGAACATTTGAAAGGTAAATTCTACAGATGTTTGCACAGGTATTTTCTATAGGATTGGGATCACATAAACAATGTAATCTTGTGTTGAAAAATCTCCATATTGGAAACATGAATGCAATGTTTTTTTCTAGTAGATTCTCTTTTGTTGACATGTCCTTTCCTATAGTTGGTTTGGCCATCTTATTGGGCAAGTGGATGTCGTCAGTCAAGTTTGAATCTGTTCTTATAGTACCCTAGTAGGTTCCTCCTTCTTGTGGCTGTAAATATGGGTGGACAACACCAAAGCTTATTTGTACAAGTTTCATAAATAAATATATTTTATTATTTAGATCCACAGTAAGGTATATCCTCAAATATGTATTTTGTCTCTATGATCTGCAAAGTTCTGTTCTTGGCACCATGGAAGGCACAAAGAAGAGAAGATATATCACTGCCCTCCTGCAGAGTCCAGGCTGGGAAAGACTGGGGTGTACACGGAGATGCTGGGCAAGTCCCAGGAGGTACCTGATGTGCCAAATGAGATGTAAAAAGAATGAGTCTCTGTGGGCTCCAGAGGAGAAAGGGCCCTCTGCTGACAGGGTAGTCAGGGAAGGCCTCAGGAAAGAAATGGACTTGCTTCTGAACCTTGAAAGAAAGGTAACTTCTGGAGAGTCAGAAATAGAGGACTCTCAGGAGGGAAGAATTACAAGTCCTGCAGCAGTGGTCCTGAAGCTTGTCTTTTACATACCACCATCACATTTTTATGGTGTATGTTATCATTCGCTTAATATTAAAAAAAAAATACACATTTAAATATCAACCTCTTCCTAAATGTTAATGTCCTTTAAATCATGTACCAGGCTAAAGGTAAATGTATTGAAATAAATACATCATTATTAAAATTCTAAAATGTTCAAGTCTATACCACCTAAAATCATACCACCCTTTGAGAAGCATTATCTTGAGTTGTATCTCATGCCACGATGGTACTCACCATGCTTGACCCAAGTCTTTAAGTCTCATTCACAGAAGGACATAATCTCCAGTTCCATGAACAGGTTTGTTCAAGAACACATACAGTTCACATACTAGTACGCAGCAACTCTCCACTAAGTGACAGCAGGAGCCACATTCCACCGTGACCTTATATTGTCAAGGGTGAGACCATGGCCCCTGACATAACAGTGGAAGCTGCCCTTCTGCAGCCAAGAAATGGCCACAGTGGTGTTTTCCATTTGGACAATCTGTTGATATCTGCCTTGAACCAGCACCCTCTGGTGTGGTCATGTGTCACCACCCTGAGCCAAGTGCATTCCTTGTCACATAGAACAAAGAGCTTCTCTACTGAGCCCAGCATCCACCCAGAGCACACACACAGGGATTCTAACATTTGAGATATCTGCACCTTCTCTCTTACCACTTATTACTCACTTCCCCCAACTGCATCCACCTCTGCAACCCCAGTCCTAGAGGCTTTCCCTGTGAGAAATGGAAAAGTGCAAGTGAGAAACAGTGACTAGGAGAGCCCGCGTTACTGCTGCTTTTTGTTTTGGGGGGAAAGAAGCTACAGGCTCCCGGTGCAATCATTGTCTCTGACTGGATGCCAATGGCTTCTCCCATTCTTCAGGCTTCAAATGGACCTAGATGGCACCACTACTCAGCTGCTACAACCAAATGCTGGAGGCTTCCTGTGCAGGCAGGTGAGCTGGAAGACTCTGCCTTTCTATTGTAGAATCTGAATTAGTTGAATGCCACATGCAGAGTTTGAAAAAGAAAAAAAGAAAAACAATCTGAATTAGTCTTGTTTTCTAATTAAATATATTCTCTCCTTAAGTAAAGAGCAATCCAGTTATCTTTGAAAGAGTATGAAGACACTACCCTGGGTTGCGTCAAAATCTACCATCCAATTTTCATAACAGTCCTCCCTAGTTTACCTCCGAGAGCCCTTCATCTCTGAGATCCTAGCAACAGCAGAAAATATCTTGACAAGACCCACCAGGAATCCCTAATAACTGAAAAAAAAAGTGCTATAAAAACATCTTAGCTTCATGCTTCTTAAATCACAACCATGGAAAACAACATTTAAAAGATCTATGAAGGGAGGAAGGGTATTAAGATGAGAGTGGGGTACAGAGGGAGTCATGGGGTAAGGTTTAAGAAAAAAAGCTAATAAATGATTGTTTTAACTCTACCAAATATTGAGGACATATTTTTCCTGAAACATGTATCATGTGATTTCATTCTTTTCACTAAAATAGTAATTTTTAATGATTTTTAAGAGAAAATATTAAGTCATTGTTTCATTGCTACCTAAAACGTAAATATCTCTCTAGGCAGTTCTGAACATGATCTTAACTGGAAGAGCAAGTCCCAGTGTCTTCAACGGCTGTGAGAAAGGAAGGTCTCAGGAAACACTACATGGAGTCTTGACCCGCAGTGACGTCGGCTATTTGCGGTGGGGTAAGGATGCCTTGGAAGATGACAGACTCTCACAGGCAAGTGTGTTCCAGGCCTCAACCACACAACCAGAACGTCAATATTTTAACAGTTTAGAAGTCTGTGTATTCAGGCAATTCAAACCTGAGCCTACTTTCTCCCTGACTGTCTGCCTGTGTACCTCCCTCCCACCACATACAGACATTCAGGGAAATTTCCACAGATGGAAATATCCCAGTCTACTTGCTTCATATTTTATTTTACATATTTTTATGTATATAAAAAAGGTAATAAAATACATACATTTTAAAGCAATATTTGAAATATACAGATACCCCATTTAATGAGGTTGACAAACATATATATATACACACACACACATATATATATATCTGTTTATATACACACATAGATAAAGGAAAAGTCCTGTCATCCCCATGCAGCTACACACCCCCTTCGCAGAAATAAATACTGTTAGCAGTTGATGGGTGTCCTCCCAATCCTTCATTTATGCAAATGAATGCACACAGCCTACATATTGCTCAAAGCTTAAAAAAAAACCACTGGAAAAAAAAGGGGGCCCCTACATTTGAAGCTCCTGTCAAAAAGCTTTCCAGCTCAGGGGATTTATAACTTCTGACAACCAGAAAGTAAAATGTCCTGTTGAAAAGCACAACCAGGGAATTAAGTAAGATGTGATTCTGCAAAAACAAACAGAAGAAGAGTGACAAAGCAAATATACCCACCCCAAACCACAAATCAAAGCTGCTTCTGTGATATTTCACAAAAATTTCATCCTAAAACCCAGGGAAGATGAGGCAGATTCTGTAACAACACTTTTCTGGAATGACCTTGAAACCAGTTCGGATGTCATTCAATTTGGTGGAGGATGTAAACCCCCACAAGCCTCCCAACCACCTCTCCCAAATACCAGCAGCAAACAAGGCCTCGCTGCTCAGCATCTGTCCTGTCCTCCAGCTCTCCTGGTTCCCGCTCAAAATACCTTTCATGTATATAAGGCTTCATCTGTCCCTCTTTCTACTATTGTCTCCAGCTACTATGTTATTCATGAAATCAGCATCTTGCAACACATACATATCATATGTCTGATGCCATCAAAAAAATAGTGTCTGACTATAGCAGAATTGGCATATTTTGTGTACAAGTGTGCTTTAAAAATCTGTGTATTATTCCTTGAGTTTGTATTCTTTGTTCATCATAGAAAAATGTGAAGTGATAGACAAGGTAAAAATAAAAGAAGTAAAACAAACTTCGTTACCCAGGGATCAATCTTTTCAGGAACATTTTTCAGAAATACTTTTTTTCTTTTTCATATCAATGTATCTTTTTTTTTTTTAAATAGAGACAGGGGTCTCACTGTGTTGCCCAGGCTGGTCTTGAACTCCTGCGTTTAAGCGATTCTCCTGCCTCAGCCTCCCAAATTGGTGGGATTACAGGTGTGAGGCACTGTGCCCGGCCACATCAATGTGTCTTATTCTACTCTTCTGAAACCTGCTTTTCTCATTTAACACAAATATCTCATTTAATAACAAATATGAGTATATGACCCTCTATTTTTGAGACAGAGTTTGCTCTGTCACCCAGGCTGGAGAGCAGTGGTGCCATTTCAGCTCACTGCAACCTCCGCCTCCCGGGTTCAAGCGATTCTCCTGCCTCAGCCTCACAAGGAGCTGGGATTACAGATGCACACCACCATAGCCAGCTAAGTTTTGTATTTTTAGTAGAGACAGGATTTTCGCCATTTTGGCTAGGCTGGTCTCAAACTCCTGACCTCAAGTTATCTACCCACCTTGGCCTCCCAAAGTGCTGGGATTACAGGCATGAGCCACTACCTGACCTCTCATTATATTTAGAGGCTGCAAAGAGTTCTATTGTGTGGATGCGAAAGACTATACTTTGAATACACCCTGGACAGAGAATTGATTATTGCTGTAAAGCTCCTAATCACTTTTTTCAGATAATTTGGGACTTCATCTTAAAATCTGACTCATATAACGAAGAGTAAAACTAAGCCAGAAATAGAGGATTTATAGATTTCATTTTACATATTTTTCTTTTCTTTCAACCACGTGTGGTCACTTGGTGTCCATAGTCTAACATTCTATAACTATAAGGACCCAGTAATATGCCAAGACTTGGTTTGAAAATGGGGTGATATGCTGGAAACAAGTCCAAGTGGTGGTGACACAAAAATGCAATAATGATTTTAGTGTTTTGTCTATTATTACAAAAGCTCTTTCATAAGTTTATTTCACTAGATCCTCACTATAAACTAGAAAGATTTAAAATAGCATTTCTCATATTTCAGTCATTTGAGTAGGTAATTCAGAAGGTTTTTCATGTCTCTGTGCTACCCCTGCTATTATTTGCTTAATGTTTTTCTTTCAATCAACTCACTTAAAATGTGGTTCTAACCTTTTCTGCCGCAGTAATAGAAGCCATGGGCTTGATGTGCCGATTTAAAAAAAAATGTGCTGATTAATTCAACCATATTTAATTAAACATTTGGTTTTTGTGCCATCCACTTCTTCTCCTACACAAGTCTGCTTGTGTAGAAGTATCCTTGTGCCATTCACTTTCATGCCACATGCCACCAATGAGCATACGCGCACCCATACACACACACACACACACACACGGGAACCTGGCATAAAGGTGAGGAAGTTCCTGTAGCATGTGCACAATAACCCTGGCCTGGAAATCAGCAGGCTTGGCTGGAGGCCTTGCCATGCCATTCACAGGTGTGTGACTTGCACCAGTTTTACCCTCTCTGAGCCTCTTTCCTCACCTACAACACAGGTGCATTCACTCCACAAGCACCTGCCCTGCAACCTGATCAGATCAAGGACTGATGTGAAGAGCAGAGGAAATCATGGATGTTGAAGCTCACTGGAAGGCCAGAATATTCTACAGACATATAAGACTTTATAATAGAAGATAACAAGGCATAATGTTATAGTGTTTTATTCAGCTATGTTCGTTCAGCACAGCTAAATGCTAATTGAATACTAATTGTGAGGCTCTGTGTCCAGATACAAAGATGAGCCATACTTGACCATACATACACTGATGGCTACAGGAAGGATACAGGCAATAAATGCTAGAGAGCAGTGATGTCAACCCTGATTGCACATTGAAGTCACCTGGAGATCTTTTACAACTAGCAATGCCCAGGTCATCCCCCAGAATATTATCAGCTTTATAAGCATGTGTAGTCAAACAGGGCCCCACACTTGGAAGGCCCCACACTTTGTTTAATGCTCTAGTGTCTGGTGTCACTGTCTTGAAATTGTCAATGTTGGAACGAGGGCCCCCACATTCTCATTTTGCACTGGGCTCCACAAATTACATAGCCAACACTACCCAAAGACTGCTTCATTTGGTCTAGGAAGCATCTGGGCAACTGGAGTTTTGAAAGCCCATAGATGATTCTAAAGTGCAACCAGGATTAGAAACCTCTGTTGCAAAGCAGGGCTTCTCAACCTCTGCAGTACTGAAATTTTGACGTGGTTAATTGTTTGTTGTGGAGGGCTGTCCTGTCCACTGCAGGCTATTGAGCAGCATTCCTGGCTTCTGCCCACTAGATACCAGCAGCACTGGCCCCAGTGTGGCAATAAAAATGTCTCCAGACATTTCAAAATGCCCCCCCTGGGGAGCAAAATTGACCCTAGTTGAGAACCTCTGCTTTAGAGGAAGGAGAAAAAAATCTCTTTAGGCTTAGCTGATTAAATCCATGGTGTGCAGAATTGGCCAACTAGCTATTTCAACTGAACTTACAAGAAAGAGTATATCTTCTTTCCATCAGTATTAGAAAGGTCGACAGCTTTCGGTTCCTTTTTAACATTTGCAAGGCTTTGGAAACAAGTTGCAGGCTTTATCTTAAATTAAAATTAAACAGGTGTTTGTGAAATAGCTACTAAGTTGTTGTGAGAAAAGGGACTATATCAGAGAATATGCCATCACAGAGAGTCAAGAATTCACAGGGATCCAGCACTGCTGTTTTTTCTGGATCACATTTCTTTCTACACAAGTCTGTTCAGACCAATAGAACTGCTAAATCATGCTCTAAAGAAAATTACCTGCAAAGCCTAAAATATCCACCAATGATAAAGTGGATTTTTGCCAGGAACTTACAGTCAGTCAAGAGGCCACAGTGTAAGGTAAAAAAAGAAGGGCTTTCCTGCTGGGAAGAGGGCAAAACATACCAGACCACAGGACCGCCACCCAAATGCCTGCTCACAAATTGGAAGTAGGGCAAAGGATGGAAACTGCCCAGGCTAGCTTTAAAATCTACATAGAAATTAGATCTATAATGCTTCCATCTTTTTGAAAAGTGACTAATGTGGCTTTTCATCCTTCTTTCTTGGACTCGGTGTTCTCTCCCGAGAGATACCTGTGAATCCTGCCCTCAGTGAAAATTGCCTGAAATTGTACACTAATGGCTTGAAACCCTGAGGATGTTTATTATGTTGTCTCTATCATGCACTTGAAGTTTGGTTTTTTAAAAAAAAGGTATTAAAGAGCGAATACAGGCTGGCAGTTAGTTTTCTTACTTGAACTCCTGGCATGTATGAATATGTTAGAAACATACATATCAAGATGATTTTACCTGCAGATGCTTTTTATATCAGCTCATTATACAGGAAATATGTATGAAGTATATTTATAGTCAAGTTTATTTATACTTATATACTTAAGTATATTTATATTCAAGTAGATATGAAGCTTATTTATTCATTGTGCTAATAGCTTATTTATAACCTTGTGCATATAGCACCTATTGTGTGCCTGGCCCTTTAGGGGTCATTTCATTTATTTATTGAATCCCCACTTCCACTCCAAGTTGTAATCAGTATTACTTTAAGCTCAAGGTCTACTGCTTGGTCATTCATTTTGGAGATAAGAAAGGCCAGGTTGAGGAATGGGGACTTACCCAAAGCTAGCAGCTAGGCAAGTGTCAGAGCCAGGGATATGAACCGAGTTCTATCTACATTCAATGATCACATTCTGTCCACTGGACCATGCTGCCTGCCATTATCATCTTTGCTTATTTTCTGATAAAAAGGTAAATATAGAAATGCCAGATCTTGGAATTATACTCTATCATCAGTACTTTTATCATCTATTATATCTATATATAGATATATTATATGGTTTATAATATCTGTTATAGGTATACTCATGTTGGTAACATTTAAATGGTAGCAAATCACAGCATGACAGTTGTGCTCAACAAGCTGGAACTCAATCCACTGACTTCTAGGTTAGAGTGGTTGTGAGTTTGTGTTGATGGTGAACTGCCCCCACTTTACCTCCTGGTTTGGCACATCTCACTTGTCAGGTGTATGGAAATCCTCAACCCCAGGAGACCAAGCCCAGTGGGTGCTCAGAGACATACTAACCAGAAGACCATTTGACTGCATTATCCCCAGAAGTCTAATATTTCACAACATCCTAGCATAGAACTGAAACACAGTGCAGAACAGAAGTTTATTCAAGAAAGAACATGATGTGCTTCTGGGACAGTGCTCTAAGTATGACTGGACTGAAGACCCCTGCAGCCACTACCTTTCCCTTCTGATTCTGTAGGAGACCCGTGAAAATGCCAACTAGGTATATAAGTGCTTTGTGGATATTTAGTAGCTCCTGCCTATGGTAGGTGCAACAAATCTGAAGGTTATTTTTATGTACTGATAATAAAAACCTAATATCAGAAAGATTTCTTAGTTCAGAAGAAAACCAACGTGCTGCCTGACAGGTAGATTCTGCTGTCAAGGTGAAACCCATCCTGTAATGCTGCCTCCGTCTTCCCTAAGTCAATCTCTTATTACTCTGTGATAAAATTGCAGAGATTGCAAAAACACGTGTCTTTCAGTCCCAATGTCACAGCCCAGTGGGTGAGACTTTTAAAAAAAAGATGGTATTCTCATTAGATGACATGACAAGCCCCCCAGAGCCCACCAGACTGATGGTTCCTGCAGAACACAGCCAGCTACCATAAGATGAGGCACTATTTTGAAGACTCCCTGTCACTTTTCTATTTGAAGGTACAGATTTGAGTGTGAGGTTCCAATACCTAAGTGAGAACATAAAGCAGTTTGAGTCTAACACCATCTGGAAAGCCTTGGGAGGTTCACATTATCTTCACACCTGCCACTGAGAAGAAAAATCCACTCTGATTTTTCAGGGACTGAAGCCATTTAGGTCTTGCCAGAATTACTCCTACGGCAGCCCTGGCAGCACGCACCACTATCCCAGTCATACCTTCTTCCCCCTTTACTTTTTCCCTTTAGAGAGTCTGATAGGAAGAAATCCAACCATAGAAGTACCCAGTGAAGCGGTATGCACTGCACTCTGCCACTAAGTCACTGAGATAGCGCCCTGCAAACATGAACTAATTTGTCTTTACAACATACCTGCAAACTCAGTGAGAGAAGTTACATCAAGTCTGTATTCCAGGTGGCAGAGATGAGAGCCAGACCATTAACAGTTATGCACAGGAATTGTCACCAGGAATCAGCGAAGAAAGCACAACGTTTCAAACACCTTTCTCCTGTTCAGATTACCAGCCTGGGGCCTTGGGACTTGCAATATCATGCTCATTATGCAAAGGCATGTTCTAAACCCCATTGTTCTAGACGGCATTCAAAAAAAGAATTACATAGACTCAATTCTTGCACTCTGATATGTAGAATTTGTCCATCCTCCTTGCTGTCCTTGTAATTTTACATTGGTTTAAATGATATATGTTATGAAAAGCTTGATTGCTGCATTAATGCTGAAAATACTGGGCTTATTACACAATGAGTGAACTTAAGGAGAAAGGTATTTTATTTATAGCACCACTGTATCACAATTTAATTTCCTTTTTACCATGGCAACATGAAGCAACATGCACAAATTCAGCATTGATGGAATCTCACCAATAAAACATATTTAGAATCCTGCTTTTGGGGAGTAGCTGGTAAACTGTTTTTATCCCAAAGCAATACAAATGCTTAAAGCGAAAAATGCCAGTCAAACTGCTTATATGGTGTGCCAAGAAGAAAGGGGGATGTAATGTCTGTCTGGATTCAGTTGGAAGGTGCTTTGTTTTGTTTTTTGCAGGACTCACTTTAAACCAGATGTGTTCTCAACTGTAATCTTAAGGCTTGCCTCTTAATACTCAAAGTGCAGCAACAGTCATGCATGACATTTCCCGTTTCATCAGAATCTCTCAGGGCAAGCGAGGTTCTGCTTGCTCACTGTGAGAGCTCTGTAAGGTCACTTTGTGGGGTTGAAGGTGGTTGCATTTTGACTACTTCATTTTCTTCCTACTAGAACAAAATCTTGAGTAGCTTTGAGCTCAGGAAAGAAAACTGTTGTACTGCTGCATAAAATAACAGTAGTGTGTCAGTCAGCACCCAGCAGAGTATGTTTATCTGAGTGCCAGGTGAATTTCATCTACATTACAAATATTCTGTGAAACAATATCATTTATGTGTATATTCTATTACACCTACCCAGACTAATTTATAGGGAGTATCATTAGATTCAAACTGACCAGAATGTCCACTTGAAGTTCCATTGGAAGTACCTTTGCTACAAACAGCTCTCAATCTCCTAGTTTCATTCAAGTTTTTCAACCTTGATAATTCCATAACTTCCTGTATAATATATTTTGATTACATATAAGCTTAATACAGAAGGGTCCCATAGCAAGAAGGCCTAAGAAAGAAAGTGCTTATTTTATAACTAATGAATAGTTACAAAGTTATTTGGAAATTGGTGGTGGATATCTGGAACTAAAACATATGCTACTGCTTCAATGGCACATCTTCACTGTTTTATTTCTGATGTAGCTGGTGGGCAGACTCGCCCCGTGTTTGGTATGTGAAATGCCCACAATATATTCAGCCCGGAGGAGCTAACTCCAGCAAACCCTGTACCCACTATGCAGATGAGTAAATCCTGCACCCATTATGAACATGTCCTGATTGGGTGCTAGGTTTCCACCCTTTTGTAAACTACCAGCTGAGGTCATTTCTTTTCAGCACAGCAATGTACATTTTCTGTGGTAGCTAAAAGTGAAACACTTACAGACAAAAGCATCTCTGATTCACCCACTCACCCACAGCTGAAGAATTTAAACTCAAGGAAACAAAGAGATTTGAATAGAATTATTGAGAAATCAAAATGTCAAGTTATTAGCCTTTAATACTTGGGTTGATAAAGCACGTGATAATTTTTCAAAGCTGGATTTCCACAAAACAGAATTTGTTCCTGAACAAACAGTACAACTCTGAGGACTGAGAAGAAAAGAAATAGAATGGCAACACTGGTGCCTTCAGTTACAGGAAGAAAGGCCAAGCTAAGGGGCCCAGGAATTCTCCTTGGCGTCACATGGAAATCATGGGTTTATCCATGTCACTCATGTTTATCTCTTTAGGTTGAAATAACTTTTAACAAATTTTAAAAATTGTTTCAATAGATTTTGATGGAAAGCTTTTAAAAATATGTGCTTCCCTACCTGTATAAACAAACTGATGGTTATCACTGATAGAAACGCACTAGAAGTGTGCAAGACCGCTGCCCTTTTACTACATCCCCTTCCCCGCTCCTACCCCGCAGGGCTGGTTTTTGCAAATCTCATTCACTAGCTATAAGAATTCAAGGCCAGGCCAGGTACAGTAATTCCAATATTTGGGAGGCCAAGGCAAGTAGATTGCTTGTGTCCAGGAGTTTGAGACCAGCCTGGGCAACATGGCAAGATGCTGTCTCTACAAAAAATACAAAAATTTGTCAGGCATGATGGTGTCCACCTGTAGTCCCAGGGGCTGAGGTGGGAGGATCACTTGAGCCCAGGAGGTCAAGGCTGCAGTAAGCCAAGATCACATCACTGCATTATACCCTGGGTGACAAAGCAAGATCCTGTCTTTAAAAAAAAAAAAAAAAAAAAAAAATCAAGGCTAAATTGATTGACAGGTACTTAGAAAAAAACAGATAACAAGCTGCTGTCTAGGAACATCTTCACAATTGATCTACATGTTAACCTGTAGATATATGTGTATATGTGTGATGTGTGTATGTGTTTCCCTCATTTTCCAGAAGCTATTTGATATATCTTCAATATCCTTTTTTCTATATTCTAAATAGTTGATGTTGCCAGAAGTCTTACCACCACCTGCTGAATGAATTATTGCCTTATCTTGGGAATGGCAGCAGACATGCTAGTCTCTAGAATAAGAGAATTAGAGTTCTCTTATTCTACCACTACATTCCTATTTTAGTTTATCTATTTATTCTTTACCTCGCCTCAAAACCAAACTGAAGTTGTTTCACCTCCTCTATGAGGTCACCAAAAAAATTTTTAATATAATCCATTAAGATAAAAATGGCAGCATCACTATACCAGATCATTCATAAATGCAAATTTATTCATGATGAAGCCTTCGTTTGAAATCTTACTCTATGTACAGTGCCTTGCACAGCGACAAGTGCAACAAGAAACCTCAGAGCTCCTTTTTGGTCACGATCAGGTATTGGCATGTGTCACAATGTTTCAAAATCTATATGTTTATCTGCATTCCCCTTCCTTCTTCCAGGTGGGCAGCATGCTGAAGACTCCCAAATTACCTATTTGGCTGTGCAACATCAATGGAAATTACAGCATCCTTTTTTGCACAAACAGGCAGCTCTTATCAGACTGGAAAATGGAGCGTCTCTTTGATCTGTACTTTTACAGTGGCCGGTCCTCACAGAAAAAGCTTGTGCATCTTACAATAGGTGAGCATTTCAGACTCCAAGTGTTGTGGACTTTAATGTGCTCAAAGAGACGCGGCTGCCGATGTTCCACAACTTTGTGGATATTCATGCTAGCTCTGCAGGAAAGTGCTTAGGCTCAGGTTCTGAAATGAAGCTCACACATGAATCCCATGGCCCTAAACCCAAGCATTGCAATGTGGGAATTCTAAACTTGCTTTACCTAGGAGAAGGAGGTTTAGAAATAGCACAGAGGAACCCACAACTTTTAGGTAAGAGAAAAACAAAAGGTATGGAGCCAAATTTCCAAAAACCATTCTCCAGGGCCTTTGACCTTGGAGCATGAGGTATTTAATACCTGAGGAAATAATTGGGAAAACCCAGGGGAGAATTGGCTGATGCTATCTCACGACCAAACATCAGATAATCATCCAGTGACATAAGTAACCAAACTGATAGTACATTTCTGTTTAAATGAGCGCAAAAGACATTTTTGAGGTCCTACTGTGTGCCAGGCACGGGGCTAGACACTGGGAAAACAATGATGAATATGGCACAGGTCTGCATGGTGGCTCCTCTGTAGTCACACAGACTGGTTTCTTTTATTCCAAAAACTTCCACAAACCTTTAGAGAGGTTCCAATCCAACCGGAGAAGCAGACAAACAAACAGGTCATTTCAGTGACAAACTCCTGAGGCGAAAAGACTAACCTTAAAATGTCTTTAAACATTGACCTCTGGACGAGGTATTAACACTAGACAAACTGGGAGTTTGTATCCATAGCCTTAGCTGCATTTATGAAGCATTACTGTATCTGACTTTGCACCACAAGCCTGGTGTTAAATAATCTTCCATTATTACGTGTGGAAAAGCATCTAGTGACTATTTTATCTGTGCAGTTCCTAATTCTCTTTCTTTAATTATGAGAAATACATATTAACCCATTTAATTTAGTATAACATTGACAATATGTTCCTTAAAATATATTGTTGTTTCTACCTCAACTTCCTTCTTTGCATAAAGCAACATTTTTCATTAGCTCACAAGAATCATCTGCTTTCTGTCCTGGGCATTGTGTTGAAAACCTCACAGGCATTAACCCATAACATTCCCATAGCCACATGAGGTAAGTACTAGGATTTCTATTTTTATGAAGTGGAAATTATGGTGCCCAACAAGTAACTACTAATTGAATAAATGAAGTTTAGCAATAGATGCTAAGTACCATCTTAAATGTCACCTGGCTAATATGAGATAAACTCAAGCCCCAAACCCAGTTCTTGCCTACCCCACTAGAATGCCTTGCCCTCCATCCAAAAATGCAAATGTATTCTGAGAAGCATTGAGAAGTGGGGTCGGTTGGTTGTTTGGAGATGGAGTCTCACTCTGTCGCCCAGGCTGGAGTGCAGTGGTGCAATCTGGCTCACTGCAACTTCCACCTCCCAGGTTCAAGTGATTCTTGTGCTTCAGCCTCCCAAGTAGCTAGGATTACAGGCACCTGCCACCACACCCAGCTAATATTTTGTATTTTTAGTAGCGACAGAGTTTCACCATGCTGGCCAGGCTGGTCTTGAACTCCTGACCTCAGATGATCCACCCGCCTCGGCCTCCCAAAGTGCTGGGACCACAGGTGTGAGCCACCATGCCTGGCCTCTTTTTTCTTTTTTTTTTTTCTGACAATATTTAGTAATCTATACCTGGTTCTAGGTGTCACATCATGGTTCCAGAAGGTATATTACACAGCTTATCAACAGTTATGCACAACAACCCAGGTTACCACTGACTCATTCGGTCTGGGGCATTTCAACACACCACCTGTTTGAATCCCCCTCTGCTTAACCAGTTGTAGGAGCACAGCTTGCTGAGCTTGATGAGCCTGACTCCTGCCCAACCACCCTTCTGTCCTTCTTTAGTGGCTTCCTCTGGAATGGTGTTCATAGGCTTGGGTCTAAATGCTGGCTGTTCCTTCTTCAGATACTCACTCCCATCATTGGGAAAGAGACCAACAGGAAGAGAAACATGGACCAAGACGGCGGTTTTCACCAGTGGAGATGGCAATCAGAACCAAGTGGAGCGAGGCCACCATCAACTGGAATGGGACCATTCCTTTTTTCTAAAGGGAAAACTAGGCCATGCAATGAAGTCTGAAGTGTCAGAACTGCTGGGATGCAAAAGCCTAATGTGGGGGGAGACCATTCATTTCTATATTTCTCATTTATGAGCCCCACAAAAAAAAAATACCATTAGCAGTTTTTTCATTTTTAAAGTATCTGGTAAATCCCTAGCTGTGAGCGTTGTAGGAGAAATACAGGCCCCTACACCAGGGCCTACATGGTGGTGCCTCTGTAGTCACAGAGACTGGTTCCTTTCTTTCATTCAAAAGAGAAAATGAAGCCTCTCTCTTGAATGTTTTTCCAAAGTTGTCTTTTCTTGGTATAATTCTCCATGAGGATTATGGAAGCAGGCTGCTAGCTTTCATTTGGGGATGAAGTCATTGGTAATGAATCATCGGATTTTTAGTTATGGCAAGAACTCAAGCCTTCTCAAGGACTTCCTGGTATGGACAGCATTCCTTTCCAAGGCTACAGTTCATATGCCCACATGAGCAAGTTCTTGTCATTAAAATAGTAAATGGGCTTCTTGGGGTTTGAAGCAGGGGCTATTCCTGGTAGACTGGCAGCTATAGCAGTTGACATGTGGGTTTCAGTAGCCACAAGGAGACATTCTTTTTATTAGCAGTATGTTTGTTTCTTTTCTTCAACACTGGATATAAATACACAAATAGACAAACTGAGAAAAATTCCGATTTCTACATAAAATTATATATAAAAATAAAATCTCTTGTGTCATTATTGAAAGGGGAAAATAATTCTTTTTAGAATATACTCTTTCCCTGTCCTGTTAAATGCCTATGTTCTTTCTGAAGAGATACACAGAGTAAACACATATTCCTTCTAAAAGAAGTACACGAGAATAATGTAGACACCGCCACCCACCCCACTAATCTGCCACCTCACAGATGTAGGGCTCTGTATTCACAATCCAAAGGTTAGTTTCCAAAGAACAATCTTTGTGCATTCATTCAAATTAATTGATTAAATGCATTTGCATTTGGCTCAAAGAATAATGTTTTAACTTAAGGACCAGGTAGAAAATGAAACTTCAAGGTGAATAATAAATTATGTCAGAAAAGAAAGGCAATTTGGCTTGGATTGCAGATTATAATATCTTTATCATTGGTGTCTTCATTGGGGATTTTAAATACACCAGACAAATAAGTGGATCCCTACAGACTCTGGTCTTACATGGTCTTAATCTTACTTATATTGCGCTTTTCGTGCGGTGTGGGCCTGTTTTTTGTTTTATGGACACTACATTGTTTCTTACTGAATGTCTCTTTTGGAGTTGACTGTTAGAGCCGGATTAAAAAACGTACCAAGTGCATTAGTAAGGAACCGCTCAGCTGCAAGTACGAGATCTCACTAAAAGTCGCAAACAATAAAGATATTCCTTTTAACAAGAACTGTCTAGCTAGGGGATCCATGACTCAGATCAATCATGGTTCATCCTCCGAGTCTGAGCACAGGGCACTTGATATTAGAACAAAATCAGGGTTTTGTAGAAGGAAGAAAAGCAGGATGACTGTTGGGTAGTGTATTGGTTCTTACAAAAGCCATTTTTTAAATTGACCTCTTCCTTGTATCCATTTTATGTTCCTTCCCTTATTCCTCCTTTGAATTTTTAATTTGTTTATAATTTATGTTAGTTTGCCATATTTTATATGGTGCTATAATTTGGGTTAAATTATTCCTGGAACAAATCTATAAATAAGTAAAATAATGGAGGAAAGATTAAGTACCTATGTTTTAGATGTAAAAGTATACTTTTGATATATAAACTATTAATTACTTTGTATGTCAATGTTCAGTGAAAATAAGTTTTTATTTTATCTTATAAAGAGGGTACCCAGTAATACTTGATTTTTTTCTTCAGAGTGGAGACATGTTATTTAAAAATAACTAGAAGTTTCTCAGAGCCATTAGTTCACGTTTAAACTTTCTGTTTTGAGCAAAATGACTTTGTTTTTTCAGCTTCTCAAATATAAAGCGGAAGAAAGCTGTTTGCTTGAAGATGGGGATATTAATTTTTCTGAATAGTCATCTAAACTGACTGTGTCGTTAGTGGGAATGAACCCTTGAGGAGATGGCCACTATTTTCCTTTTTCAAATATCAAGTTAGACTGGAACATTCCCCCGAATTATTGTTTGCTCTTAGACAAGATGTGTGAATCATTTCTCCAAGAACATTCTCACCAATGTCACAAGACTGGTAGGAGCAGGCCAGGGTCTGGGAGGCCTGAGATTCCCTTCACTTCACACTGTGGAAGGAACCATGAATAGCAACTGGCTGAGACTGGTCTTGAGCTGTCCAGGTTGTAGGCACTCTTCAGCCACACCTGGGCCTGCATTTTCTGTTGATGGTTGTAATTCCCTTGTCAGGGCCTTAGAAACATAATCATTCATTCATTCATTCAATGTTTTTTATTTTATTTTTATTTTTATTTTTGAGATGGAGTCTCACTCTGTCGCCCAGGCTGGAGTGCAGTGATATGATCTTGGCTCACTGCAACCTCCACTTCCCAGATTCAAGCGATTCTTGTGCCTCAGCCTCCCAAGTAGCTGGGACTACAGGTGTGTGCCACCACGCCGGCTAACTTTTTTGTAATTTTTGGTAGAAATGGGGTTTCGCCATGTTGGCTAGGCTGGTCTTTAACTCATGACCTCAAGTGATCCACCCACTCGGCCTCTCAAAGTGCTGGGATTACAGGCATAAGCTACCGTGCCTGGCCATTCAATGTTGTTTAACATGCGCTATGTGCAAGGCACTATGCTGGATGCTGGGGAAAATCAGCACAGTGACCAAAATCAGATGTGGCACCCCCTCTTTTCTTATGAAGCTTAGGCTCTTCTTAGGAGATGGCAATTAATCAAAAGGCACTTTAATAAAGATAAACTTGAAAACTGAGCGAAGACATTTTGGGCGTGTCAATCTTATAATAAAGAACTGAAAGAAAAGGAAAAGTCACCTCTGAGGAAGAGGTGGTTAGCTGAGGTAAGAAGACTGCATAGAGAAAACAGGGTGAAAGGAAGAGGGGTGAGCAGATGTGAAGCCCTGTAGTGAATGCGCCTGAGGAATAGAAAAGCCTGTAGGGCTGGGGAGCGGTTGTGAAGCAGCTGGAGCAAAAGGTGGGGCCACTGCAAGGCAGTGTAGACTATGAGGTGTGAGAAACCTTGGAAAGGTTTTAAGTGGCCTGGTCAGATCTGCATTTTGAACACATGCCTCAAAGTAGAACATGGATTGGAGAGAGCCCCAAGTGCATGCGGAGACTAGTTAGGCAGCTGTAACAGTGGTGTGGACGAGAGATGGTCAGAATAGAGTGGAGGCAATTGAAGTAGGCTGAAGTGGGTCTCTCAGGAGATACCCCTTGGTAGGTAAAATGAAGAAGGCTGAAATAGGTTGCATGGGGAGGGAGATGAGGAAGAAAGAAAGAAGAATCAAGGATGACTTCTAGGTTTCTGATTTGGTAACTGGATGGAAGGTTGTACCTTCACAGAACTTGGAAACACTGAAAGCACACCAGATTTTGAGGGTAAGAAATCACATGTCTAATCTTAGACATGAAACATTCAAGTGGAAAGGTAGACTAATGGATCAGAAATAAGGATCTGGAAATCAATGGAGAGGTTTGGACCAGAGAAATAAATACACCTGGGAGTCACTAAGGGTAAGTAACAGGGTGGCCTGGGGTAAGACTGCCCAAGGAGAGTATGAAGCAAGAAGATAGCTGGACCTGATGCTGAACCCTGAGGAATTCCTGTGTCAGCAGTCAGGCAGAGTGTGACGAGCCTGGAAAGCAGGCTCAGAAGAAACAGCCAGAGACAGAGGAGAAAAATGAGAATTGAACTGTGTCTAGAAACCATGCCCTGTACATGAGGGCAGGCATTTCCTCTGTCAATCATCGTGGGAGCAGGAAGGAGTAGGCCTAAGGAGAGGGAAGAAAGTCTCTCCCCACCCCAATGCCCCAGCCAGAGCTGGGGGCCTTGCACAGGGCCTGGACCAACATTTAGGAAAAAACAACCAAGTGGCAGAGAACTGCAAGTTGTCAGAAGTCCAAGGGGCTTCTCAAAGCAGAGACATGATCAGAAGTAAAATTTTAGGTTTTCCTGCATTGTAATTCCTTTGTGTTTAAATTAAAATGTTAAACATTCTAGCCTGATATTCCCTGTGCTTTGTTTGGGAAATTAAGAGAGGGATCTGTTTCACATGTAGAGACACTTTCTAACACCTGGAGAAGCCAGTCTTGTGAAGAAAAGAGGTCTCCTGAGAAGCCCAGAGCAATAGAACAGGATACAATGATGAGCTAAAGTGTAAGGAAAATGACGCCAGCAAAAAAGAAAGCGCAACAGAGAAAAGAAAACCAAATCAGATTCAAGACGGCGGCAAGAAAAGCCCAGTCTCAAAAAAAAAAAAAAAAAAAAAAAAAAAAAAAAGGGAAGGAAGGGCCGGGTGTGGTGGCTCACACCTGTAATCCCAGCACTTTGGGAGACCAAGGCGGGTGGATCATGAGGTCAGGAGTTCAAGACCAGCCTGGCCAAGATGGTGAAACCCCGTCTCTGCTAAAAATTCAAAAATTAGCCAGGCGTGGTAGCGGGCCCCTGTATTCCCAGCTACTCAGGAGGCTGAGGCAGAGAATTGCTTGAACCCGGGAGGCAAAGCTTGCAGTGAGCCCAGATCGTGCCACTGCACTCCAGCCTGGGTGACAGAGTGAGACTCCGTCTCAAAAAAAAAAAAGAAAAAAGAAAAAAAAAAGAGAAAGAAAAGAAAAGCCCAGTCTTAGAGGATGCAATTCTAGGTGAGTTTGGAACTTAAATGAGGAATTAACATAAATTCATTTCCATCAGGCTTGATATTATACAAAAAATGCTGCCCCTAATCTCATGAAGATAAGTGGCAAATGCACTGAAAAAACATATTTTGGCATAAAAACAAAAAGTATTATTATGGGTTGTCAGGGGCTATCTGAATAAAAGATACTTTTAGTCAATGACTCTTAATGTTAAAATCAACCAGAGAGGATCTAGTTTGAATGAATTTAACCTGTTATTTCCAGGATAGTCAGTTTAACTTTAACTCTTCTGAATGTATTTCTATCCCCTCTCCTTCCAAGAAGGACTTGGGGTGGCTGATAACTGGTAAACTTTCTGGAGAATTTGTATTGTTTTCTCCTAGTGATTGAATCCAACAACACACACACACACACACACACACACACACACACCCGCCACACACACATTTTTTATTACTGTCCACAAGGTGGTGCTATGAGAGTGACTTTTTCAATTTCATAACCGCATAAACGTGGGCAATTTAATCACATGCATATATGTAGGCACACACGCCTACAAACCTAAAATATTTATACAAATTGATGTAATGGGTATTTAGTTTTGGTGATACTTGGGATTGGTATCACTAAGCATAGTATGTAGGATTGCTCTGACCCTAGGAGTCATCCCCTCTTCCACTCCAATGCAGCAGCAAAACCTGTAAGTGGTATTAATAGCTCTGAAATAGCTCCATTTGCACTGCTGTCTCCATGATACAGGTACCACTATCTCTCACCTGGACTATTACAATAGCCATCTGACTGCTGTCCTCACCTTCTCTCTTGTCCCCTTCCAGTGCCTTTTCCACACAGCACCACACAGCAATCAATTATCTTTTAAAAAAAAAAAAATTAAATCCTGATTATTTTATCTTTAAAAAATTCAAGCCTGATGAAGTATATTAGAGTGATGCATATTATGATCATTTCTATGCACTTAGGACAAAAATGCCAAAATCTTCACATGATTTACAAGAGCCTGCAAGGTTTAGCCCAGCTTCATCTCCTGCCACTCTCCTCTCACCGCCATGTTCCACCCAAACCAAGCTTGCCCCCACTTCAGAGACTTTTTCCTGCTGTTCCCACTGCCCACAACAATCTTTACCCCCATCTCCTCCTTCAGATCAGCTTAAAAACCACTTCTTCAGTAGCACCATCTCTGACACCATCCACCATCTAAATTAGGTCTCCTGGTTCATCTCTCTCAGCACCTTGTTCTTTTCCTTTATATCACTCATTGAGTGATATGGTTTGGCTGTGTCCCTACCCAAATCTCATCTTGAATTATAGCTCCCATAATCCCCACGTGTTGTGGGAGGGACCCGGCAGGAGGTAATTGAATCATGGGGGTGGGTTTTCCTATGCTATTCTCGTGATAGTGAATAAGTCTCACAAGATCTGATGGGTTTTTTGTTTGTTGGTTTTTTGAGATGGAGTTTCACTTGTTTCCCAGGCTGGAGTGCAAAGGCACGATCTTGGCTCAACGCAACCTCCGCCTCCTGGGTTCAAGCAATTCTCCTGCCTCAGCCTCCTGAGTAGCTGGGATTACAGGTATGCGCCACCACACCCAGCTAATTTTGTATTTTTAGTAAAGACAGGGTTTCTCCATGTTGGTCAGGCTGGTCTTGAACTCCCGATCTCAGGTGATCCACCTGCCTTGGCCTCCCAAAGTGCTGGGATTACAGGCATGAGCCACCACACCCAGCCAATCTGATGGTTTTATAAAGGGCACTTCTTCTGTATACGCTCTTTTGCCTGCCACCACCACATAAGACGTGTCATTTCTCCTCCTTGGCCTTATGCCATGATTGTGAGGCCTCCCCACCATGTGTAACTGAATCCATTTTACCTTTTTCTTTATAAATTACTCAGACTCAGGTATTTCTTCACAGTAGTATGAAAATGGACTAAAACACCCAGGTTTATCCTTATTTGTATGCTTATGTGTTAAATACCTAACTATCCACTAGTCTAGGGGTTCTCAAACTTTTTTATCTCAGGACCCTTTTATGCACCTAAAAATTAAGGACCCCAAACCACTTTGGTTTATCTGGGTCACACCTGTTAATATTTATCCTATTAGAAATTAAAACTGAAAAAATTAAGTATTTATTTAAAATGACAATAAAACCTATTATATATTTACCTAAAATAGTATTTTATGGAAAACAATTATATTTTCCAAGGAAAAAAATAGTAAAAAGAGTGGCATTATTTTACATTTCTGTACATTTGTTTAATGGCCAGCTTAATATGAGACAGCTGTATTCTTATATCTGCCTCTGCATTCAATCTGTTGTGATACATTGTTTAGCCTGAAATATATGAAGAAAAGTTGACTTCACATATATATTTAGTTGAAAAAGGGAGGAGGAATTTTAATAGCTTTGTGGCTATTCTTTTTGATACTACACCAAAACTCTACAAGGGGTAATGTTTTAAGGGTTAGTCGCAAAGTAGAACCTGAAACTGTATTAGTGAGCTTTTCAAATCTGTTTCATTAAAATCCATTGGTGTATCTTACACTTTGAATGGATCTTCCCCATGCATTAGTCATTTGAAATATCTTGATTCAATATATTATGAAAAGTATTAAATCATATTTTATAATATCATATCAAATATGATATAATATCAAAAAACTCACAGTAGTTACTATCACCACCAATCATATCAGAAAAGCCTTTAAGTATTGGGAAGCTGTCATTAAAATATGTTACAGGACAGGTAAATAAGAAAAATAGACTTCATTCTGGGAAAAATCACATTCTGGTGTTTCTTCTTCTTGTTCCTCAGTTATCTCACCCAGTGGATTTGCAAATTTTTTAGGAGCAAAATCTAGCTTTCACATCAAATTTCATGTGAAATCCCAACATGCACAACAGATACACACAGAGCTGATGTGGATAAAGCAGAGTCGGGGCTCATGGTTCTGGCCATTTTGTCTCCTTTCTCACTCATGGTGCTGCTTCAGATGCCTTTCTTGAACCCATGCCTTCCTACAGAAACTATTTTTGAAAGCCCCTGATAGTCCTGCCTGTGGAATTAGTTAGATTTATTTGGTAGCAGAAACCCAATTCAATTCAAACTGGCTTAAACAAAAAGAACATTAGTTGACTCACACAATTAACAAGTCTAGGGGTAGTCCTGCCTTGCCACACAGATGGACTGAGGCGTTCCAACATCGTCACTGGGGCCTGATCTCCCTTCTGTCTCTGTTCTGCAATTTGTCTTCTAAAGCAAGTATCCATTCCTATCAACAAGATGGCCCTGCCTACTAGCCAAATCCTACACTTTCATTCTCTCTTCTCAGACTTCCCTGCAGAAAAAGCAATTCTCCTCCAATTGTATTACCAAGGCTCTGAGTCATATGGCCCTGCCTGCATCCATTTCTGTGGCCAGGGAAACATAATGTTCTGTTTGGCCAGTCTCTAGTCACCTCAGCATCCTGGAACTGGGGATGGATTTAGCTATATCCAAATCATATTAACTGAGAGAGCAGAAGCGACATTTCCTTAAGGATAATCAGTGTGTTATTACAAGAAAAGTGACTGGATACTGGGCTGACATGAATGTTCACTTCAGCTGCCTTGACCTCTGTGCCCTGATTAAGCTCTCCTCCTGCCCTCCTCCCCCACGAAATATTTGACTACACCTCAATGTGAGCACTCCTAGTCCTCCTGCTTTGATTTTCCATGCCCAATACTTTGGAGTCATGCGTAGATGATGATGATGCCTGCAAGGCAGAGCTAAGGCTGAGGCAGAGCCTGGAGCAGGCAGCAGGAAAGTGAGAGTCTAGTTGCAAGAGCCAAGACCCGAATCCCAAACCAGAAGTAGACTGTAAGAGGCACAGGAGCACATGCAAGCAGAGGGCTAGGAAGTCAGCCAGGTGGAAACCATAGAGATGTCTGAAGCCACACATAGAAGTTTCTAGATTTGTGGTGCTGCCCTAGCTGGCTTGCAGACCCTCTTGCTTTAAGATTGCTCGCCCCTACTATAGAAAATATCACAGCCTCAGGATTAAAATCAGACTCTGTGATTTTCTTAGAAATGTATCACAGAGAAGGAAAAAAAAAAAAAAAAAAAAAGGGAATGCTCACCAGGCAGTGGCTAGGTGTCCACACAACCCCAGTTCCTCAACCCATTCACATCTCTCACATGGATACAATTTTAGACCTGAATAGAACTTAACACTCTGATATTTGTCTTGAAATACTTGATATGTATTGGGGGGTGGGGGAAAGGTTGCACAATCTAGTGAAAGTGAAGGGAGAAGAAACATTGTGGTCATAAATTAGCACATGTTGAAAGGCTATTTGTACCTATTTAAACTACCTGAAAGTGTGTGAGGGTTTTCCATTGTTCCACATTATTGCCTGCATCTTCGTTATTCTGGAGGGTATATTGTATCACATTGTGATACAACACATTGTGGCTTCAATTTGCATTTCTCTGGTAACTGATAAATTTGAGCACCTTTTCATATGTTTTTGGTACTTTGGCTCTCTTGTGAAAGTGTCTGTTCAGGTGGTATGTTTCTTTTCCTATTGGACTGTTTTTTTGTTTGTTTATTTTTTGTGTGGTTTTTTGTTTGTTTTTTGTTTTTGTTTTTGTTTTTGTTTTGCAGTTGCAAGATTTAAGAGAATGAAAACAGAGCTCCCACACAAAGGGAGGGGACCCAAAGAGGGTAGCAGTTGCTGGCTTGAATGCCTGGGTTTATATCCCAATCATTGTCCCTCTCACTGTGCTCTCAAGCAATAGATGATTGGCTATTTCTTTACCTCCTGTTTTTGCCTGATTAGCATTTTAGTGAGCTCTCTTTACTACCTGATTGGTCAGGTATGAGCTAAGTTGCAAGCCCCATGTTTAAAGATGGATGTGGTCACCTTCCCAGCTAGGCTTAGGGATTCTTAGGCGGCCTAGGAAATCCAGCTAGTCCTGTCTCTCAGTCTCCACTCTCAACAGGAAAACTCAAGTGCTGTTGGGGAGGTTGGCCGACGACCATTCTAACTGCTTCCTGCTGAATTGGGGCATAGTAGGGGTTGTGTAGTTGAGATTTCCTCAGGAGGGGTGCCTTCGATGTCATTAACTTCAGAGCATGGGCTAGCAGGCTGGTTCAGGGGTCCACGGTAGATCTTAGCCATGGACTGCATCTGGGGCTCCATTTGAAGAAACATTTGTAGTTTTACAGCTTTGATTCTGGAAGAGACAAACTTAGCAAGGAGGTTAAGGATACAGGGATTGAAATATATAACCTGTAGTGTAGGGGATTATTTCTTTGGCACACTTTACAGGCCCTGACTATCTGTTTGATAGTTTTGAAAAGGCCTGATCCAGTAAATAATGATTTGGCCATCTTATGGGTGCTATCAATGCCTAAGGGAAAGGTTTGGTGAAACGTTTTAAGGAATTTCCATTGGTTAGCTGCAGGCAAAAGTATTTTTCCTTCTCCTGTGGCTAGTCATCCTGAAGGGAGGAAACTTTGCCCTCATGAGGTTCCCCATTCTATTTCTTCTTCTGAGTACTGGGGCTTGGTTTCCCAGAGGGGATTACCTCATACTAGGGGTCCTTCTATAAGCATTTTTAATGGAGGGTCCTGTCTTGTGGCTCTTGTTGTGTCAATATCCGCTTGGCGGTCCCCTTCTATTTCCCTTTCCTTTTCTTTCTGATGACCCTGGCAGTGTAAGACTGTCACCTCTTTAGGTTTCTGTACCGCCAATAATAATCTCCTAATGGCTTCCTGATGTTTGATAGGTGTTCTCTCAGAAGTTAGGAATTTCCTTTCTTTCCATATTGTTGTATTGGCATGGAGGAATAGGTAAACATACTTAGAGTCTGTATATATTTACCTTTTTTCCTTCTCCTAATTCTAGCACCCGAGTGAGGGCTATGAGTTCTGCCAGCTGAGCACTAGTTCCTGGAGTGAGGGAATTACTTTCAAGTATTCCATTATCACTGACCACTGCATACCCCACTTTTCAAAGTCCTTTTTCTACAAAGGAACTTCCATCAGTATATAAGTTGAGGTCGGGATCAGTCAAGGGAACCTCTAGAAGGTCCCCTCGAGTGGCGTAGGTTTGAGCAATTACTGTTTGACAGTTATGTTCTATCTTTTCTTCATTGTCTGGAAGAAATGTGGCTGGGTTAAGAGTTGCACAAGTGCACAGTCGCAGCGCTGGCCTTTCAGGTAATAGAGCTTGATATTTAAGTAAACGGTTGTCTGACAGCTACAAGTCTCCTTTAGCAGTGAGTATGCCATTCACATCATGAGATGTCCACACAGTAAGATCTCTTCCCTGTATTATTTTAACTGCTTCAGATGCTAAGACTGCTACTGCTGCCACTACCTATAAACAATGAGGTCAACCCTTTGCCACTGCATCAATTTCCTTACTCAGGTATGCCATGGGTTGCAAGCTCGTCCCTCGGACCTGTGTAAGGACTCCTTACACAGAAAAAGACATCGTTAAGGTCCAGGACTGTAAATTACTCTGCTTCCTCTGGGTTAGGTACAGCCGGGTATAGAGAGATAACAGTCTCATTGATAACCCTGAGATCTTGCACTAACCTCCACTGTCCATTGGGTTTCTGTACTCCTAAAATTGGGGTATTGCAGGGGCTATTGCATAGTTTTACTAGGCCTTGGGCTTTTAGGTCCTTAACAATTTTTTGGAATCCTTGTTGGGCCTCAGGTCTAAGGGGGTACTGCCTTTGGTAGGGAAAGGAGGCGGAATCCTTTAGTTTAATTTGAACAGGATGGGCATTCTTTGCTCATCCATATTGTCCTTCTGTTGCCCAGATTTCAGGATTAATTCCTTCCTCAAGCAGGGGACAACAAATGGGGCTTAGGTATGACTTAGGCTTCTCCTACATTCAGGTGTATAATGGCTCCTGCTTTTGCTAGAATGTCTCTCCTTAACAAGGGAGTGGGGCTTTTAGGCATAATTAGAAAAGCATGTGAAAAGAATAAAGTTCCTCAGTCACAACTTAGTGGCTGGGAGAAGTATCTAGTGACTGGCTGTCCTAGGACCCCTCAGAGAGTGACAGATCTGGAGGACAGTTGTCCAGGACAGGAGAGTAAGACTGAGAAGGCCGCATCAGTGTCCAGGAGACAGTTAACCTCGTGGCCCTCAATAGTCAAGTATACCCGGGGCTCTGTGAGGGTGATGGCATGGGCTGGCGCTTGCCCCATGCACCCTCAGTCCTGTAGCTGGATCATCTGGTTAGTGGCTTCTGACTCAGAGGACCGTCATCCTCTGGGGCAGTGGGCCTTCCAGTAATCCCCTTGATATAAGGGGCATGGACAAGGGGGCGTCTTATTTCTATTTGGACAATCTTTTTTAAAGTGTTCTTGTAGACCGCACTGGAAGAAAGGCCTATTAGGCATTCGATTTGCCCAGCTTTTCCCTTTTCCAGAGCCTCCAAAGTCCGCTTGCCTGAGGGCCATGATTAAAGTGGTGGCCAAATTTTGTTAACCCATTTGTCCCATTCCACCTGATCTCTATTATTAAAAAACTGAGGTTGCCAAGTTCAATAGAGTTTCTAAGTTTTGCTCTCGGCCTAAGGCGGACTTTTAAAGTTTTTTTCTAATGTGTGATAAACATTTTCTACTGAGTGATAAACTTATCCTTTAAGATTAGTCGGCCTTCAATAGAGTCAGGTGACAGAGAGGTATGCTTTCTCAATGCCTCCCTTAGTCTCTCCAGAAAGGCGGTAGGATTTTCTTCCTTTCCCCGTGTTATGGTGGACAGCACTGAATAATTTATAGACTTCTTCCTAGTTTTCCTTAGTCCTTCTAGCATGCAAGTTAGCAAATGTCCGTGGCACCAATCTCCATGTTCTGATTTTGTGTCCCCGTGAGGGTCTACACTGAGAACTTCCTGCTGGTCTGTGCGGAATCGTTCTCTTTTCTCTGTTGTCATCCTATCATTGACCTGAGTGAGATACCAGAGATTGCCAGTCTCTCAGGCTGCGGTTTTGGTGGCACTTTTCTCATTTGAGGTTACTGTCTGATTTGGCAGTAACATTATATCTCTCCATTTCAGATCAAAGGATCGTCCTAACCCTTGTAAAACATCAATATAGCCATCAGGGCTATCTGAGAATTTACCTGGGTCTATTTTAATTTGCTTCAAGCCTGAGAGATAAAAAGGTACATGCACTCTGGCTGGGCCGAATTCTCCTCCTCCCACTGCTTGGAGGGGGCATAATTGGGGAATACTGGCACTCTTTGGTTCATTGTTTACCCCTTTGTCTATCTCCTTTGGGACCGTTTGGGTTGAAGGGGGGTCCTTATTCGTTGGGGAAGGTGTCAGGGGGGCACTGGGGAAGGGAGGTAGATTCTGAGGGCTTCCTGTAGGGCATAAATCACACTTTTTAACATAATTGCGAGTTGTCTCTTACTGAAAAGAAAGTTTATATATATGGCATTTCACTCCATTTGCCTTCTTTTCTACAAAGGAGGTCTAGCTGTAAGATGATGTTATAATTTATACTTCTCTCAGGAGGCCAGGTTTCTCCCTCTTGAAGAGGATTATCGTGGCCAGGCGGTACTGCAGATGAACATAAGTCATTTCTTTCTTAGCCTGAGGGTCAAATTGGTCTCAATTCTCCAGAATACATCTTAGGGGTGTTTTTGCCTTGGGGGGACTGTTTTCCACCTGAAAAAAGAACATAGGGATGCCAGCACCCCTAGTCATTTTCCGATGAGCATTTGTCATAGAGCATCCTCTACGGTCCCAATGCTTATTCCTTTCCAGGGTGCGTAACCACCCGTGGACCTCTGCTTATCAGATTAGTTACACTTACTGATATAGCAGTCCTGCACCCCTTTTTCCACCTCTCTTGACCACAAAGAAAGGGGCCCGGTCTGCTGGATTCTAGTGGTCCTTTACCAGCATGCCCAACATTGCCTTTATGCTCAGGGGTTGAGTCCTAGAGCTGGGCTGGGTTCCTGAGTATTTCATAACAACCCAGCTGCCCCATCAAGATGCATTCGCATAAACAACAGTTCTTATGCAAATTCGTGTCAGAGAGGGTGTAGGTAACCTTTTGAGTCAAGATTGAGATAGTCTTTTTGATTCTGTAAGTACTTTAAGGCTCGGCTGAGTGCAAACAGTTCAAAAGTTTGAGTAGACCAATTATTAGGCAATTCTCCTAACTCTGCTTCCACAAGCGTCTCCCTATCAAGTACTGAATACCCATTGTGGTTTTTTCCTCAGTCATCTAGAGGAACCATCTATCATCCTGTCCTGAAGGGAGCTCTTCCTAGGTCTGGTCAGACTTTTGTAAGGTAATTAAGATTTAAATCACCTGTAAGGAAATCTGTTGGGTTAAGGGAATTATCAGTGGTTAGTGTTAAATTACTTTTTTCTAACAGAATAGCCCTATACTTTAAGATTTTTGAGTTAGTAAGCTACCTTTTTGCTTTTTTTTGACTTAGAATAATTCTGAACTGGTGAGGTGTGCTCACAGTGAGGTTTCCTCTAAAAGTTACTTTTCTACTTTCTTCTGTTAGCAAAGCAGTTGCCTCTACAGACTGAATGCATTTGGGCCGTCCACGGGTTACTGGGTCAAGGATTCTTGATAGGAAGGCTACGGGTTGTCAGTGGTCTCAGTGTTTTCAGGCTACGCCCTTGTTTACACTGATAACAAGGTAGTATTGGAGTGTTATAGGGTCACGGGCAAGACCTTCAATTGTGTATTATAGGTTTTAAATTTACCCTGGCTTTTAAAGGAATAGGGCACACTTTTTTTTTTTTTAACTATTTCTATCTTTCTCTTTCTTCTCTCTTTGACTCCCTCTTTGTCTCTCCGTCTCTCTCCTGTCTCTCTCTCTCTCTCCTTCTCTTAGGCATTACAAACTTGGGGCCCTGGCAAGGGTGGTAGGGAACGGATCCCACATAACTGCCCATGTCGAGAGCTGTATACCTAAATAGGGAGGGACACGAGGGATGACTGCCTGGGTTTATAGCCTAGATGCCTAAGGATGCAGTGTAGAGCTTCCTTAGATCCCTTTGGAGATACAACTTGCTAGAAGAAATGAAAGTCTGAACTATTCGTACTAGGAGGCAGGGATCAGAGGAAGTAGATTCAAAGGTAAGGAGAATTTTGGGGCTACACTTTCAAGAAAGTCGTGGTCGGGACCCAGGAGGTAAGGGTCAGAAGGAAAGGTAGGGGTGCACACATGGGCGACTGTTGAGTAGAGACTTCTGGCTGCGCCATGATCTCAACTGGCTAATGCCGGGAGTTCAGGACGACAACTTTCTGCCTCTAGTTGGCCCTTGGCTTCCCCAGGAAAATTGAAAGTTGAAGCTGGCTCCAGGCAGACCAATGTTCCCAACCCAGAAGGGTTGGGGGTTGTTAGAAAGCTCTTCCCCAGATAGCCTCACACCTGAGTCTTAAGTGTGACAGCCACGCTAATCGTTTTTAACTGGCTGACAGGTGCCTGGTATTTTCTTCCAATTCTAAGGAAGGACAGGACAGAATAGCAAGCGAAAGTGGTCCAATATTACTCACAGCTTTGGAGGTCCCTTTGTGGTTGCCAAAATGTTACCGGGGGTCCTTGTTCCCAGAGCTCCCAAGATGGTGGCGGGCCACTTCCAAGATAGTGGCAGTCCTCATGTTCTCTGACATGGGGTTCTTGGCCTCACGGATTCCAAGGAATGGAATCTCGGGCCATGTGGTGAGTGTTATAGCTCTATTAGAAGCCATGGGTCATGGAAGAGAACCGTAGAACCCAGTGACTAGTGTTCAGCTCAATTAGGACGAACCCTGGCACTTAGCCATGCAGGAACTGAGAGGAGCCGGGCACATTCCTCAGCCCCGGGCTCAAAACAAAGAAGCCCAATACAAACACATTCCATCCTCCCATCCCACCACATATCGCCATATATCTCTCAAACTTCCTGAGTCCAGTACAAACACATCCCATCCTCCCATCCCACCACATATCGCCATATATCTCTCAAACTTCCTGAGCCCAGTACAAACACCACCTGGAAAAGTCTCCGATAAGGAGGCAGCCGTTCAAAGTTTTACTGAAAACGCGGGAACCAAAAGAATTCCTTTGTTCCCCTGTAACTTTCGGGCTATAAAAAGCAAACACTCGCATTGTTCAGGGCCCTCTTGTATGCTGTGTAATGGAGGGACCAAGTTCGAACTTGTCATAAAGATCCTTGCCGCTTGGCTTTGACTCTGGACTCTGGTGGTCTTCTTTGGGGAATAGAGGGTCTGGGCATAACAGAACAATGGCAAACCTTTAGCCCGATTGGAAGCAGCAATGGGCACCTCACTGGATCAGGAGCACAACGGGCATCCTGCCGGATCCGGAGGGATGGAAGTCTGGTGGGTCTGCGATGGTGGCAAAGAGCAGTAGTGGATGGTGAGCAAAAGCTCAGCTCGAGCCATAACAAACACGGACCAGAAGAGAGTGCAGTTGCAAGATGTAATAGAGTGAAAACAGAGCTCCCATACAAAGGGAGGTGACCCAAAGAGGGTAGCCCTTTTTTTTTTTTTTAAATAGAGATAGGACCTCACTATGTTGCCCAGGCTGGATTTGAACTCCTAGGCTGAAACAATCCTCCTGTCTCAGTCTCTGTCTTGTCTTTTTGTTATTGATTTGTAAGTTATTTGCCTATTCTGATATAAATACATGTATTGCAAATATCTTCCCTCCACTCTGTGGACTTTTCATTCTGTTAATGGCATCTTTTGAAAAACAGATGTCCTTATTTCCATGTAAATTTGTGCAACTTCTTTGAAAAACTGTGCTGAATATATACACTCTGTGACCCAGCAATTCCACTCGTAGGCTGAATCTACCTGACTGAAATACATATTTATGCTTACTAAAAGACAGGTTTAAGTATGTATATGGCAACACTACTCTCAAAAGCCAAAAACTAGAAACATCCCAAATGTCCATAACTAGTAAAACAGATCAACAAAAACTAGAATTCCACATAATTAGAATACTATAATTCCACATAATATAGAATACTATACAGCAATGAGAATGCATGAACTGTTGCTACATACAACAACATGGATGGATCTTACAAACAAAATACAAAGGGTAAGAAGCTAGACAAGAAGTAGCACATGCTATATAGTGCCATTTATATATAATTCAAAAAAAATGCAAAACTAATTTCTGGTGATAAAGGTCAGGAGAGTGATTACCTTTGGGGATAGTGACTAGGAGAGGTACAAGGTGCTTTGTGAGGTGCTAGTCATGTTATATTTCTAAGTCTGGGTGCTCCCTACATAGTTGTGTTCACTTTGCAAAAATTAATCAAAAGGATACATTTAAAATTTGTTATTTCTATATGTATTCTAGTTAGTAAAAAGATTTTTCGGAAATAGGGCATTTGGATCAATGAGATGGCATTGTGGGTCCAGAAATAAGCACTAAAATTTATGGTCAGTTTACTTCAGAGAAATAAGCCAAGACACTTCAATGGGGAAAGAGTAGTGTTTTCTTCAAATGGTGGTGGACAATTGGACATTCACATGCAAAAGAATGAAGTTGGACCCCTACCTCATACCATACCCAAAATCTAACTCAAAATGTATCATAGACTTAAAGGTAAAAGCTAAAACTATAAAATCCTTAGAAGAAAATACAAGAATAAATCTTTGTGATTTGAGATGAGGCAATGATTTCTTAGATACAATACCAAAAACATAAGCAATAAAAAAAATTGATAAATTAGATTTAATCGAAGTAAAAAACTTAAGTGCTTCAAAGGATGCTATCAAAAAAAAGACAATCAACAGACTCAGAGAAAATATTTGCAAATAATTTACCTGATAAGACTTGTATCCAGAATATATAAAGAACTAATAACTCAATAATAACGCAATTTAAAAATGTGAAATGGTTTGAATATACCTTTCTCCAAAGAAGATACACGAATGGATAAATAAGCACATGAAAAGATCAACATCATTAGCTGTGAAACAGGTTTAATAATGATCAATCCCAAGGAATGATTGCCACTGAATGGAGAACACCAAAGATCATTACTAAGCTAACAATCAGTAATAACAGTCCAAACACTTCTGCCCACTGCATCCTGGGCTGAAGTTTTCCTACTTGTCCAAGTCCAGTAAGACAGAACCCATTCACATGCAGCAAGTTATATGAAGCAGATTCATTACTTACAGATAGGCAGCAAAGGACGAAGCTTGGATTCATTGAGAGCCAGTCTCCCAAGGCTCAGGAAAGCTGCCTGGGGTGGATGAAGCCTTGACTGCATTCCCAGCTTGCACTCCAGCGGAGATACCTTGAAAAGCAGTCTACCCTGGGCTATATATTTCAGAGGAATATGAATCATGAGGCTAAAACATTGAAGGACATCTTGTTTCTAGGGGAGGGAAACAGAGCCCAAGCTGTCCCAGACAGTTACTCCCTACGTCAAGATGTTACATTTCCTAGTAAGGATAGGGACAAAGTCCAGGTTATTTCAGGCAGTCCTTCCCTATCTCAGGGTGTTTCATTCCCAGAGCATTCACCGGTTATTCTGAGAGCTACAAGCAAGAAGAGGGGGAGAGGGTGGGTTGGCCAAGAGACCATCAAGCATCAGAACTACAAATCAAAACCACATGAGATACAAATTCACACCCCCTAAGATGACTATAATCAAAAGGACATGTTTAATTGAATTAAGTTTGTCCTAAAGCTGCCTCCATAGATAGTTTAAGTTTGGACTAAAAGTTTTTCCTTGTACAGTGAACTGTAAACTAACTTGATGTGCAAACAGACTGTAACCTACTCTTGTAACAAGTAGCTGAGTCTCAATCATAGCAGCCAAGTTTCAGCCAATCATGAGTGGCCAACTGTTTAAGTTATTATTATTATTATTATTATTATTATTATTTTTGAGACGGAGTCTCGCTCTCTCGCCCAGGCTAGAGTGCAGTGGCAATCTCGGCTCACTGAAAGCTCTGCCTCCCAGGTTCACGCCATTCTCCCGCCTCAGCCTCCCGGGTATCTGGGACCACAGGCACCCCCCACCACACCCAGCTACTTTTTTGCATTTTTAGTAGAGATGGGGTTTCACCATTTTAGCCAGGATGATCTTGATCTCCTGACCTCGTGATCTGCCTGCCTCGGCCTCCCAAAGTGCTGGGATTACAGGCGTGAGCCACCGCGACCTGGCCTTAAGCTATTTTTAAATAAGGCACATGCTGTGCTGTAACCAATCTAGTTGTTTCTACCCCTCATTTCTGTTTTCTCATTTCTGTACATCACTGTTCTTTTTCTGTCCATAAACGTTATCTGACCATGCAGCTGGAGTTGTTCTAAACCTATTCTGGTTATGGGGACTGTCTGGTTTGTGAATCATTTCTTGCTCTGTTAAACTCTGTTAAATGTAATTTGCCTAAAGTTTTTCCTTTTAACAGATTGGTGTCAGAAGTGGGATCTGAGGTAGAGCTTTCAGTGACTCCCAGGAACAGCAAGTGACCAAGTCAGGCATCCACCAGGCCCAACTGGGGATTGTGGTTAAGTTCTCAGATTCCAAAGCTCCACAGGTTTGTGTTTTGAGCTATCTGAGTTTGTGTGAGCAAATTTTTGATCCAGACTGTTTGGAAGTTGATTCTGGAATCATGAATAAAAGCCATTCAAATCTTTAAGTTAAATTTGTTGGCATTTTGTCTGTTAACAGTTTGGGCGGACCAGATGAGATCCAACTTCCGAGACCCCTTGTGGAATGCAGGAGATGCACTGCTGACCTCTTTTGAGGTCCCATCTCTTCTCCATAGAGCCTCAAATGTTGTGAGTTCCTCTCAGGTTGAGCTCTGCTGTTTTCTTGTTAAGCACTCAATTCATTTTTGGCTTTTGAATCCAGGGTTTTGTACTGTGAGAAGGCATATAACCTTTCAGGGTTTGCGGTGACTGACAAGTCACTGGAAAAACTGTGCTAGGTCCAGAGTCGGATTAGATTTGATAGTTAAGTGAATTGAACTCAAGAGGCCTTGGGTAACTAACTGGGTTAGAGAGAAACTAAATTGAGTTGAGGGTCAAATTGATTGTCACAATTCAAGGAGTCTGAGATGACACCATTTGGGACTCCAGCTAATTTTATGTATCAAAAGTATGAGCCCAAATTGTGTGCATTTTGGAAGAACAGGTTAACTTCACTAGAAACAACTCAAAATTAAAGTGGCCATGTATTAGTCCATTCTTATGCTGCTGTAAAGAACCGCCCAAGACTGAGTAATTTATACAGAAAAGAGGTTTAATTGACTCACAGTTCTGCAGGGCTGGGGGAGCCTCAGAAAAACTTACAATCATGGCAGAAGGGGAAGCAAACATGTCTTTCTTTATATAGCAGCAGCAAGGAGAAGTGCAAAGTAAATGGGGAAAAGCCCCTTGTAAAACCATCAGATCTGATAAGAACAAACTCACTATCATGAGAAAAGCATGGCAGAACGGCTCCTATGATCTAATCACCTCCCAGAAGGTCCCTCTCCCAACACGTGGGGATTACAATTTGGATTACAATTCAAGATGAGATTTGGGTGGGGACACAGAGCCAGACCATATCAGGCCACAGTGGGAAAGTTTTAATTTGGATACAGTTGTTTATTTGCAAGAGACATTAGAAAATAAGGAATTAAAAACTGCGCAAAAACAAGGAGATACATTTTTTAACTGGTATGCAGAGGCATCTAAAGATTAAATAAATCAATATTTGCTTTCCTAAAAAAATTTGCAAAAGGCATATAAAAAGCTTAAATAACAACTAAGAATGTAACGAAGAAGGATGATACCCTGATTGAACTAACCCTAGCTGCTTTTTCTCTCCATCTATCTTTACTTCAATACTCTGAGTCTATTAACCTTCTTGTTCAATTACTGTTTTATTCTGGGGATAATAGAAAAAGGGGAAGTTAGTAGAGAACAAACTTTTCTTGCAAGTTCCATGTGCTGTGGAAAGCCCATTAAATTTTAGTCAAACTTAGCATCTGTCAGGAAGTAGACTAACATCTTATTAAATTCTTTTGTCTTCTTCCAAACCCCACCTAAAACACTGCAGTCTGGGCATGATGGTTCACACCTGTAATCCCAATGTGTTGGGAGGCTAAGGCGGAAGGATCACTTGAGGCCAGGAGTTCGAGACCAGCCTGAGCAACATGGTAAGACGCTGTCTCTACAAAAAATAAAAAATAAAATAATTAGCAGGCATGATGGCACATGACTGTAGTTCAAGCGATTTGGAAGCCTCAGGTGGGAGGATCACTTGAGCCAAGGGGTTCAAGACTGCAGTGAGTATGATCATGCCATTGCACTCCAGCCTGGGTGAGAGAGTGAGACCCTATCTCAAAAATAAAATAAATAAAACACTGCAACCTTGATACTCCACTACTGCTGCTGTCTGACAGTGAAGACTAACTATGTATATGTAATATTAGAATCAGTGCCCCCTCGTGTTGATTTACAAGATACTCCACTGGATAATCCTGAATAAATACTTTCTGTGGATGGGCCTTATGCCAAATATTCAGAAGGAAAATATCAGGCAGGGAATGCTGTTACAACTCAAACTGCATAGCAAGCCTTATCTGTTCAAGGTTTTTTTTTTCTTGGCCATTGTGTACTAACTAGGCCTTTATCTATATCCTCCTTCCTTGGTTTGGGCAAATAATGGTATTTAGACCTAAAGTCTCAGCTCTGTACTTTTGAGATGGAAATTTTCTACATCATTTACTAAGCCATTCCTTTGAAAATGCAAATTTGGGTTAAAACTTTTTAATAGTTGCCCCAGCACAGTGGCTGATGTCTGGAATCCCAGCAATTTGGGAGGCCAGGGCAGCTGGATTGTTTGAGCCCAGGAGTTCAAGACCACCCTGGGCAACATAGCAAGACCCTGTCTCTATCTTTAAAATAATTAATTTAAAACTTTTTAAATAGTTATTAAAAATGGGGTAAGTAAAGCAGATAGTGATGGGGTTAAAACAAAGGCTAAATCTACCAAAGATTAGACAGAACAGAGGAACCCCTGCTGGTCTGCCAACATTACAAGATGCCAAATCAATTTACTCTTTTTACCCCAGTTTGGAGAAATTTTTAAAGTCAGGAGGCAGAAATTACAATGAACAACCTAGCTAACAATTCCTTAGGGTAATGATCAAACAGGTCAGTAAAGAAAAGGTCAAATGTCCCTTGATTTAACCCCCTGATGGAATGGGATAAAAGTTGTTAGGTGAACTTGTCATAGTTTCAAAATTCTTTTTCGGTAAAGTCTTAAAGTCATAATAAATTAAGAGAGATTCACAAAATGCCTGGGTTATATCTAAGTAGGTTAAAATGCTAAAACATTATTTTTTAAGCAAAAGTTTAATTTTATAAACTTTGGCATCTTGTTTTTATACAGTATAGAGAAGCTAATATTTGGGTCTGTTAATAAACAAAAATTGTGTTTTGAGAAAATGTTTCTAAAAATTATTTTAAATGCTGATATAAAACAGTTCAAAATTGCTCACTTCCTAGGTTTTCACTAGAAATTGGGGTTACTAATAGTTAAAAATTCTACTTAATATATGGTAATTAAAATTAGACATAAGAGAAACAAAAAAAAGTAAGACATGTTTTTGTAAGTGAAAATTAGATGAAAAGTATGTTTTTGTTTTTTTAAAAAAAGTAATTTTTTCCTAAAGTAGAATGATTGGTTGTTCCAAAATAAGAAAGAGGAAAACTATAGGACAAATGACTTAAAGGATATAAAATGTAGAAAATTCATGAATCTTAGGAAATAAATTTTATGAGTGATCAGGATGGCTAAAATTAGAAAGGAATTATAAGTTTTTTAAAACATGGAGTATTAATATCAAAAGTACCCTGATGCAAAAATAGAATTTGGTCCTCTCCATTGAAACAGGATTTCCTTGGAGTAAGCCTCTTCTCTTAATAGGAAGTTGTAAAAGGTATTTTAGGTAATTGGTCTGCGAAACGGAAGTACTGTGTTTTATTAAGATAATTTCCTGTTCTTCATGTTGTCTTCTATTAGATCTTTGATTACTTAAGAAAATTGAGTCTTCTTAATATTAAAAGAGCTAAGTTTTTTTGTCCAAAATGATGTAAACTTCTGTATTTGCCTTTAAAATCTTTGATGGTCACTTTGCAGATTTTTAGGTTAAGTCAGCCAGTACTGAAATTGCTGACATCTGCAATTTGAATGAACTTTATAAGATTGATCCAATTCAACTTATGTATGATAACCTATCTAATAAACGGGCTATGCACCCGAATTGGAGGAAAAAAATGATATTTTGAAGAATGTAAACCAATGTTAAACATGAACTCATGGAGAGCTCAGATGGTCACCTGATCCTTCCTGAGTCTTTCAAGCTCCCATTATAAAAGTTCTGCATACCATGACTTATCATGGAAAAGATAAAATGATTAAAATTATAAAAACGTGGAATGGTGACTGCTCTAAAGTTGCCAAAATGGTTTATGACCAATGTTTGGTTTGTCAAACTCATATTCCCGGGCAGACAATCAAAACTTAAGTTATGTTCTGCTACCTGATGGGCTGTTTGACCATTTATAGAGAAATTTCTTTCAATTGCCATTTTCAACACGTTTTTCTGGTTATATAGAAGCATTCCCATGTAGGAAAGCTGATGTGATAACAGTAGCTTAAAAGTTATTAGAAAGTTTGTTTCCTTAAGGGGTGGGCATTCCTAGAGAAATCTCCAACAATAGAGGTACTTGAATTACTGGACAAGTTGTAAATTAGTTAAATAAGGTATTATACATACAGTAATATTAGACAAAGCTAGCTGAATTGACTGGATTGCAAGACATTGCAGATTGATGGCAATAAGATCCACTTCCACTGAAAAAAATAAGTTGACCGCTTATGAAATAGTCACTGGAAGGCCTACACTCCTAATAATAAAACTTCATATATCTTCTGCTCTTCTAAATTCTGACTAAATGCTGCAAGGCTGTGATGCATTATGCCAATGTGTATTGTCACTTAGTAAAGGAGGCTTTTTGTGATTCACCACTGAGGACATCAAACTGTTCATAATCTAGAACCTGGAGACTGGGCCTTATGGAAACAACTTCAGAGAAAGATTACCTTTGAACCTCACTGAAAGGGATCATACCAAGTTATTCTTACAGTCCACATTGCAGCAAAATTTCAGGACCTCAAAACTTGGGTCCCTAATCTCGCAACTCAGAAGGGTTTCTCCAGTTTCTTGGAACTGTAACACCCATTGGAAACCTTAATGTAAAGCTAACCAGGAAAGTTACCCCTTAGAAGCAGATGACATCCTAGATGTGGACAGCCTTCCCAAGATCCCAGATCAAGACTTCTCTACCATCATGAAACTCTTACTTCTCTTAATTTTTCCTTGCTTATGCCCACCTCTTTCACTTCGCAGGATCATGCTGAAATTGAAATTTCACAATTAGTGTCTTTGGGTTACTTGATGAAGTGTTATATCTGTCATGCCAAACAGAGATCTTTACATGACCTAATGGATCCTTTAGTTCTCCTAGTGGAAAACTTTAGCAATATTCCTGACATGACTGCTATTAAAATTGTACTAATGTTAAGATTTCTAGGCCCACTTTTTCTCACTCCCTGTTTTAATTTAACCCAGTAATGGAATACAAAAACAAAAGCAATGAGCATATCACAAGACAGGTTTGCATCAAAAGCCCAAATGGAGTTTCTTGCAAACTGACATATGTCCCAGGGTACTATAGCACTCTTTAACCTGTAATAACGCTGATTCAAACCCTTGGGTAGAAACTGCTAATTCCACCATTCCAAATAATGTGTCCATGAACAAGAAAACTGGAAAAGGAACCTTGTGTACACCCATGGAGTATACTTTTATTTGTGGAGAATTTCATGGCCAACCTTATGTGTGGGCAATCTAGTGCTTTGTTGGATGGAAAATGAAGGCCAACATGGGCTAGGAATTTTAATGGTACCGTTGGTGCTCCATAATCAGTCAAAAACAAAACATTTGTCCACTCTTCAACCTACATCATAGATTAAAGAGAACATTGCCAGGAAACATTAACCATTCAGAAGGGACATTATTTGTTAGGTTCTTTCCCTCATAATTGGCTCTATAGCAGATTCTACTGCAAAGCTACAGCTGCACAACAAACTTCCTTAAATCATCTTCCTAAAATTATACTAGATAATAGAACTGCTTTAGACTGCCTACTGGCTGAACAGGCAGAAATCTGTGCAGTTGCTGATACTTCTTGTTACACATGGATTAATACATTAGGTATTAGAGAGACTCAGTTGCATAGGATTAAAAAACAGGTTGCTTGGTCAAAATGGGTAGACCCTCCATCTGGCTCATTCTTTGATCTACTCGATTTTAGTTAGTTTAGTTCAACTGGTCCCTCCCTCTCCCAGAGGACACTCAAATTCACAATACTCTTTCTCCTTCCTCTGCTTAGTGGTTGACCATCTTGGGTATGAGATGTGCTACAGGAAGCATGCAGGTTACCCCTCAGCAGCAGCCCAAGAAGCCCATATTGTTCAAGAACTGATCAGACTTGGCCAGGCAGAAAGACAGGGAAACCCTGATGGACAAAACAAAGGTAGCAGGTAAGCAACGACTTGACTGCTACGTAAAAGCAAGACAGATTCACTAACTAAGCAATTTAAAACCAAACAGAGAGACAGGAGGTGTACAAATGAGGTAGATAAGCAAACTCAATTGTCACTGTAAAAAATAAAATAGGCCTTCTCATTTGGTTGTTCATAGGATAGTCTCAGAATACAGCAGTGCTGGATCTCTGATGAGGTGTGTGCAAACGTGCACACTGTGAGTCATTTTCAAATTGTGAATCCAGTTCAGAGTAACATCAGATATGTTATACCCCAGGGCATGAACTTTCAGGGTAATAAAAAGACCAAAAACTTGTTATATACACATGGCTACAATCTTTGCTTAAAGCTATTTGTAGCAGCCCCATGTAAAATGTAAAATTAAAAGCCAATTTGTCATTTCTTCCATAGAGCAAAATTTTCCATTTTAGAAAGGAAATAGTACACCATGGAAAACACTGTGTTCCTTGAAGTGACCAGGTCACCTTGCCCTGAATACTTAAGTGGAGGCTGCTAGCACAAGGGTAAGGATGAAAGAGTTAGCCAAGAATAGTTCCCAGTATGTAAGGTATGACGAATCTCCTTGTTCTGCCCTCAATGTGATACCATTTTCCAAGAACAATCAAAGAAATTTTGTGAACAACAGTCATGCTAATCTACTGGCCACACCCAGGCTGTGTTTATTTTTCCTTGCCCACTCCCCACTGCCCGCACCCCCAGTTCTTCTCTCCAGAAATCCTCACAGAGCTTCTTGATAGTTTTGTTTACGTGGAGTTTGCCACTACATAAATAACTCTGAAACCTATCCTGTCTCTTCCATTTTTCTGTGCTCCTCCTTTTCATAAACTGCCTTGTGAGCCACGCTTTGTTCTAAGAAGCAAATTTAATCAGTCCTTAGGTGTTGATAGAAAGGTATCTTTTGGTGAGCTAATTGAACAGTTAACTTTTTTGATGGAAAGAATAGGGAATAAAGCAGGGATGGCGGTGTGTGTGTGTGTGTGTGTGTGTGTGTTTGGTGTGGTGTGTGTGTGTATGGTGTGGTGTGTGTGTGAGAGAGAGAGAGACAGAGAGAGAGAGGGAGAGAGACAGAGAGAGAGAGGGAGAGAGACAGAGAGAACCTCCAAAATATCTCAACACAGACTGGTAAGGGGCAAGCTGCCCAGAGAGCTGAACTGATAAGGCAGGGAAGAATGCAGCCTAGGAAATACACACATTCTATAGAAACCCATAACAGATACCTGTTCAGTCAGAAAAGTTGACTTCTTGTAACAAGTCCGGCTTATCATTTTGTGTGAGACGAAAATAATATTTTCTCTCTGCCTTCAGCTTTCTCATTCTTAAATAACTGCAGCTCCAATCTATTTGCAAACAGTGTTAGAACTATAGCAATACTTTTTAAGTACTTTAGTCTCCTTCAGACAATAACAAAATAATTATCAAAGAAAGAAAAAATGATCACAGTTTAGTGGAAGTCTAATGATTAAGAGTTTGGCATGTATTTTTTTTTTCAATCAATTTAGAAGTTTATTTTTCCAAGGTTAAGGACATGCCTGGGAGACAGGTCTGTGCCTTTCTCCAAAGATGAAGAGGGCTTCAATATTTAAAGGGAAAAAGCAAACTAGATGGGAAAGAGGGAGGGTATGGTCATATTACTGAATCCACATGTTGCAAAAGAAATAGAGTAGGTAGGAGAATAGTCAATTATGTATTCATAACATGCTCAGTAATCCGCACTTTACATAAAGATAAGGTGAACATAGAGTGGTTACCTGTGGAGATAGTTACAGGTAAAAGGTTAAATATCTGCTTAGGAACACAAGGAAAGGCAGTTTCTTGCATGACTCAGCTTTCAGCTTTATTTTTCCTTTTGGTATAGTGAATTGGGTTCCCGAGTTATTTTCTTTTTACATTTCTCTCCACTTTTATTTTTAAAATATTTCAGAGTAAGCAATTTTGGAAGAAAATGAATCTCTGGCCTTGGATTTTGTCTGATCCCTCATAGCTAAGAGAGTTTATGCATAGAAGAGTGGTCCCATGTTGTTAGGAAAGCTCATTTTTAGCAGGTTGTGAAGTCTCATATCCTATGAAGAAAAAATAGGGGGAGGCACAGAGGAAAACAAACAATAAACGAAAATGGGCAACAATCCTGGAAAACTGATATAGACTATGATACTCTGAAGTCCATACATCAGCAGGCAGGTGTGAAAGTGGCTTATGTATAGGTTGTTTTTATTTTCCTCCAAAGTTTAAGTTGTCAAGCTTCAGTTTGCAGGGTTTTAAGAAAAACACAGCTTAATTTTTAGTAATTTCAAATCAGGAAAAATGGAGAAAAAAGGAGAAGAAAGAAGGAAAAAATTGAAAACATTATTTTGGAGACTTGTAACCAGGAAAAGTTTTAGAATTCAGTCCAAATTGTAGAAAATAATAAAAATGTGTGGGGAGGGCAAGATGCCTACTAGACACAGCCAGGTGGAAACAGCTCCCACCAAGGAACAGAGGACTGGCGTGCTCCTAGCAGGTCTTCAAAGGGAAGACAACAAGAGTGGACTGAGAGAAGACACAGAAGCTGGGCTGAAGGGGGAGAAAGCTGAGAAACCTACATGGGGCTACAGTGCACCCAGACTCAATTCTGGCCCCAGCGGCTCTGGGAAAATGGGTGAGCTGAACTGGCAAGAAGCAACCTGCTCTCACCAAGGGCCTCTGGAACCCTGCCAAGAGGAGACCCCACAACCACCATGAACACTCAAGTTGGCAGGGAGAGCTGCTAAAAGAAATAGTAGGGTAGCAGGACAGCTGATATGGAGACCAGAGTGTTGGTGGTGGCACATCTGTAGTGGAGCACAGCCAGGGACGGCTATCCCCCTAGGCTTGACTTGCTCCCAGAGGAGACTCCACCCCTAGGGGAACTGTCAGACCTGAACTCTGCAGAGTGGTCTTGCACATCAGACAGGGCTCATTGACCTGAACATCCCTTGGTCTGTCAGCCTTTTATACTCCAATTACGTAAAGTCATTTATCGCATACGCCTTTACCATTAGTCTCATCCCCATAACTATATTTGTATGCACAGGTCAAGAGTACATCATCTGAAACTGACACTGAGTAAGGATCAAAACCCTAAAACTCTCACTCAGCTTCAAACTAGACCCAGTGTTACTGGTGGAGGGTCTTGACTATAAGTCATCCAGGTTCTTGGCATTTTGAACAAATAATTGGACAAAATGCACAAACAAAGCCAGGGAAGAATGAAGCAATGAAAGCAGAGATTTATTGAAATAAAAGTACTCTCCACAGAGTGGGAGTATGCTTGAGCAAGTGGCTCAAGAGTGCAGGTTACAGAATTTACTGGTGTTTAAATACCCTCTAGAGGTTTCCCATTGGTTACTTGGATTATGCCCTATGTAAATGAAGTAGTGGCCTGCAATGAGTCTGATTGGTTGCAGAAGACAATCAATCAGAGGCTAAAGTGAAGTTATAAAGTTACACCTTACACAAACATCTGATAGGTTGCAGGAGGGGACCAATTAGAGGCTAAAGTGAAGTTACAAAGTTATACTCCTATGAAAATAAAGACTAGGCCTATGACCAATCTGATTGGTTCTGGGAAAGGACAAATAAGAGGTACTTTCAACTTTTCATCTGCCACACAGAAAGTTGGGGACGGGGGTTGCAAAGGGAGTAGCCTCTGGTCCTTTTGTTACTTGGGTGTGGAAAGTTGGGGTTTTCCTTTTGACTTGGTTCAAGGAAGTCAGTGTGAATCAGCCTTAGGTTCCCTGCCTCGAGACCCTATTCTCCTGTTGCACCACAGCCCCAGCCTGGCATGCCTGCTTGCAGGGCAGTCTTGGGTGCCCTGGGGACCTGCACCATAGATTCTGCACTGGCAGGATCATGCCTGACCTGCAGAGAACTCCAGTGGGGCAGCCCCTGTGCCACACACCAGCCCACATGCTCCCTCCCAACACTGCAGTTTCCCCCAGGCCCATGGCAACTTCCCACATTGCTTTGCTGGCAGGTGTCTGTGCCAGTGGGTTTTGCTTGCCTTGCCCTGCCAGGTGAGGGAATGCAGGCCACCCCCCTCCCTCCTGTTGACTGCCATTGCAGATGGAGCCTTGACAGGCACAGGGCCAGCCAGCTTCACCCTTGTGCTAACACTGTGCAGAGGACAGTTAATTCTCCCCAATCCTGAGTGATGCCCCTGGTTGCTGGGCACAGAGAAAGCATCCAGACTTGTGCCCTCCAGTGCTCCATTCCCAAGCTAACACCACCTCCAGCATGATCCTGCACTCAATCACCAGCAGAGGTCCCCCACCTCCCTCCCAACTGCATTGCCTCCACCACTGTGGTGAACACCAGCAGGGAGGCAGGCACCCTGGCACCCACCAGCATTCTACCACAGCTGCTGCTACCACTGCTGCTGACACGTGCGAACAAGGACAAATCCCATAGTCACTGCACTATTAAATGCTTTGGCTGGCACTACCCATCAGATTTTAGTGACCAGAGGTCTGGGAATACCTCAGTGCCACACCCTGCACCTCACCTCCCACCAGTACAGTGGATTCCTAACCTCGAGGAGCCAGAGAACAAAGTTGGTGCCCAATACAAGTCCTCCAGAGTTAGAGTACACTGTCTAGGAGTTGGGCACTGAGCATTGACACCCTAAAGTCTTACAGAAATGAAGCCAGCAAGTTGAATCTACCTTATACCACAATCAAACCCTCAAGGTCATCAAATAGAATAAAAGAAAAAAAAATCCAAAGGTCAGGAACCTCAAAGATTGTAGGAAGATAAGCCCACAGAGATGAGAAAGAATCAGTGCAAGAACCCTGACAACTCAAAAAGCCAGAGTGCCTACTTTCCTCCAAATGACTGCATCACCTCTCCAGCAAGGGTTCTGAAGCAGGCTGAGATGGCTAAAATGATAGAAAATCAAATTCAGAATAGGTAGAGAAATGAAGATCATTGACTTACAGAAGTGTATTGAAACCCAACCCAAGGAAGCTAAAAATCATGATAAAACAATGCAGGAAATGATGGACAAAATAGTGAGTATAGAAAAGAATGAAACTGACCTGACAGAGCTAAAAAATACACTACAAGAATTTCATAATGCATTCGCAAGTATTAATAGCAGAATAGAACGAGCAGAGGAAAGAATCTCAGAACTTGAAGGCTGGTTTTCTGAAATAAGACAGTCAGACAAGAATAGAGAAAAAATAAAAAGGAATAAACAGAACCTCTGAGAAATATGGGATTATATACAGAGATCAAATCTAGGACACATTGGTGTCCCTGAAAGCAATAAGAAGATTGGAACCAACTTGGAAAATACATTTCATGATATCAACCATCAGAACTTCTCCAGCATAGCTAGAGAGGCCAGCATTGAAAATTCAGGAAATGCAGAGAACCCCAGTAAGATATTTTACAAGAAGCTCACCCCCAAGACATAATCATCAGATTCTACGAGGTCAAAATGAAAGAAAAAGTGTTAAAGGTGCTAGGGAGAAAGGTCAAGTCACCTACAAAGGGAAGCCCATCAGCCTAACAGTGGAACTCTCAGCAGAAACCCTACAAGCCAGAAAGGATTGGGGGGCCAATATTCAACATTCTTAAAGAAAAGAAATTCCAACCTAGCATTTCATATCCAGCCAAACTAAGCTTCATAAATGAAGGAGAAATATATTTTTCAGACAAGCAAATGCTGAGGAAATTCTTTACCACTTACCTTACAAGAGCTCCTGAAGAAAGCACTAAATATGAGGGGAAAATACTATTACCATTACCAGCCACTACAAAACACACCAAAGTACACAGACCAGTGACACTAAGGCAACCACATAAACAAGTCTGCAAAATAACCAGCCAACATCTTGATGACAGAATCAAATCCACACATGTCAATACTAACCTTGAATGTAAATTGGCTAAATACCCCAATTAAGAGGCACAGAGTGGCAAGCTGGATAAAGAACAAAGAACAAAGACGCATTGGTATGCTGTCTTCAAGAGACCCATCTCACATGCAGTGACACACATAGGCTCAAAATAAAGGGATTGAGAAAAATCTACCAGGCAAATGGAAAACAGAAAAAAGAGGTGGGGTGGTTAATATTAGGTGTTAACTTGACTGCATTGAAGGATGCCTAGATGGCTGGTAAAGTACTGTTTTGGGGTGTGTCTATGAGGGTGTTGCCAAAGGAGACTGACATTTGAGTCAGTGGACTGGAAGAGAAGACCCACCCTCGATGTGGATGGAGACCATCCAATCAGCTGCCAGTGCCACTAGAACAAAGCAGGTGGGAAAAGGTGGGATAACATTGCTTTCTGCACCTGTAATCCCTGCACTTTGGGAGGCCAAGGTAGGCAGATCACAAGGTCAAGAGATTGAGACCATTTTCCTTTTGTTCTTCCTGCTCTTGGACATCAGACTCCAAGTTCTTTGGCCGTTGGACTCAGGAATTTGCATGAGTGGTTTAGCAGGGGCTCTAGGGCCTTCAGCCACAGACTGAAGGCTGCACTGTTGGCTTCACTGGATTTGAGACTTTCAGACTCAGACTGAGCCCCTACTGGCTTTTCTTTTCCACAGTTTGCAGATGGCCTATCATAGGACTTCATTTGTGTGAGCCACTTTTCCCTACTAAACTGCCTTTCATATATACATATATCCTATTAGTTCTGTCCTTCTGGAGAACACTGACTAATAAAACAGGGGTTGCAATCCTAGTTTCAAACAGACTTTAAACCAACAAAGATCAAAAAAGACAAAGAATGGCATTACATAATGGTAAAGGGTTCAATTCAACAAGAAGATCTAACTATCCTAAATACATATGCAAACACCAGAGGAGCTCCCAGATTCACAGAGCAAGTTCTTAGAGACCTTCAAAGAGACTTAGACTCCCACACAATAATAGTGAGAGACTTTATCAGCCCACAGACAACATTAAACAGATAACCGAGACAGAAAATTAACAAAGATATTCAGGACCTGAACTCAGCACTGGATCAAATGGACCTGATAGACATCTACACAGTTCTCTACTCAAAAACAGAATATACATTTTTCTCTTTGCCACATGGCACATACTCTAAAATTGATCACATGATCAGAAGACACTCCTCAGCAAATACAAAAGAACTGACATCAAAACAATCTCAGACCACAGTGCAATCAAATTGCAAACCAAGACTAAAAAATTCACTCAAAACCACACGATTACATGGAAATTTCAATAACCTGCTCCTGAGTGACTGTTGGATAAACAATGAAATAAAGGCAGAAATCAAGAAGTTCTTTGAAACTGATGAGAACAAAGATACAACATACCAGAATCTCTGAGACACAGTTAAAACAGTGTTAAGAGGGACATTTATAGCACTAAATGCCCACATCAAAAAGTTAGAAAGATATCAAGTTAATAAACTAACATCACAACTAAAAGAACTAGAGAACCAAGAGCAAACAACCCCAAAGCTAGCAGAAGACAAGAAATAATCGAAATCAAAGCTGAACTGTAGGATTGAGACACACAAAAAAATCACTCAAAATATCGGGGAGCAGGTTTTCTGAAAAAAATTAATAAAGTAGGCTGCTAGCTAGACTAATAAAATAGATTAGAGAGAAGATTCAAATAAACACAATCAGAAATGTCAAGAGGGATATTATCACTGCCCCCACAGAAAAACAAATAACCATCAGAGAATATTATGAATATTATGTGCATAAACTAGAAAATCTAGAAGAAACTGACAAATCCCTAGACACATACACCCTCCCAAGACTGAACCAGGAAGAAATTGAATCCCTAAATACACCAATAACAAGCTCTGAAATTGAGTCAATAATAAGTAGCCTACCAACCAAAAAAAGGCCAGGGGCTGGATGCAGTGGCTCAAGCCTATAATCCCAGCACATTGAGAGGCCGAGGCAAGTGGGTCATTTGAAATCAGAGGCAAGTGGATCATTTGAAATCAGGAGTTTGAGACCAGCCTGGCCAATATGGTGAAAGCCCCCCTACTAAAAATACAAAAATTAGCTGGGTGTGGTGGCACATGCCTGTAATTCCAGCTACTCAGTAGGCTGAGGGATAAGAATCGCTTGAACCCAGGAGGCAGAGGTTGCAGTCAGCTGAGATCACACCACTGCACTCCAGCCTGGGTGACAGAGTGAGACTCTTTCTCAAAAAAAAAAAAAAAAAAAAAGTGAAGACCAGATTCACAGCCAAATTCTACCAGATATACAAAGAAGAGCTGCTGTTACTATAACTGCTGAAACTATTCCAAAAAATTGAGGAGGAGGGACTCCTCCCTAACTAATTGTATGAGGCCAGCATCATTCAGATACCAAAACCTGGCAAAGACACAACAAAAAAAGAAAACTTTGGGCCAATATCCTTGATGAACATGGCTGCAAAAATCTTCAACAAAATACTGGCCAACCGAATCCAGCAGCACATCAAAACTCTTATCTAACACAATCAAGTTTATCCCTGGGATGCAAGGTTGGTTCAACACACATGAATCAATAAATGTGATTTATCACATAAAGAGAACTAAACACAAAAACCATATAATTATCTCAATGGATGCAGAAAAGACTTTTAATAAAATTTAACACCCCTTCATGTTAAAAACTCAGTAAACTAGGTATTGAAGGAACATACCACAAAATAATAAGAGCCTTGTATGACAAACACACAGCAAACCTCATACTGAATAGGCAAAAGCTGGAAGCATTCCCCTTGAAACCTGACACAAGACAAGAATGCCCTCTCTCACCACTCCTATTCAACATAGTATTGGACGTCCTGGTGAGGACAATCAGACAAGAGAAAGAAATAGAGGGCATTTAAATAGGAAGAAAAGAAGTCAAACTATCCCTGTTTCCAGATGACATGATCCTATATCTAGAAAACCCCATAGTTTCAGCCCAAAAGTTCTTTAAACTGATAAACAACTTCAGCAAAGTCTCAGGATACAAAATCAATATTCAAAAATCACTAACGCTCTAGGCCGGGCACAGTGGCTCACACCTGTAATCCCTGCACTTTGGGAGACCAAGGAAGGCAGATCACAAGGTCAAGAGATTGAGACCATCCTGGCCAACATGGTGAAACCCTGTCTCTACTAAAAATACAAAAACTAGCTGGGCATGGTGGCAGGTGCCTATAATCCCAGCTATTTGGGAAGCTGAGGTAGGAGAATCACTTAAACCCAGGAGGCGGAGGTTGCAGTGAGCCAAGATTGTGCTATTGCACTCCCGCCTGGGCAACAAGAGCAAAACTCTGTCTCAAAAAAGAAAAAAAAAGAATCACTAAAACACCTATATACCAGCAATAGTCAAGCTAAGAGCCAAATCAGGAATGCAGTCCTATTCACAATTCACACCCACCCACCCACCCACCCACACACACACACACACACACACACATACACACTAGGAATACAGCTAACCAGGGAGGTAAAAGATCTCTACAAGGAAAGTTACAAAACACTGCTCAAAGAAATCTGAGATGACAAGAACAAATGCAAAAACATTTCATGCTCATGGATAGGAAGAATCAATATCGTTAAAATGGCTATACTACCCAAAACAATTTATAGATTCAATGCTATTTTTATTAAACTACCATTGACATTCTTCATGGAACTAGAAAAAACTATTTTAAAATTCATAGGGAACCAAAAAAGAGCCCAAATAGCCAAGGCAATCCTAAGCAAAAAGAACAAAACTGGCAGTATAACACTACCTGACTTCAAAATATACTACAAGGATACAGTAAAAAAACAGCATGGTACTGGTACAAAACAGCCCAGAAATAACGCCACACACCTACAACTATCTGATCTTTGACAACCCTGACAAAAACAAGCAATGAGGAAAGGATTCCCTATTCAGTAAATGGTGCTGGGATAACTGGCTAGCCATATGCAGAAGATTGAAAATGGACCCCTTCCTTATACCATATATAAAAATTAACTGATACCATCCTGGCTAACATGGTGAAACCCCGTCTCTACTAAAAAATACAAAAAACTAGCCGGGCGAGGTGGCGGGTGCCTGTAGTCCCAACTACTCGGGAGGCTGAGGCAGGAGAATGGCGTGAACCCGGGAGGCGGAGCTTGCAGTGAGCTGAGATCCGGCCACTGCACTCCAGCCTGGGCGGCAGAGCGAGACTCCGTCTCAAAAAAAAAAAAAAAAAAAAAAAAAAAAAAAAAAAAAAATTAACTGATGATGGATTAAAGACTTAAATGTAAGAACCCCAAATTATAAAAACTTTGGAAGACAACCTTGACAATACCATTTTGAACATAGAAACAGGCAAAGATTTCATGATGAAGACACCAAAAGCAATTGCTACAAAAGCAAGAATTGACAGATGGGATCTAATTAAACTAAAGGGCTTCTGTACAGCAAAAGAAACTACCAACAGAGTGAACAGACAACCTACAGAATGGGGGAAACTTTTTACAAACTGTGCATCTGACAAAGGTCTAATATCCAGCATCTATAAGGAATTTATACAAATTTACGAGAATAAAACAACTCCATTAAAAAGTGGGCAAAGGACATGAACATACACTTTTCAAAAGAAGATATACGTGCAGCCAACAAGCATATGACAAAATGCTCAACATCACTGATCACTGAAGAAATGCAAATCAAAACTACAATGAGATACTGCCTTATACCAGTCAGAATGGCTATTATTAACAAGTCAAAAAATAGCAGATGCTGGTGAGGTTGCAGAGAAAAGGGAACACTTATACACTGTTGGTGGAAGTGTAAGCTAGTTCAACCATTGTAAAAAGCAGTGTGGTGATTCCTCAAAGACCTAAAGACAGAAATACCATTCAACCCAACAATCCCAGTACTGGGTATATACCTAAAGGAATATAAATCATTATTTTGTAAAGACACACGCATATGTATGTTCATTGCAGCACTATTCATAATAGCAATCTACCTAATGCTCGTCAATGAAATCAACCTAAACGCTCATCAATGGTAGACTGGTTAAAGAAAATGTGGTACGCATACACCATAGAATACTGCACAGCCATAAAAAAGAATGAGATTATGTCCTTTGCAGGAACATGGATGGAGTTGGAGGCCATTATCCTTAGCAAACCAATGCGGGAACAGAAAACCAAATACCACATGTTCTCACTTATAAGTGAGAGCTAAATGATGAGAACACACAGACACATAGAGGGAAACAACACACACTGGGACCTATCAAGTCTGGATGATGGAAGAGAGCATCAGGAAAAATAACTAATGGGTACGAATCTTAATACCCAAGTGACAAAATAATCTGTACAACAAATCCCCATGACAGAAGTTTATCTATGTAGCAAACCTGCATGTGTACCCCGAACATAACACAAAGTTAAATAAAACAAAAAAAGGAGAATAATAAAAATTGAAAAACATTATACAAGGCTAGACTCTAATAACAGTTGTATTCTAGTTTATTTTGAAACATAATTTTTCTCTCTCCAATTCTCCAATTTTATTAAAATTTTATTAAAATCATAGTAGGATCAATTTATTTGTAGAATAAATTTTAGTCCCAGGGTTGGGCACAGTGGCTCACACCTTTAATCTTGGGACTTTGGGAAGCTGAGGTGGCTGGATCACATGAGTGAGTTCCAGATCAGCCTGGCCAACATGGCAAAACCCCATCTCTATTAAAAAAGTAAAAGAAGAAGAGGAAGAAGAGGAAGAGGAGGAAGAGGAAAAAGAAGAAGAAGAAGAAGAAACAATTTAAAAAAGAAACGTTTTAATTTTATTATATTTGGCTGGATTATTGCATAAATGCAATAAGAATAATCATTTGCCATATATGCTCTTTTAAAAAAAAATTTGGCTTTGCCGGAAACTCTTTCATAAGGAATCCAAGATTAGACCTTCATAAAAGTTTCAAGCCCAGCCACAGATTTATCTGTGCCTGCAGATACCTGTGTGAATTGGGGGAATTCTTCTTTTCAAGGTCCCAAGAAAACTTGGGGTTCCTAGGCCTGTCTGTGACATTCTTTACTTACCACAAGTCAGGACTCTATAAAGGACAAAGTATGGGGCCAGTTTTTCCAAAGGGATTTTATTGGCTCCATAAGTCAGCCTCATTTTCTTAAGACAATTTTGAAAATAATATGTTATTCCAGTTAATGCCTTGGTAAAATAACCAGTGTTTCCAGTGATGAGAATATGGCATATGTTTTTAAGCATATGTCTACACACATGAAAGACATAGTATCTAAGAGTACAGATAGTGTTTCCTGATGTTAGTTTAGGTCCATGCTTTGCCAATTGTTTTATCTTTCCTCATGTTCATCTCTGCAGCAGTAAAGATTTCCTAATTATCAAATTTCAAAAGTGATTATTCTATACATGCAAATACCTTGCCATAAATTTGACGTTTTTAGAGATTATTTTTAATGTGATCCAACAAGGCTGCCTATAAAATGATAGTAGAATTGTGTTAACAGGCAAATAATCACTGAAAATTAAGTTTACTATTAAGTTACAACATGGTAAACCTTGTGTGTGCAGTTCAGAACTGTAAGAAGTGGCTATTCTTTTAAATTTCACAAAATGGAATTTAATGCAAGGTTATCAGAGAGGTTCAGCCTTGGAAAAAAAAAAAAAAAAAAAAGGCCACTGTCCATACTGACTGAGGCAGCCTTTCTCCCAGTGCTCCTGCACCTGAACACTTCTGTCATCTGCTCATCTCACCTCAACCTGAACCCCACAACACCCTGGGAGGCTTTCATCCCTTCCTTTCAGCAACCAAGAACGGGCAAGCACTCACTGAAACCTTAATATTAAGTAAAATCCCAAGATCCCTCTGCTATGACAGAGGAGGTTAAGACTTAAACACAGAAAGTCTCATACTAGCATCAGGTACTTTACATGCTTCTTTAATGGTTGATTTAAAACCCCACTTGAAAATAGCTTCAGTATCTAATATTGTAATGGAAATGTACATAGCCAAAGAATCCCAAAGAAAGCACATGACAAACTTCCCAACGGACTCACCTCCATCACTATATTTTTTTAGCTCATAATCAAAATAATATTAAATCGATTGCATTTAAATGTGCATTAGATTTGCAATATGCTTTTCCACGTATTAGCTACTGTAAGCTTTACAGTGATCCTCAAGGTGGATTTAGTAGCCTGTTGCCTGGTAAGGAAAGAGATTCAGAGAAGGTAAACAAGCTGCCTGAAGTCTTATATCTACGAAAGTACAAAGCTAGGACTCCAGCAGGGAATTCTGGTTCCATCCAGGGCTCCTTCCATCCTTCCCTCTGCTGCCATCTGTGTGCTACATTAGTGCGAGTTATATAGCTCACAGACCTAAAGCAGCAGGGTGAGAGGAAGGGAGGGCTGGGAGAGGCCAGCCCACCTTTTCTAAGGGCCCGTAGATCATCAGGATGTTGCCAAAGTTCCCAAACCACTCAGTCTTAGTCTTGAGGGATGACAGGAGGGGTAACTTCAAAGGCAAACACTATTCTGCCATCTCTCTAACCCCAAACAGCACCCTTCCAGAGTCTGAGGCAGAATAACAGTTTTAGAGGCTTTCTGAAAGACTCCAGCGCTCTTTGGTTTCCTCAAGCAAAAACTGAACGCTGCAACAGCAGGCCATTGGCCCTGCTTGTATCACATTCAATCATTTATTCATTCGTTTGTTCATTCATTGTCCCTCCTCACTAAGATATAAGCTCCTTGAGGGCAGGAATTTTGTCTGTTTTTTTCAGTGATAAATCTCAGTGCTAAACACAGTGCCTGGCACTTTGTAATCACTGAATAAAAATATGTTTAATAATACCTAGATCCTATAAACTTCCTCAATTTTGACTAAATTATATCTCATCACCACATGTGTTTACATGGCCATGCCAAAATTCTCAGAAGAAAAGGAAATGTGATGGCAGGGAGGTGCCTAGAAGGAGGTTCTCTCTGTGCTAGGGGCCTTACTGAGATATGGGGAAACGGTAGCTTGCTACCAACAATCATCTTTCAAAATAGCCACTGAGAAAGGCAGAGGGTTGATTATAGTATAACTTAGTATTTGTTTTTATTTTAAAGTCCCTAGATAGTCTATTGAGACAAAACTGTCAATTTTGATATTAAAGCAAATGTGTGTCGTATTTTATAACTGAAATCCCTAAAGGAAACAAACTACAGATACTGATTACAACAGCTGGTCTAAATGCTTAGTAAACAACAAGAAGTTCTCCATTGAAATATTGCACAGCTTTAAACAAATAAAACCCAAGTCTTGGGGATCTAGGAATGGAGTCTAGTGCTGCCTGCATACAGGACTTGGCTCCTGGATATCTCAATTTTCCCAGCAGCTGCAAAGGAAAGAAGGGAAGGAGGGGAAAGAAGGAAGGAAGGACAGAAGGACAGAAGGATGAAAGGATGGAAGGATGGAAGGAAGGATGCAGGGAAGGACGGACACAAGAATGGACAGAAGGACAGACGGATGGACAGAAGGAAGGATGGAAGGAAGGAAGGATGGGAGGAAGGAAGGATGGGAGGAAGGAAGGAAGTACGGGAGGAAGTATGGGAGGAAGTATGGGAGGAAGTACGGGAGGAAGTACGGGAGGAAGTACGGAAGGAAGAAAGGAAGGAAGGAAGGAAGGAAGGAAAAGAGGACAGAAAGAAGGAAGCAAGGAGGGGGAAAAGGAAGGAGGGAAGGAAGGGCAGAAGGGGTTGGGAAGGAGGTGCTGCAAGTGACGGCCACAGTAGTTTTTGTTTTTGTTTACCTAATATTTAAACACAAAAGAATCAATTCAGCTTTCAAAGGTGTTTGATAAGTACAAAATTTTGATATCAGAAGCTTTATGTCAGTAACGTTTAGAAAATATGCTGTTCAGTATGATCCAGTTTTTAAGTACATAGTGTCGTGTAGTTTATTTACTTACTTAGAAAATGCTTTCAGCATTTCCCTTGTAGGCAAAGACCTAAGGTCCCCTCAGAGCAGACCTCTGTCATGTCTGGTCACTTGAGGCAGTGGTATTCTGGAGCTGGTTCAACTCACAGCGAGGTCACAACATAAAATTACTCTAATGTCTTGCTCTGGCACAGACAACACAAAGTCCTTGAGGATTTGCGAGGGACTATAGATGCCCCTGCTGTGCCATGCCTCAGTCAGTGCATGTTTTGGGAATCTATGACTGTAAACTCGAAGCCGAAGCATGAAGCACCTCTGTAATACTTCAGAGGGTACCAAAGTCATGCGTTCCACAGCAGAGTGGTCTTCAAGAGCAACACTGAGATGCAACAACAAGCAATGGATAGTAAAGGAACAATCATAGTTCTGGTGCTGCTCTGATGGCATTTGAAAGCAGGACCTAACCACTCTAATTCAAGTAAGCCCCTGGAGTTTTTCAACAAATACAGGAGGTAAGGGGCATCTTGTAGAACACAATTCAAGAGGGAAAGACTGGGGTTATTGCTAACAAGGGAGTTTGGTTGCTTGAGTAATTACATGATACACAGAGAACATTTTATATGTATATATAGAAAAAACTATATTCAGGTATTAAGAACGATTATCACTGGATGGTGGTATTGTGGATGAGTTTCTTATTTATGATTATTTGCTACAGTTATTTTTAAAAAGTAAAGCCTAAGCATATATATAATATCCAAAACATTCAATTTCCTCCCAATGGCAGGAAAGGGGTTGCTCCCAGATCCAGAAGTTTTCCCCGTTAGGGTGAGTGGACCCTGCCCTTGAATCCAGACCATTCTCTCGCCTGTGCTCTAGGGCCTGTTCCACTCAAGACTCACTAGAGAATAGCGGGTCTGGCTTTCGGCTGTGCACAGACCCCGGGGCTCAGGAAGGTGACGTGAACGTCACCAGGCTCAGTAGAATGGGGAAGAGAAACACAGTCACAGACAAGATCCCCAGACAGATGCAGGCAGCACCACGAAGGTCACCGACCCCAGCTGCATCCAGCAAGTCCCTGGAACTGCATCAGGCGAGTGTGACTGTAGCTGATCTTTTATCTTTTTCTCAAATTTCTTTAACGTTGTGCTTTTACAATTTAAAATGTAAAAAGCAAAAACAAGATTGGTCAACGGGTATAGAGAAGATTTCCTCTGACTATTATTCAAAGTAGGGATTCTTCAGTCAAGGTGACTTTTGTGCTGCTCTTTCTTGTTTGGCCTCTAAAGGGGAATTTTTTGTGGGAATGAGGTGGGGGACGAGGATATTTCTCCTAACATCAAGTTGACTCTAGGGAACCACGTCTCCAACTCCTGAAAGCAGTGAGGGATGTCTGACGCCTGTGGCTCTGCCTCTCTGTCCCACTCCCCCATGCCAATGACTAACTCCTTTGTGACAGAGGCAAGAGCAGGAACCACTGAACCACAGACTTTAATAACTCTGTCTACATGCTAGCATAGGATCAGTGAAATCTAAATTGAAATGTGTGGTTGAATGGCTTTCTGAAAATGCCCTGTACCTCTAAGTCTCTGCAGAAGTTAAAACGTCCTTCAGAGAAAGGGGGAAAAAGCACTCTCGTGGATGGCTATTGTCCACCTCTCGTTTTTCACAGTGATAACTCAGAGGAGAATGGATTTCTGTTGCTGATGGATAGGAAATGGGATTTGAGGAAACAGGATATGATACAGAAAGTGGAATCTGAGAGTCAAAGGCTTATATATTTCTCCTTTAATAAGGAGAGCAACTCTGTGGAGAAAAAGTGAACAGGGGGGTGAAGTGAGGAAGGAGAGAGAGGCAATGGCAGGGTGCACCTGAAACTGTATCAACTACATGGTTGTCCCATAGAAATTCAGAAATATGCCTCAAAGGGTATGTCTCTTTGTAACCTAGTATCCCAGCAGTCAGGGGGAGTGCACCTGACGGCTCCACCTTAGGATACTCCTCTAACAAGTCATTGACAATCTGCCTCAGGACAATTCATGCCGAAGAGAAAGAACTTCCCCATCAGCTCCTTTCTATAAGACCCATTCTGGGTGTTGCTTGCCCTGTACTTCTGGGCATGTATGTGGGCACTAAGTGGGGCTCCCCAGCTTGCTGTGTTTCAGCATCAACAGGGAAGCCCCAAGATGGAAGGCAAGAGGTCTGAGGCACAGGCAGGAAGCTAGGTGCTGTTTGATGGTGAGGTTGGTTCCAGCCCATGCATAGCCAGTCACCACTGCAGCCACTGGAACTGGAGACAGGAGCTGAAACAGGCATAAAAGGTATCTGCTAGAGGGAGAAGTATGAAAACGTCACAGATGTAAATGGCAAATAAGATTAGTAGAGAAGTGTAAGGATTGGTGGAGAGTAAATTCCTTGTCATTATGAAGAAATATGTCTGATTCGTGGTTGGGACCCACTGTGTGAAGCAATGTCCGGGAGTTGGCAGTTTAATTCTAAGCCACATGGAGGCAGACAGCACTTTAGGAAGGAGGGTACAAAAATAAGAAATTTGTGGCAAGTCAAATATCCACATCCTGTTTCCACGTAGAAATACCAATTTAGGCTCAGATTTGCCTCAATGGTCACTTAATACATAATGACCATATTAAAAAATCATCCACATTGAAAGGGTTCAAGGTTTGTCTAACCAAGATGTACTTGTCGGGATTCTGTGATCTTACTAGCTGGATTCATTTTTAAAATTCAGCTTAGGCCAGGTGTGGTGGCTCACGCCTGTAATCCTAGCACTTTGGGAAGCTGAGGCGGGAGGATCACGAGGTCAGGAGATTGAGACCATCCTGGCTAACACGGTGAAACTCCGTCAGTACTAAAAATATAGAAAAAAAATTAGCCAGGTGTGGTGGCAGGCACCTGTAGTCCCAGCTACTCGGGAGGCTGAGGCAGGAGAATGGTGTGAACCCAGGAGGCGGAGCTTGCAGTGAGTTGAGATCGCACCACTGCACTCCAGCCTGGGTGACAGAGCAAGACTCCATCTAAAAAAAAATAAAAATAAAAATAAAAAATTCGGCTTAGAGTTCCTGTTTCACCCTCAAGGCAAATCTAAACCACGGCAGGTATGTGAAATGATCCCACCTCTCAAAAATTTACCAGGTCAGCTCTTTTCCAATCAGATTTATCCATTGGGCATTATAAATGTTGGGCATCATAATGGCAAGAAGAGTCAGAAACCAAATAAGAAGAGCTGTGGTTCTTGACCTCAGAAAAGTTACAACTATCTAGTTTCTGAGATCAGAAAGTGCACAGAAAACAGTATAGATACATGAAACAAAGTGAAATGACACCAATTATATCAGGAAAGCATACACACACAAAAATACAGCACATGTGATTTATCTGGAGAGATTTAGAAAGTCTTTGGAGCAATTTATTAAAAAGGAAGAGTATGTGGTTTTATAGAGTGAAGATGGGAGAAAACACTCCAGGTGATGTAATACTACACTTAAACTCACCAGACAGGTGTAAGGTAAATGGATGTGCTTTAGTCAAGGAATAGGCTGAGGCGGACATCCAGGCCACAGTCAGTCAATGGGATTGGTGTGCAGGTGCCCACCTCCACTTGTTATATAACCTGTTTAAGTTCATCCTTGGCTCTGAGCCACTGTTGTCTGTAGAAGGTATCACTGCCCTGCTGAATCTGTACAGGCACACTGGTGCCCAGAGAAAGATGGAGAGAACCAGAGCTGTCCATCTTGCAGACAAACAGACGGGAGCCAGAGTTCAGCATGGCTCAACATGGCATGCACACTGGTGCCCAGAGAGAGAGAAACACTACTGACCACTAAGGGAGAACCAGCAGCCTTCAACGCCGACAGGGGGAAGCCAGGAACTGGCTTGTGCCCGGAGGGAAAGAGTTAAGCTGCTAACACTGTAAGGGCGAGTTGGCCTTGCAGGCCAGCCATGCAGCTGTACGTGGGAGCCGGCTGCTGAGAGGAGCCACAGAGCTGGAGCAGAGAGCCAAGATAAAGATGGACAGTGTGAGTAAGCTGCTGATGAAAGAGTTGCTGAATAAAACTACATTTCACCTGCCTGCAGCCCCCAAAGTGTTCTTTCGGCTATCTGCCCATCCACCCACTTCCCTCAGACCTCAGACCCAGACCCTATGCTGAGTGTGACATTTGGTGTAATCATGGCGCTGGACCTGACAATTGGCATAGTTGGCAGGATGAGGTGAGTGGGTCTTCAGCCCGCGAGGGCTCCCAGGTCAGCTTTGTGGCTGCAGCATGGGCTGTGGCACCCAGTGGCAGTGGTGCTGCTTGGATGGGCCCCAGTGGAAACATAGGAGGAAGTGGATGGGTCTCCCGTGAGTGTGGAGAAGGCACTGAAGCACCTGGAAGTGCACAGCACTGAGGAAAAGCATGCCTTTGCTGGCAGAGTCAGATGGGCATTTGTGACTGTGCTATAGGAAATGCACGTCCAATCCTTGTGGGACACAGTGCAGGGAGGAGGAAGAACCTTTGCTGCAGGCTTACCCAGTGATCCACCAGAAAATAGAGCATGAACAGCTGTTGGGCCCCAAGGGTGAACCCAGGGACCCCCCCTATCACGGTGGAACACATTTCCTATGGTGCCTGTGTCCCCTCTAAGTTGCAGGAGTCAAGCAAGTAATGTTGGCAGTCACATACAGACCTAGTGCAAGTCATTCAGGCAAAGGACATTACTGCACAACCCAGTCCTGCTCAAGTGTTCCAGTTCACAGATTGCCTGCTGCAGTCAGAGAGAAGTGTAAAGCCTTTTCTGTTTGATAAGAGACTGACCAAGATACCCAGCTTCTGGGGTCACCAGATGACCAGAGCCACATGTGGACTTGGCAATCCACCAGTCCCTGCACCCAGATAAGTTTCCAGGTAAGGCTGCATAGATAGCTATGAAAGCTGGTCAGTGAGACTAAAACCTGTGTCTCCGTATCTTGGCATCAGCCGTTTGACTCTCCACTTGTGCGTTGTGTATGCCTCTCCTATGCTTGAAAACATTCTGGGGGGTGGATATTTTGCATAGCTTGGCAACTGTATTATCTGTCACAGACTTGCTGGACCACTTGATGACGGAACTGGGACAGTCCCACCGAGAGCCAGGAACAGCTTGCCTTCGTGGAAGGGTGATGATGGACTTTCACAGTGTTGCTGCAGAGCTGTGTGTATAGCCCCACCATATGTCGTGGTCTTGTTAATGATGTTTTGTTAACCTCTGATTCTCTTGCAGAAGCAGCAACACCCCCCTTACCTGGGATTGGATGGTGAGGCTGAGACAGCCAAGCAGGCTATTCAGTAGGCACAAACCCTATGGGTCGTTAACCAGGGATACCCATTTAAAGTGGATGTGCATGTAACCACAGATAGTTTTGGCTAGAGCCTATAGAAGTGCATGGAATGCTTGGAAGCGCCAGTAGGCTTTTAGTCCCAGCTGCGGAGAGGAGCTGAGCTCTGGTGTTCATTAATAAAGAAGCAGTTAATAACTGCGTTTGCTGCCCTTCAGGCTCATAAGAGCGTGGCAGAACAGGTTACAGTCATGCAGACAACTTACCCAATAGCAGGATGGGTGCCTTCATGGGTAACAACCTCCGGACTAGGATGGCACAGACATCCACTTAAGCAAAGTGGGGTCCCTACTTGGAACAATGGAGTACGCTGAGTACAAGTCCCTTAGCAGCGGAGTTACAAAAAGTCTTGGGACCTGTAGTCCTAATGCAGGAGAAGACCATGGGGCCTGAGGCAGCCCTAGATCCTGAGCCATCACCATTTAAGGAAGGGCACCCTCCGATCCCTGTTGGGACGTGGTACACAGATGGGTCTAGCCAGGGTGCTACTGCTGCCTGGACTGTTGTCACAGTCCAACCTAGTACTGACACCATATAGTTTGAAACCAGGTGTAGGCAAAGTAGCTAATAAGCTGAACTCAGGGCAGTGTGAATGGTAATCACCAAGGAGGTGACACCCATGGTAATCTGTGCTGATAGCTGGGCAGTTTATCAAGGCTTATGTATGTAACAGGTCCGTGTGCCCAGAGCCTATGTATAAGACCTGTGTGTCAGGCCTGTGTGTCCAGGCATATGTGTCAAGCCTGTGCATGTATATTGGGCCCACGTGCCCAAAGCTTATGTGTCAGGCTTATGTGTCAAACCTATGTGTATGTATCAGGCCTATGTGCCCAAAGCTTATGTGTTGGACCTGTGTCCAGGGCCTATATGCCAAAGGTATGTATCAAACCTGTGTGTCCAAAACCTATGTCTCCCTTGGCCTAGGGGGTAGAATGTAAGGCACATGGATGTGCTTTGGTCACGGAATAGGCCAAGGCCGAGGCAGACATCCAGGCCAGAGTGACTAAGCAGGATTGGTTTGTAGGCGCACCCTTCCACTTGTTATATAACCTGTTTGTATAAGTTCATACTTGGCCCTGAGCCACTGTTGTGTGTAGAAGGTATAACTGCTCTGCTGATGCTGTACAGGTGTGCTGGCACCCAGAGAAAGATAAAGAGAACCAGAGCTGTCTGTCTTGCAGATGGACAGAGGGGAGCCAGAGTTCAACATGGCTTGACATAGCATGTGTGCTGGTGCCCAGAGAGAGAGAATAGCACTACTGACCACTGTAAGGGAGAGCTGGTTACCTTGAAGGCAGGCAGGGGAAAGCCAGGAACTGGCTTGTGCCCAGAGGGAAAGAGTTAAGCTGCTAACACTGTAAGGGAGAGTTGGCCTTGTAGGCTAGCCGTGCAGCTATGCATTGGAGCCAGCTGTTGAGAGGAGCCACAGAGCCGGAGCAGACAGCCAAGATAAAGATGGACAGTGTGAGTATGCTGCTGCTGAGAAAGCTGCTGAATAAAATACATTTCACCTGCCTATGGCCCTCTGACTGTTCTTTCAGCTATCCGCCCATCCACCCACTTCCCTTGGACCTCAGCATGGGCTGGACCTTAACGCTGAGTGTGACATTTGGCATAGACATGGCCCTGGACCTGACAACAGGTGTTGTTTTATTTTGTTTTCTGAGACAGAGTCTTGCTCTGTCATCTAGGCTGTAGTACAGTGGCACAATCTTGGCTCACTGCCGCCCCACCTCCTGGGTTCAAGCAAGTCTCGTGCCTCAGCCTCCTGAGTAGCTGGGATTACAGGCATGCCCCACCATGACCAGCTAATTTTTGTATTTTCAGTAGAGATGGGGCTTCACCATGTTGGAAATACTGTTCTGAAACTCCTGAGCTCAAGTGATCCTCCTGCCTTTCAGCCTCCCAAAGTGCTGAGATTACAGATGTGAGCCACTGTGCCCAGTCTACCACCAAACTGTTTGAAGACTAAGAAATGCATATATGGAATAAAGAAAGAAATATCAGGAACATTGGATTTCTTACCAAAAAAAAATATGTGAGGGTATTTAAGTGTGTATTAATTTTTAAATTAGACAATTCATTTTTTAGTCTAAGGAAAACTAGAAATAAAAATAAAAGGAAAAGAGAAGGGAAGGAAGGAAAGAAAGGAGAGAGGGAAAGAAGTGAAACTCCTACAATCCCAGGACCCAGAAAAACCAAGCTGATTACCAAAGCTCTATAAGCCTTTCTACATGTGTATATCCTGGGTTTTTATTTGGTGTGATTTGATTTTTTAAACAAAAATTATACTCTCTTATAATCACTCTTTACTAGAAAATAAATTATAGATGTGTAGTAATCTTCAGTTGGGTTTGGAGAGGCATATGGAATTCTATATTTAAAATCACCTGAAACTGTATCCACTATATGGGTATCTCATAGAAATTCAGAAAGATGCCTCAGAGCGTATGTCTCTCTGTAATCCTGTACCCCAGCCTTGAAATGCATTTTAAAGGGGTTTTCCCCACCTTTCCTTCCTAATCTCAGAATATGGCCTTGAAATATAGTTTAAAACTCTTTGTTTCCTTCCCTTTCCCACCAGGCATTCTCATGCACAGTGCTTGCTTCTCTAATTATGTGCTTGCTTAGAAATTCCAGAGTCTGATTTTGAAACAAACCAGATGCAGAGATTCAGCTGTGGAAACCTCCTGCTTAGGAGAAGTTACAATTAGTTCACCACCTCACCAGGTCCAAATCAAGATGACGCCCACTGGACCTCCAGATGGGTGATTACTCAACCATTAGAAAAAGACACAGACCTGCACTCCCTTGCACCACTCCCGCATGTTTTCCATACCAAGTTTTCCTTCTTAAACCACTTCACTCAGTCCAAAAGCTGAGATGGTTCCTTTGAGGCTTAAGCCCAGCCATTCTCCCATTTGCTAACGTTTGAAAAAAAGCTGCTTTCCTTTTACCACACCTCACTTCTCATGCTTAGACTTCCAAGTGGTGAGCAGTCTCAACCTCCTGGGCTCAAGAGATCCTCCCACCTCAGCCCCCTAACTAGCTGGGACCAAAGGCATGCACCACCACTGAGTTTAAATATAGAATTCCATATGCCTCTCGAAACCCAACTGAAGATTACTACACATTTATAATTTATTTTCTAGTAAAGAATGATTATAAAAGAGTATAATTGAACTTGAATCAATTACAAATTTGGTGCCCCATGTGAGGAGCTGTGTGTTTCATGAAACCTAGACTGTCTGCCTGGTTTCTACTGGAGGAGGCAACAGCTGCTCAAAAGTGCCAGCAATTCAGCTAGCTGACTCCATGGCTGGGGACTTCAGGGACCTCCCAGCAGCTGCCAAGGACACTTTTGCCTAGGATTTCCCTTCTGTCCCCATCACAGCATCAACTGCCCACAACGCTTTGCTGGTGCAAGGAAAGTGGCGTTTGGGAAGCTGAGGCACTTGGACTAGGTAAGTCGACTGGAGTGTGAATGGGGTTTCTCTGTCTCTTTCTTTTGGGCCTTTGTGCCATCTGGACCTAGCACAGGTCAATCGTGGTGCCATAAGGGCCTTTGTGCCATCTGGACCTAGTACAGGAGATCCTTTTGGGGTGCCATCTGGGTTTCAGACAAGACTTCAGGGCTTTTCTCCAGTTTCCTCTTTCAGGGATCAGTTCAGGGTGCTCCATCTGCATTGGCACCATCTGTGTTTGTGTCTCTGTTTAGTGTTACCCCTTCCTCTGAGGGTGCTCTAGGATGGTCTTCACAGCATCAGGCTCATCTGATTGTCAGAAGGAGCAAGATAGGCTGCTTCTCTCCTCACTAAGGGAGAAACAGTTTCCAATACCCTGGCCCTGATTTTGTCATCCTCTTTGGGATTCCGGAGTGCTCTCTGTATCTGGGTTAAGCTTTGTAGGTGGAGAACGCATGTGAACTCTTTTCTAGACTATATGGGACTCCAGCTGGTTACGTATTATAGCCAGTTTTTGTGTACATTTTAAACTGATGGATGAATTACAGCAAGAAAAGTTCAGAGCTCAAATTCACAGCTCATTTAACCTGCAACTATAAAGTTAAGCAGAATATTCTGAAGCTCTTTCTTTTCTTTTCTGCCTGCTTTGAATCTGCTGTTACTAAACTGCTGGTGCTAAGACTCATTATTTATTGTCTAACTGTAACATAAACATTTGAAACTCCTTTAAAACTGAAAAGAAAAGGCCAGGGCGGGAAGATCGCTTAAGCCCAGGAGTCCAAGACCAGCCTGGACAACATAAGGAGACTCCATCACTACAAAATAAAAAATTAGCCGGGAGTGGTGGTGCATGCCTTTGGTCCCAGCTACTTAGGGGACTGAGGTGGGAGGATCTCTTGAGCCCAGGAGGTTGAGACTGCAGTGTGCCATGAACACACTACTGCACTCCAGCCCATGAGACAGAGTGAGAACCCATCTAAAACAAAACAAAACAAAACATTAGTGTGGCATGGATGTTCTGTCAAGCTACAAAAGAAAAAAAAAAACACTAATAAAAATGCATTGAAAAAGACTTTTTTTAAAAACAAAAAGAAAACTGCCCTAAATATGCTCTACCCAAATTTGGTCTATAGCTTTCCTTACCTTACCCAATAGGGCAAACAAAATTTAGTCATGTAAACAGATTTCAATTTTGACAGAAAAATAATTCTTATCCAATAATCTTATATAAAATGTTAAGTTTACGTTGCTATCTAATGGCTAGAATTCCAAGGTGAAGCTATTGGATCTTTGTGGATATGTATTCATGTTTAGATATGTTTATGTGATATACATGTATGTTTTGTGTTGTGTCTTGCGTGCTACCAAATGGCTTATAATTAAATAAATACTCATAAATTAAGTCAAAATGCATTTCAAGTTCACATGAATTTATCAATCTTTAATAAATACACTGGCTTTCAAATCATTGGTAAAAATAAAAATTAAAATGTCTTCTGAATCATCAGCATACATTTTTGTTTAGGTAGGTAAGTTTTATATTTGCCTCTGTTGGATATTTTAAGGTGTCAGGGTTTGGCACAAAGGTTGTGAAACTATAAACCCAGCCAAAAACAGAGTAATCTTTGTGTAACTTTTTTAAACAAATAAGACTAATTTAATATTGTTGGGTTCAATAAAAACAGCTAAATATTCTAAGTTATCAGCAAAACACCAGTGTGTTTAAGGTTCTTACTTAGGTGAACACCTGATGTTCACAGACTTTAAAAAATGGTTAATAAGGAAATAACTTTAAATTATTACTAGCTTTGTGTAATATCTCAGTTTCCAGAAGTAAACTATTAAAAATGAAAGGGTCGAGTACATGTAAATAGGATAAATGCCTGTAGATGAACTTTTTGTGCAATTAAAAATTTTTTAATTGTTTTAAATTGAATAGTAAATGCACATTGGATATCTGAGATATTTACAATTAAGAAAGGGTTATGATATGGGGAAACATTTCTAAAAATTGTGGCATGGTTTTATCTATAAAATCCTAACATCTGAAAAACAGTTCAAGATTTCTTGCTTCCTAAGTTTTCACTAAAATTTAAGGTTACTAAGACTAAACATTTTTGTTAATATGTAATTCTATAAATAATCTTATTTTAAAATAGCTTTATATAAGTTGAAAGTTATTTTAAAATTATTTATGAAAATATTTTAAAAGCCAATAAAGAGAAATATTTAAAATTATAAATATAAAATTATATTTTAAAAATTTCCAAAAACAATTTTATGTGAAAAAATATTATAAGGTAAATTTTTGTCTTTAAATAAAATGACTGATTTTTAAATGAAGGAAGTATAAGACATACCAAAAACTCCAAGCATGTCATAGATGGTCTACATAAATAGTGATAACATTCATAAAGGGAAATTTATAAAAGAAATTTTGTATGTGATTAAACTAGCTCTAATTAAAAGGGAATTATTTATAGTAATCTTTCTAAAGATTGGTCCCCTATGTTTAAACAGGATTTTGTTAAGGTATGAATTTACTTTTAATGAAATTATAAGAGATTTTGCTTTTTAATTCTATAACCTGTTTCTTTTGAAAACTTCTCAGATTCATATCTCAGAAGTTCAACTGTTGTGTCTTGCTGCTTTCATCTTTTTCTCCCCTTGAAAAAAAGCCTGAGATAACTTCTTCAGCTTTTTTTCATCAGCTCTTTTATCCTTCTGGTTCTAACTGCTCATTAGCATTATGCCTGATGCTAAAATGTTTTATCTTAAAGGTCTGAAAAAGCAATGTTTTCCTCCAGTATAACTTGATTCTGTACTCTTGGATTTTCTTGATACGTCTACATGTTTTAGTGCATGTAATCAAGAAACTTCTCATGCACTTATTAAGAGTCATGTATTCCCATGCTATACCCGTAACTTTGAATACACACTTCCCATGTCTGATTAAATTCAAGCACTTTTTTCATCAGGTTTAACTTCCAGGTAATCTCAATGGGCTCCCCATAAGAAGAAGCAGTCACGCTGCAAAAGGTTTTTCTTTGCCTTTTTGGTAACTAGCTTAAGAAACAACGTTTTATATTTAATCAAGATAATTCCTATGTTGTCTTTATCAGGTTTTGATTGCTTAGAAAAACAGATTTAAAGGGGTTAAGGTTTTTACATCCATATAATCTTCTATATTGCCTTTAAAGTCTTTTGATAATCACTTTGGTTAAATGAGTAATTACTGTTTTACAATGACCTATGGTTCTGTTTTGATCATATGTTTTGCATCCTTTAACATCTTTGACAAATGCCCTCAAAATCACATCTTAAACTTCTGACTTATTGCTGGGGTTTATCAAAGCTATAAAAATTAATCACCACTGGCCAGGCATGGTGGCTTACTCCTGTAATCCCAGCAGTTTGGGAGGCCAAGGAAGGAGGATCACTTGAGCCCAGGATTTTGAGACCAGCCTGGGCAACAAAGTGAGATCCTGTCTCTACAAAAACAAAGCACAAAAATTAGCTGGGTGTGGTGGCCTATGCCTATAGTCCTAGCTATTTGTGAGGCTGAGGCAGAAGAATCACTTGAGTCCCAGAGGTCAAGGCTGTGGTGAACCACGATTGCATTACTGCACTCCAGCCTGGGTGACAGAGCAAGACCCTGTCTCAAAAAGAAAAAAAAATTAATCAGTGAAAGGCTGTAAAATCTTTTTAAAGCTTCTAGTCAGGTCATGGACTTCAGTGTCACCTTCTACAACCTCGTGAAAAGGTTGTTATCCAGTACTATTAACTAATCCTTGTGTTGTTAAGTTACAGGGTTTTGACTTCTGAGTATAAATATCTCATCTAAAGAAGGCACAATAGGCCAGGCACGGTGGCTCACGCCTGTAATCCCAGCACTTTGGGAGGCCAACGCAGGCGGATCACAAGGTCAGGAGATCGAGACCATCCTGGCTAACACAGTGAAACCCCGTCTCTACTAAAAAATACAAAAAAGAAGCCGGGCGTGATGGCAGGCGCTTGTAGTTCCAGCTCCTCGGGAGGCTGAGGCAGGAGAATGGCATGAACCCGGGAGGCAGAGCTTGCAGTGAGTCGAGATCATGCCACTGCACTCCAGCCTGGGCGACAGAGTGAGACTCCGTCTCAAAAAAAAAAAAAAGAAGGCACAATATTCTTGCCAATATATGACATCAAACTCAAGTTAACCAAAGCCTCATCTTTACACTCAGGCAAAGGTGACAAAGTAAACTGCTTTCATGAGATACAGGGACAAGGCCTCTATTCAAAAACATTAATATTTATTTAATAATTTTGCCTCTATCTTAATTAATAGAATGTATTCTATACCTTGATACTAAATAATTTATATGTTTAGCTACCTGTGAGCTTCCTTTCCTGTCATTCTCAGAAATAAGCAAGGGTTATGACCTTTTGTTTGAAATGCTGTTAATTCTTTATGTTTTATTTTACCTCCAGAATTTGAAACTATTCAATCCCTCTAGGCCCAGGGACTATTACAGAAGACATGGGCATATGAGATTGTAAGGGCTGGGTTTTGAGGAATGCAATTAATTCAGACCTTCCAAATCAAGGATGGATACACAGATGCCTAAACAGCTAAACAAAATACTTGTGTTTTATATAACTAATTGCTACAAGCCAAGATTATGGTAGCTCAGTGCATAAAATTTATAGATAAGCCAATTTTATAACCTGGTTTCTTATGTTTTGTCTTTTGCTCTTATGTTGCTTAAAAGAGGTCTTAAGGGTTAGTATATGCCTGCCTGTGTCCATTCCCATCTGGCCCAAAATGTTTAATTGGCTATAAGTCTTTTGACTCTAAGTCCCTTGGCCATAGGAGTCCCACCAAGGGACATGATGAACAGCAGGTAGCCATACCACCCTGGCATCAATATGGGACAAAATAAAAGACTGGCCATCTATACTGCCTCTGGCATATCTTGACCAAATAAAAGGGGAAATACAAACAAACAAGACGTTCTAAGCCCTCCAACATACTAAATGGAACCCCTTCTTGGCCAAAGGAGATCCCCCAAAAAGCTGAAAAACTAATTTAGATTTTCACAGAAAGCAGGGGGATGGACACACCTCATTATACCCTCCCCACTTTGGAATTCAGATGCAACTGACCAACATTAACATTAAAATATAGATCATAAAACTGACAAAACAGACTCTTTGTAACAATAAGATATCAAATTACAAACAGGCCCCGAGACCATGCCAGGCAACAGTGAAGTCACACACTCCTACACTTCAAAAGTTATGTTCTTGCTGCCACAAGGTGTTTCTTTCTCACAAGCAGCCAAATGAGTACTGGATTCAAGATAAGCTAACTGATCCCTACTCCCTGTTCACCAGCCATAACTACAGCTTTAATTAGACAAGAGACTGATTTCAGTACATTTCTCCTGATAAAAAGGTCACTAACCACAGACAAGTGCTGGCTGGTATACAGAAATCACATACTTGTGTGTTTTTGTGTACATACAGGGTCTAGTTATAATACATTTATAAGTCTCCATCCCAAAATAAACATGGGTCATATGTTACATACATATTTGTTTAATACACATGTGTCAGGACCAACTGTATGAATATTCATAGCCCCTCCTATAACCTGTTAAATATCTGTATTTAGCCAACCTGTTGTCATATCCCCACAGGAACTCCAGGTACAATTGACAATGGGAACTGCGCACTATAATTAAGACTAAATGTTGTGTATAGTTCCTGCACGACTCTGGAAATACACCCTCAGCCCTACAAGACATGCACAAGCAAACTAGTGCTATGTCTAATCCTGTCATGTCCTTAAATCAATGGTCCTCCTAATAATTTGGATCAGGCTCGTCCTAGTAAAAAGAAGTTGCTCATAATTTCAGCCATGATTTTAAAAATAAGTTTATTCTTCTACTGTGGACTATATTGCTATTACACCCTCACCACTCACACTCCAACAAATATCTTCTGTATATTTCAGAAGTTTTCAAAAATTTTTCAAGGTCAGAGACTCAGTAAAGTTTTCAATTACAAGTGGACAGGTTTTCTTCTGTTGCCCTCTAGCTGTGCCCTTTTCAGCAGGAAGTAGTCAAATTGACATCTCCCACTTTCCATAAAAATGGAATATAATTTCACAGTAGGGAGTTGTAACCAAGTAGCTAAGCCTCAAATTACATGTTAAGGTTTTTTTCCCTTTCCTTCCTAATCTCAGAATATAGCCTTGAAATGTAGTTTAAAACTCTTTGCTTCCCTCCTTTCCCGCCAGGCACTCCTGTGTACAGGGCTTGCTTATCTAATTGTGTGCTTGCTTAGAAATTCTAGGGGCTAATTTTAAAGCAAATCAGACAGAGACTCAACTGCAGAATCCTCCCCCTTAGGGGAAGTTATGAACAATGAATTCACCACCACCAGGCCAAAGTTGAGATGAACCAATCAGACCTCCAGACGGGCAATCCCTCAAGATAACCATCAGGAAAAGGCACACAGACCTGTACCCTCCTGCAACACTCATCCATGTTTCTCATACTAAGTTATCCTTCATTCAGCCCAAACAGCAGAGATGATTCCTTTGAGGCTTGAACCCAATCATTCTCCCGTCTGCTAGCATTTGAATAAAAGCTGCTTTCCTTTTACCACACCTCGCTTCTTGTACTTTGACTTCTGAGTGGTAAACAGCCAAACTTGAGTCAGCTACCTCTCTATAGCCCCAAATCCAGTTTTACCAACACAACGAGCTATGTGACTGGTGGGAATGTCATAATCCTGGAGTGTACCGTGGAGGGGAAGGTTAAGAACAAACCTGCATGTGTGTTGTTTTTTGTTTGTTTGTTTTTGAGACAGAACCTGGCTTTGTTGCCCAGGCTGGAGTACAGTGGCATGATCTCGGCTCACTGCAACCTCCACCTCCTGGGTTCAAGCAGTTCTCCTTCCTCAGCCTCCCTAGTAGCTGCGACTACAGGTGCGCACTAACACATCCAGCTAATTTTTTATTTTTAGTAGAGATGGGGTTTTGCCATGTTGGCCAGGCTGGTCTCGAACTCCTCACCTCAGGTGATCTGTCCGCCTTGGTCTCCCAAAGTACTAGAATTACAGGCATGAGCCACTGTGCCCAGCCTGCATGTATAATCTTTATTGAAAAACATACTGTGAAATAAAAACTGACTATGAAAATATGGAGCATATGTTTGCTACAACTGTTTGTAAGACAACAGTTTTCTAACTGGGCTCAACTGGTTTTCTATCTCAAGATTGCGCATACTGCTCCCCTCCCTCACCTCCACCCACTTATTTTGCACTCTCTGGAAAGAGAAGTTAAAATTCACAAGGCATTTTAACACAGTGAACAGCACAGGGTTTTCCCTACCCATACTCTCTACCCGTCAAATACTCCAGGACAGAAGAATTCTAACCAAATTCCCTTTGTTATAATTTAAAAATAGGAATATATTTAATGAAACTTTCTGACCTTTGATTTCTAGATGTAAATATGCTCATCCAGGAGTCTCTCAGGAGTGGAAAATTTTATTTTATGACATATATAATTATGAAACTCTTTCTTTCCTTCAGCACATTGCATTTTTCTGACAGTTACAAAAGGAGTCATTCAATAGACAAGACCTTGATAGGAAAAATCAATTGAGCTTAACATTATTTGAAAACAACTGGACTATTTTCAAAAAGCATTTTTTATTTTCCATTTTGATTTAAAATAAACTTATACACTAATAGATCCTATGCACCTGTAGAAGAGCCTTGAAATTAAAATCAAGAATTCCCCACAAAGCCTAAATAGATTTCCCTTGTATCACAGAATAGATGAGTATCAGAAAAGTTGCTACAAAACAACTCCTCCTTTCTCGTATTCACTATAAAATAGGAGATGTGTCGATTGCAGAGAAAAAGCTTAGGTTTTATGAAATCAAGATGGCATCCAAATCCAGGGCATGCTGGGTAGTGCAGACTCCAGAGGGGTTAGACCTCACTGGAGTCGTCCTGTCCATTAGCCCACTGAACACTGCAGAACCATCCTGACTCCAGAGCTCTTCCCTCAGTCCTTTCATCTTTTTGTTGTCCTAGTCCACAGGAATTTCTGCACAGTAGAAGAACCCCTGACTCTGAAACTCTGCTCCTTTCTTTCTTCTTTAGTTGAAGAAATTAAAATGCTCTGACATGCCTTTGCTCATCTTTGCTGACTTACTCCTACACATGCTTCAAAAATCAGGTCAGATGCCTCCTCTTCCAGAAACTCTTCTCTGACAAACCATTCTCCTATTGCTCCACCAAATTGACTCAATAATACATACGCTGACAGATTATTCCATCCAGTATTTTGTTTTTTTGTTTTGTTTTTTTTTTTGTTGTTGTTGTTGTTGTTTTGAGACAGAGTCTCACTCTGCCACTCAGGCTAGAGTACAATGGCGCAATCTCAGCTCACTGCAACCTCTGCCTCCCAGGTTCAAGCAATTCTCCTGCCTCAGCTTCTTGAGTAACTGGGATTACAGGCACACACCACCATGCCTGGCTAATTTTTGTATTTTTAGTAGAGATGGGGTTTCACTGTGTTGGCCAGGCTGGATACTTCTTAATGTAAAGACTTTAGAGTCTATAAAATAAATCACTATTTAATAAACTAAATATTTAACACTCCCTGTGTTGATTTTAACCCAGCACAAATATGTCCAAAATAGACTCTATAGTGATTTTAAAATTCTCATTCACTGTGAAAGAATGAAAATTACACCCAAATATTCATTTCCCTTCTTCTATATTACTATAGTAGTATTAGAAGTTTTCATCTGGACACACAACCTCCCAGAATACATTTCCCAGGCTCCTGTGCTACAAGGTGTAGCTACATAACTCAGTACTGGCCCAACTGTATGTGAGCAGAAGCCAGCAGTGCAAATACCAAGCTGGGTTCTTAAAGGGAAAGGGTGAATGTTCAGTGTTTAACAAGTGGTAGCAAACATGCTCATAAATGTTAACTTAAAAAAAAAAAAGTAGGTATGACTAGAACCCAGAGGGCAACCTGAAGAGTTATCAGAGAGTAAGTAGGCTGAAAGGGATAGTCTATGATCAAATCAAAGATTTTGGGATTTCATCCTAAAACCTAAGGGAAACTCCAAAAAAATATTTAAGCAGGAGGCTGACATGGTCAGATAGATTTCTCCCTTAGAGAGCTCAATCTGGCAGCAGAGTAGCACATGGATCAAAAGAGTCAGTTCTTCTCTCCAAATGAACCAGAGTAACTTTGCACAAAAACATTCCACACATTGCACCCCCTAGATAAATATGTTTTGTGAAATCTAGAGGTGAAAACGGGGTAGACCAAATGGTGTAAACGGATTATCTACCTGATGATGACAATTCACAACTGTCTGACGGGGGTTCGCTGCCTTGTCTCTCTGTAGGAAGGAAAGCATATTATTGCTTTTGTCATTATAAAGCCATAATAACCTAAGTTGCTACAAAAAAAAAATTCCTTGGTCCTAAGACCAAGAATATCATTTTCCACATAGGATTAAGCTATTATGGAAGGGTGTCCCGTGAACAGGTGTAAATTCACTAAAGCTCTTCTCAAGATGAAACCTGATCTATCTTAGACTGCTTTTTCCACGTGAGTGTATAAGGAAAATCCTCAGGACTTTGCCTGTTTGTTGACATCCTTCGGAAGCCCCAGGAGTATTGAACAGAACACTGGGAGCAGATGCTGCTGGGGGCATCCTCCAGAAAATCTCCACCTGGAGTTGGACTGACCAGCCCTTTCCATGACATGATTTCCTTCTTTCAGGAATGGGAGGTACCAGTACAATTGTGATCCTCTTGCTTAAAGAATACCAAGTAAGGCTTGGATACTCTCCTGTAAAATGTCTGCATACCTGCACTGAGGGAAAATAAATAACGTATGTAAATCCTTGCTGGAAGGTTGGGGGAGGGCTTTCCTTCCCAAATAAAGTAAAATAAAAATCACTATGAACCAAGAGTTCATTTCTTCATGGGTAGTGAGTGTAGGCAAATTTACCAAAAGTCTGAAAGCTCCTCGGGGGAAGACAGAAAGCACTAGAATACCATCTCCAGTTTCTGAAAGGGTAGCCGGTTGGGTCTGCAGAGCCTCAGCTATTAAGGTATAAATGACTCCTTGGTTGTCTGCCCGAATCATCAAGGAAGCAAATCAAGGCCTCACCCGCTTCAGATAATTGAGTCTCATCTTCAAGCAGGGAATGGAAATGGGGCTGGTAATACCTGAATATTCTTGAGATATTACATTTGATATGCAAAACCCTTTGGCCTTTGTCTCTTGACATCCAACAATGTACCTTCCATTGTGATTAAATGGCAAATCGTAAGTCGCTCTAGTTTCTAGGGGGGTATGAGGAAGTGTGGGGAGCAGTTGCTCCCGACATCCTAGGGCCAGGGGCTAGGACGAAGCTAGATCTGGAAACTCTCTACCGGGGTCACCACTCCTAAGAGAGTTGTGGCCAAGGGAAAATAGTAAACACCAGCAACCATCCTGAAGAACCTCAATCCAGAGGGCAAAACACAGCATCTGCACAGTAGAGGTATATCTGAGGCCAGAGAGAAAAGTAACCAGAAGACTATCTGAAGTCAACAGGGATGTGGAAGGATGAAATGGAGGAGAAGAGGGCTAGACAGAGACAGGGCTAGATTTGGATGTCAAGTGGGAATGGTCCAAGTATATGCTCTAAAGATACCGAATTGTCATGAGATGCTGCATCTTGACAAAGATGAGAATGTAATTGATTTGCTTCTGTGGGGTCATAAACAGGGACTCACAGAAACAGCCTTCCACTCACATGTACTGGCAGATGCTTGGGTACACAATAAGCACCCTGAACCAAATCCCCGCCTCATGTGGAGAAGTCCCAGCACTAAGCAGGACTCCTCTCCCATTCTATGGCAGCCTGGGCCTTGAGGAATCTTTGGTTCTGACATCACTGCCTGAAGCAGTGGGAGCAGAGGTCTCACTCACTCATTGTAAAATCCCTATATAGGACTGTCTCAGTCCCTTCTCCTGTTATAACAAAATAACTTAGACTGGGTAATTTATAAATAATAGAAACATTTCTCACAACTCTGGAGGCCAGAAAGTCCAAGATCAAAGTGACAGTAGATAGTGTCTGGTAAAGTTTCACTTTCTGCTTTTAGCCTGTAATCCCAGCACTTTGGGAGGCCGAGGCCGGTGGATCACCTGAGGTCAGGAGTTCGAGACCAGCCGGGCCAACGTGGTGAAACCCTGTCTCTACTAAAAATACAAAAATTAGCCAGGCATGGTGGCAGATGCCTGTAATCCCAGCTACTCAGTAGGCTGAGGTAGGAGAATTGCTTGAACCCAGGAGGCGGAGGTTGCAGTGAGCTGAGATCACACCATTGCACTGCAGCCTGGGCGACAAAAGCAAAACTCAGTCTCAAAAAAAAAAAAAAAAAAAAAAGCTCCTTGTGTCCTCACATAGAAGAAAGGCATTAACTCTGTGTTCTCAAATGGCAAAAAGACAAAAAAATGGGATGAACTCATTCCCTCAAGCCTTTTTTTTTATAAGGGCATGAATCCCATTCATAAGGGCAGAGTCCTCATGACCTAATCATTTCCCAGAGGCCCCATCTCTTAATATTATCACCTTGGGGGTCAAGTTCCAAATATGAATTTTGGAAGGACACCAACCTTCAGGCATAGCAAGAGCCCTAAAAGAAAGAGGCCTTAATGTTCAATCTAGTAGAATAACAGTGTTACCTATTTTTTAAATGTAGCCAAAACAACATGATACTGAAGCCTTCTTACTATTTAGGCTTTCAATAAAAATGTGTGTATGTGCCCCAAATTCTCTTTGGATTATACATTTAAAAAATAACAATCAGGCACAGAAGAAAATTACATGAAACACACCAGGAGACACACACAACCTTAGAATTCTGTCTCTGAAGAGGGTACATTCACCTATTGTAGGTCCACCTATAATCTCCTAGTCCCCTCCTATCTAAGAGTCTAACTTTTCATATGGGAATTCACAGTTAAGACTCTGAATTACTGGAGACTGGGTCTTGTCTGCTTATTAGCAGGGGCAACCTCCTGTTGTGTCACAGGCATGGCTAACGTCCCATTACGGCTTCTCCATTACTTAGCTCTGATTATTCTAAATTAGTGTTTTCCCATGGCACATCAAAATGGAGGAGCAAAGCCTCTTCTCTCTCTTTGAACATCTCATCTATTCCTCACCCACATTCCAGAGACAGGTAGCCTAGCTACCCAGGAAGCTAATTGCTTCTGACAAAACAGACCATTAGAAGAGCAGCCTTTCAGGGGTGAGGAACAATGAAAATGAGACAAATTCTGCTAATTCCAACACCCCTTTGTTGTGAGCTTACCGAACCTTTCAATGATTTCTGCATTTGAAAAGCAGAAATTGTTTATTTGCAGACTGGAGGAAGCCTCAAGATTATTGTTCAGCGTCAACAACTAGAACAGAAAAAGTGCCCAAAATATGCATATGTAAATTCATCCCATCTCAGAGTTATCTCTGAGGAATTCGTGATTTATTATACAATACTGCCACCATATTGAAGTTAATTACATACATGCATTATCTCTTCTACTAGATGGGAAAGTCCGAGAGGGCAGAGAAAATACTTATTATTTCTTTACTTCTAGGAACAAACCAGAGAATATAACCATGCATACATGCACTCACACTGTATGTCCAAAGCCTAGCACAGAACCTTTCCTATTATTGTAATAACTTTAGTTGAGTAGCACTGTTCAACCATCAAAAACAAAAACAAATAATGTTTTCAAAGATTTAACAAAAGCAAGATGTACAACTGTCAATACAGATTGTGCCCAATATTTTCAAATATAGCTATATAGATACTGATGCACACAAAGGAGATAGGTAGAGAACACCAGAATGTTAATGATATTCATTCTGAGTGGTAGAATTGGTTTCTTTTATTCACAAAAACTTGCAGTCTGTTTTAAAAAATGAACATGTATCATTTTTACAGTCAGGAAAATATTTCTAAAAATATTTCTGTAATAAGGTTGTACATCTAAATTGTTAAATGGACTCATGCATAATTTCCAAGTTGCTGAAAGCATCTAAGTTTGTAGTGAGTGCTTAAGAGTTTAAAGGAGAAAAGGGAGAATAAGATGGAGATTATTACATTCTGTGTTTCCTGAGTCTCCATGATTTGCTGCCCTCTGAATGTGACCAAATAGACTGTATGGGAAAGACTTCCCACTTCCACAGCCATCACAAAGCCCCTGGGGTCCACAACCACAGGTGATTCTGGGTTCCTATCAGCAGATCCCCAAAGCCCTGCTACTGGGAAGGTGATGAACTGGGAGAAGGATGGTAGGCATGTACAACCTGGGACTAGCACATACGGAGCCTCTGTGCAAATTACAGAAAATTATTCTAATTACAGATGAGTTTCACAAGGCCCCTTCCTTGCCAGGCTGTGACTTTCTCCTCCGTCCTGCACTCTGGCATCTTTGTACAGGGCACAAACTGCCATCCTCTGCTTCAGAGCAGATAATACGTAAATATGTAAGTAATATCCCTAGATCTTTGTCAAATCTCCTCCATAGGGGTACTACCATTTTGCCTTCCCACCAGCAACGTAAGAGAGTTTCAATTTCCCCAGTCTTGTCAACAGTGATCTAACTTTTGAATTTTTGTGAGTTTTACATCTCAGCAGAGTAGTTTTTATTAATTTTTTCTTGTCTTGAGTTTTGTTTTTAGCCATCTTAGGGGGTGGCTGTTTTGTTCCCTCATCACTAACGCTTGGAGGAGGTGTCGTTTTCATTCGTCTTTGCCACTTTGAGGCCACTGTGCCCCTGTCTCCTGAATCCCAAGCTCCAAATCTCATGTCTAATCAGTCTCCATTATCTACTAACCCATAGCAAACCCCATGCCTCTCCCTCTCACCTCTGTGAGTTCAGCTTCTCTCAGTGTAATTTTGCCTTGCATTTCTCATATTTTGAATTAAACTAAGCATTTTCTTTATTTGTGTAAGCTATTTGCATTCTTTTTCTGTGAATTCTTTGTATCTCTTGCCCATTTTTAAAATCAACCTGTTTATTTTCAAAGGGTGAATTATCCAGGGGAGAATTTTGCAATAGCAAAGCAGAGCTCAATTAGAAATTCTGAAAGCTAAAAATAATTTTTCCCTATATTTAAACACCAGCAAATATTTTCTGCCATTCTCAATACTCATCCCTAGAATTTGTCATTAGCTGGAAAGAAAAGCAAACTTGAGCAACCAAAGTAGAATTTAGTGATGCTAATTCTTTTAAACATAAGAATATTTTCCGGATCAATCAGATTTTTAAGACACACTGAAATTAACCTATGCATAACATCTTCTCAGATTCAACAGTTAAGTTTTGTTAAAACAGATATTATTAAAGATTTTAATTAAAGTAAAATCATCTACTTCAGCTTAAAATGTGTAATATTTTATTTTATTAATAAAAAATAAAATTATATGCTAGCTATTATAGCAATTAGTTTTTAGCCATATTTACCTTTCTCTTTTATTAAATAAATTGAAAAGGTTTGATTATAACATTCAAAGAAATAAAATTATTTCAAATTATTATGCTAAATTCAAATATAATTACTCTTCAAGACAGAATACCAGGATTTCTATGTGCTTCCACATTTAATTATAGGAGTACCATGCCCTTATCAAACAAGTAGCTTCCCCAGTAAAATAACTTACAATGTTAGCTACAAATTGTACTGTATTATTATAAATTTTTAAAATAGCATATTAAATTTGTTTTTATAATTTACTATATTAGTTAGGATTCTATCAAAGAAACAGAACCACTAAGATGGGATTTGTTACAGGAATTGGACCTCCTGCAATTATGGGAGCTGGTTAATGGTTTCTTTGAGGCTCTTCTCTTCCAGTCTGATGCTGGAGAGGCAATCAAGAGGGAAAGGCAGGTGGAAAGTGAGGGACAGCAAGAACAAGCTGGAACCCACAAGCACATCCAGAGCTCACAAAGCCAGCTAAAACCTGTGTCAGTTCCTGCTGCCTCTGACCTTAATGGTATGTGTGTCCAGAGCTCACAAAGCCAGCTAAAACCTGTGTCACTTCCTGCTGCCTCTGACCTTAATTGTATGTGTGTCCAGAGCTCACAAAGCCAGCTAAAACCTGTGTCAGTTCCTGCTGCCTCTGACCTGAATGGTATGTGTGTCCAGAGCTCACAAAGCCAGCTAAAACCTGTGTCAGTTCCTGCTGCCTCTGACCTTAATGGTATGTGTGTCCTGGAGAAGCCAGGTTCTTTTGTCGTGTAGCTAAACACACATACATGCCCAGGAGTCAGAAAAACTAAAGAAGGATCCAGGGAACGGTGCCGCAATTGCAGATCCAGCTGCTACCTCTCGCCAGGAGGTGAGCTGTCAGGTAAATGACAACCCACGTGAACTACAACATGGCTGCTGTTTCACTTTCAGCCTCCAAATCCCCCAAGACTCTCTCTTGTGGTGCACCTGAACAGAAACATAGGAAAGGGAAGTCTAGGCACTGTACTTCAGCCTAGTCAATTTGACATATATCGAAGCCACAGCAGTCTACCTCTTGTCAACTTGGCACCCATATGTATGGTAGATGCATATATTAGTACATTTTCACACTGCTAAAAAGAACTACTTGAAACTGGATAATTTACAAAGAAACGAGATTTAATTGACTCACAGTTCCACATGGCTGGGGAGGCCTCAGGAAACTTACAATCATGGTGGAAGGCAAAGGAGAAGCGAGCCCTTTCTTCACAAGGCAGGAAGGGGTGGGTGGGAAGTGCCACACTTTTAAACCATCAGATCTCATGAGAACTCTATTGTGAGAACAGCAAGGGGGAAGGCCGCCCCCATAATCCAATCACTTCCCACAAGGACCCTCCTTCAACATGTGGTGATTACAATTCGACATGAGATTTGGGTGGGGACACAGAGCACAAACCTTATTAGTGCACTTGGCAGCAATCATAAGCATAGACCCTGAGAATGACCCTGTATGGTAGGTGCATCAGAATATTTGTTTGGAATTCTGAGCTAAGGAATTCAGGAATGGCCAACCAGGAGAGTCATTCTTATCTATAAGGAACACCTGAGCCCCTGGATGGTCCTGTGGAACACCTGCTGTACAGGAGAATCAAGGTCTTGTCTTTTGGGTTAACAGTAAGTTTGCCAGGTGGAGATTGTTAGGGGGAGCGCTAAGTGAAAATGCTATATAAGCTACTTGCTTTCTGCAAGCGGCTGCAGATCTCTTGCCCATCCTGTTGCCACTGGACTGCTCTATATGTACATTTCCCCACTAATAATGCCCTGTGTCTCATTTGCTGGCTCTGGGTCTCTTCATGAGCCTCTTGAACCTGGTGTCATCTCTAGTGAAGTGAATAGGGCTCCAGCATGGCACCATACACATGTCCTTAAGCCATACATCTCCAAAGAAAGACAAAAGCAAAGCCATACTTTGCCTACATACCCGACACACAACCAAAACACACAAATCCAGGGGTGGATGCAAAGTCCTTTTGTTTTTCTTGGGTAATGTTCCTTTTTCTCACGGCAGATTCATGCTCCCCCTTTGCTATCCTGTAACTTAAGTACCAAGAAAGTTAAATACTTTGAACACGTTTTATGTTAGATGACAAAAGGATAATAAGGGAGAAAAAATTCAAACATATTCTGTTAATATTTTGCAACTGGGCATGTGCTTATGGTTCTCACCTTTCACAGCTGAGTTGCCCTCAGCACATGCCTCAGCTAATCCTGGTTTCTTACCAGGTGGAATAGATAAACCAATTCTATCAGGTCCAGGTAATTTAAATAATAACATGGCTGCTTTTGTAATCTGGCTTGCAGTTTATTTCCCAGTGTTTTTTTATAATATTCCTTGAAATGTGTAGAGTTCAAAGAGTTGTGTACCATCACTGTGACAAAACTCCTTCCACTTCCATCTACTTCTATATGTGAGTAAATATGCTTGTTTCTTATATCAACAAAAATAAAAATGGGAAAGTAATTGTTCAGCCTTGTCTCATTCTATAAATAATATTCACCCAGATAACTAACTGAGTGGAAAAAATTATATTACTAAAAATTTATTTCCAGTACAAGGTTAATGTTTTAGTATGTGTTTATCAAAATTTGTAATATATTTGTTATTTTGATCAATTGTACACAAAACCTATCTAAATTATGATTTTAACAGAGCCTTATGGTCACAGGAAATAAAACTAAAACTTCTATTTACACACATACAATTGTTGCAGAAAATACAATAGGACAATCAAAAGACTTCCAAGCCTAAAAAGGTATTAAGTTAGAATGAAATTATTTGGGGTAGTGGAATGAAAATATGGGTTCAAGGAGAAAAAGTAAATAAATAAAATGTTCTAGTTTGAATATTACAGAAGAGCATTTATATTAAAGAAAAACTTCATGAGCTTTTAAAATAAGGATAGCAGACATCAAATCATTGTGGTATTTACATTCTATTGGATATATTTAAAAGACCAATATATCAGGTAACTTTTGTTTGTTTCTTTTTATTTTTTATAGACATGGGGTTTCACCATGTTGCCCACACAGTCTTGAACTCCTGGACTCAAGCAATCCACCCACCTCAGCATCCCAAAGTGTTGGGATTACAGGCATGAGCCACCGCACTGGTCCCAATGTAGCAGTTTTAATTTAAAATGTTAATAACTGCTACGTGCCAGAAATTACATCCTTTACTATTATACTATATAAATCTGTAACAAAAATTTTAGATGTCAACTGAAGGGTGTTGAGTAGGTACACAGTTTTCAAAAAATGTTTGCTTAGGTGTAGCCAAGCAAAAAGTAACAGTGTCAGTTGACACCTTCTGAGGTCTTACTGCTCACCACTGTATTAAGCTTTTCTCATAATTTAATACTTTGGTGACAACTGTGTGAGGTAGATCCAGCCAGGCTATGACTGTGGGGCTTGACACAGGGAGAAGTGGTGTTCTGCTCTCTCTCCTATTCCTGACTTGGGAATAGGGTTTCCTGACTTGGGAGATCTGGCACCTGGCGACCTAGTCCAGCCCCTACCTCCTATCCTTAGCAGTCCTGCCCAGAGCCTCTTGCTTCTTGGGTCCCCCTCACCTAGTGGGCAGCTTTCTGAACCTTCTGGGAACTTTCACATCTGTATCTCACCTGTCAGTGGTGTCTGCTCCACCACCATCCCCTCTCAGTTCCATCATCTCTCTCCAGTTCTCCCTGCCCTGCTCAGGTAGGTGGAAGGCAGTTCAACAAGTCCATTGCCCAAGTCCATGTCCAATCAGGGAAATATGACTGCAATGGGCTGAAGAGTGGCCCCTCAAGATGCCCAGGTCCTAATCTCTGAAACCTGTGAATATATTACTTTACCTGGTAAAAAAGATTTTACAGATGTAGTTAAATTAAGGATGTTTAGATTGGGAGATTATCTGGGTAGGCCCAGTGTAACCACACGGGTCCTTAAGAGACGGAAGAAAGAGGGTCAAAGTTAGGATAAGGCCATGTGACCCCACTGGAATCCCTTCCCTTAACTTTGGAGTTTGGTAGGAAGAGCTACAGCACTCTCACTCCCATCAACTGATGGCTCACAACTCCAACACTGCTTTCTCTGCTGACTCCCCATGGCCGCCCCCAACCCCATCCCTTCTGCAAGCTGCCTTTGGCCTATACAGATGGAAAAGAGTATGGGGGTGATGGCTGGGATTGGCTAAGCCAATCCATATTTTACTAGGCCCAGAGGAAGGTTACTGGTCTCAATTTTTAGAGGCTCTCGGCATCTTTCTCTGTAGAACGTGACGAATATAAGACTCCTTTGTCTTCAACTTTAGGCCCTGGACACCAATTCCTAGGCCAAGGAAAAGCCCCACTCAGTATTCTGTTACTCCATCCGGAAGTACTGGGGGCAACACACTTTTCCTGAGGAATCTGTTATTCTACAGGGTTAGATCTGACTCCTCTCACTCCGTATCTGGGTACCTTTCATAGGAATTTAAGATTCTTCATTATGAGAAAGTATTAACTCATTTCTTTGTAATCCGATTCTAATGAATCAATAATAAAGCCTACCCCCTTTTTTTCATGCATCCAGTACCTTGCCTTCATCTTACTTCCAATCCACAACAATTAAATCCAACAATTAGAACTAAGATCACTGAGAGCTATTCAATGCGTACGCTTGGTGAAATTCATTCTATTACTAACGGGGCCTCCTAGGGCTCCACACTCACCCTCTGCCCTTTGCCAAGTGGTGTTATCACTTAGGATGCATTCGACTGCAAGTAATAAAGAAAAAAAAAACCTGCCAAACAGTAGGATCTATCAATAGGGAAGTGGTTAAATAGAGGTGGCTGGGCACGGTGGCTCACGCCTATAATTCCCAGCACTGTGGGAGGCTGAGGCGGGTGGACCACCTAAGGTCAGGCATTCAAGAGCAACCTGGCCAACATGGTGAAACCCCATCTCTACCAAAAATACAAAAATTAGCGAGACGTGGTGGCACATGCCTGTAATCCCAGCTACTCGGGAGACTGAGGCAGGAGAATCACTTGAACCCAGGAGGTGGAGGTTGCAGTGAGTTGAGATCATGCCACTGCACTCCAGTCTGGGCAACAGAGCAGGACTCCATCTCAAAAATAAATAAATAAATAAATAAATAAATAAATAAATAAAATATAAGTACATCCACACAATGGAAAATTACTTAGCTGATAAAAGGCATGAGGATGTTACATACTGATGTGGAAACGTCTCTAGGACATAATGTTAGGTGAGAAAAGTAAGTTTTAGAACAGTATACATAATGTTGCCATTTCTGTAAGAAAGGAAAAAGGTGCTTATTTGCTAATATTTACCCATAAAACACTGACAGACCACAAAAGCAACTCTTATAGTTGCCAGTAAAAAAGGAGGAAGACAGTGAAGACAAGATGAATGAGGACAAGTATAGGAATAAAATCTCTAAATGAATACCCTACATTGTTTTCATTTGTAGGGAGGCAAATGCATTACCTATCAATGTTTTTCATCTTTTAAAAAATTTGGTTATGTAAGAAGTTAATATTTGGAATATTTGTGTAAAGGGTCTATGAAAATTCCCCGTACTGTTTTTTGCAACGTTTTTATAAGTAAAATTATTTCCAAATAAAAAGTTTGAAAAGATTTTTAAAAATAAAACGTAGAGATAGTATTAGAAGGGTAACAAAAGACATAAAAATAATCTAAATATCAAATATTTACTTACTGAGAGAGGAAACAGAAAAGGGGATGTGGGGACAGGACAGTAGAAAGGGAAGTGGCTAAGAAAATCAGAGGACTAATTAAAAAATAATAATAAAGAAAAGAAAAACTGGCATCCTAGACCCATTTTCAAGGGTCCCGTGGACTTCTCCC